>NC_134898.1:13005018-13140018 GCF_041734735.1 Babylonia areolata | reverse complement strand
TCTGTCCCCTCAGAACAACCTGGCCAAGAAACGGGAGCAGATGAAGACTATGAAGATGCCAGAGCTGTCGGAGCACGCCGAGTCCTCCTCCGATACCGAGCAGCAACAGCCACCACCCTCTGTCGGCAACGGGGGCGCTACTCTGCCTTCCTCATCTTCGCCAAAAACGCCGCTCGTTTCGGCCAGGTCTGGAGATAATGACGATTCGTGCCGGATGGACAGCAACAGTAGTGGTGGTGGTGGTGGTGGTGGTGTTGAGGTGGTTAGGCCCCCCTCCCCCTCCAAGGATCCCGTGACCCCCAGCATCCCCGAGTCCTTCTTGAAGAAGCTGGGTTTGTCCGCTGCGGATAAGAACGTGGTGAATGGAGAAACGTCGTGAGTATGATTTAGTCACTGTTGTTTACTTTTTTTTTGTCTGGGGACTGTTTGTGGTAGAGAGGTGATGATGATGCTGTTTGTCTGCTTGTATCCGTCTCTGTTTGCTCTGCCTCTTATTTATTGTCTGCATATTTTGTCTGTCTCTATGTTTCTGTCTGCTTATCAGTTTGTCTGCCCATGTTTCGCGTTTGTGTGCATGTATGTTAATCTATGGGTTGTGTGTGTGTGTGTGTGTGTGTGTGTGTGTGTGTGTGTGTATACACATGTTCTGCCACCTCTTTCTTTTCATCTATAGCCCAGGGTTACGTGGAAAAGCGTTATTTGAAATGTTTATCTCGTCATTCTCTTGGTGAAATAAAGTTTGGTCCCTCACCCTCTCTCTCCCTCTCTGATGCACACTCAAAACACACACACACACACACACACACACACACACACACACCTGTCACACACCTGTCTCCTTGCTGAAGCAGGTGCGCTTTAACGATCCTTACAAAATGATGAAATATAATATCGTGGATTCTAAACAACAACAAAGAAGAAACATCTAAACAAATGCAAAATCTAAACGTGCACCACAGGGAACGCGTTCTGCGTCATAGTTTTTAAAGCGTAAGCTCAGAACCGAACACTGAACACAGACATCAGCACAGAAAGCACTGAAAACTGATCTTGACAAGGAAAGCACTAAAACTGACTTTGACAATGATGCATTGACCATGACACTGAAGGCGCAAAAAAACTGACCATGACATTGAAACGCTGAAAATCGATTTTGACAGTGAAAGCACAAAATAGGGTAGGTATGGGTAATTGCGAACAGCGTGTAATTGCGAACGATTCGTATCCACCCCACTTCGAAGCGTTCATAACGGTTGCATTGCACAATTTAACGTCTGCTACGACCTTTTTCTAATACCTTAATGAATGTCCATTTCCAAGAACCAGACAAACATCAGCTATTTCTGGCTATTTCCGCGCTCTTTCTTCTCTTCGCGCCCCACTGCCGACCAAAGTTAAAACGTGCTCTCAAAATCCTCAAACCAAGTGAAGCAAATTGTGAGACTTTTACACATTTTAGAATAGTTGATTTGATGGGATATGTTGAATGCGCTTTACCAGTGTTGGGAGAATTCAAGAAAGCATTGGTGACAGATCAGAACGTCAGTTTTGACAGGAATCTGCAAAATAATGTCGTTTGCAATTAGATCATTGGATATTTTGACGTGAGTTTATTTGCGAACAATGCAGCACAATTACTGAGCACTCTTAAAAGTGTGTGTTTGTGTGCAGTGTGGTGTGTGTGTGTGTGTTTACATGTCTGTTTGTGTGCATGTGTGATCAAAGTCAGCAATACAATAGTCTGGTGTGATGTTCCAATAATATGTTATGTCTAATTAGTGAAAGACCTGTTTCTGTTTTAATTGTCTACATGTACCCAAAGCCATCGTTCGCAATTGGACTTTACCGTTCGCATTTACCCTCAGGCACCCTTGCTTTTTCAATTGTCCGACAAAACGTTAGAAAAAGTGACCAGACGAACTTTTCCTGGTACAACCAGTCGGAGAAAGCCTTCAAAAACAAAAGAACTACGTTTGACTATCGTACACGTTATCTTTACGGTGCACACGTTGAGATGTTCGCTTCCACTGGACCGTTCGCAATTAGGCATACCTACCTTACTGACTGAGAATGAAAGCACTAAAAAATGACTTGCTCACTGAAAACACGAAAAGCGTACGCTACCTTTACATTGAAAGCACTAAAATCAAGCTCAGTACTGAAAGCGCACAGAACCGATCTTTACATGGAAATCAGCATGGTTGACAAGTCTATCTAGCCTTGTGTGTGTGTGTGTGTGTGTGTGTGTGTGTGTGTGTGTGTGTGTGTGTGCGTGCGTGCGTGCGTGCGTGCTTGCTTGCTTGTATGTGTGTGTGTGGTTTGTGCGTGTCTGCCAATCTGTCTGGCTTTGACGATACAGGAAATCGAGAATGTAGCAGCATGTAGTCATGATTTTTTTTTTCTTCTTCTTCTTCTTCTTCTTCTTTTTTTTTTTTGTTTTTGTTTTTGTTGTTGTTAATGTGTGTGTGTGATGTGTGGGATTGTGTTCCACCTCTGCCGTGGGCGTGTGCGCATGTGAGCTTTCAAATCTTATTACTACCTGGCAAGCTTCCGAAGTTCAGAACACCCTCGAGAGCGAGAGAGAGAGACAGAGAACACTAGTGTGGCTTCGTAAAGTGCGTTCAGTCCATGATAACTTGCGAGACTGATAATGCGGGGAAATGGGGAGGAGTCGAAGGTCGACCAACAGAAAGGGCAAAACGTGTGTGATCACTGAGGTATATCTTCCAGTATGCATAGAAGTCAAGGCGTGATGCTTGTTCCGCAGCAGCCAAGTGCGTTTGTTGATTAAGAAGATTGAGGGCTTTGTCCGGGTTCAACATTCGATCGCGCCGGGCACATAAGGACTGTAGGCTTGGTAGTAATTAGTTGGGAGGAAGAGGATGGGAAGTGAACAGGCTGTAGATGCCGACTGTTGTGAGACAGAAAGTGAAGAAGGATGACATGCAGTGAACTGAGCAATGGAAAAAAAATGTCAGAATTGGGGTTTTCTATGTTTTTATGTATCCTTATTATCCTTTTCTGGATGTTTTATGCTCATAATTATCTGGAGCCCAGTGTTTGATAATTCTTCTACGGTTCACCACACTTTACTATGATAATTATTGATGATTTATGTTGCATGTCAGTTAGATGAAATATAATTCACTTCATTTACCCTCCAGTTTTACTGCAATGAAATATTTGGCATTTTGATAAAACCTCAAAGGGGATATATATAAATTAAAAAAAATAAACACACACACACACACACACACACACACACACATACATACATACATACTCTCGCACACACGCTCACAACATACATAACCACTCATGCACGCACGCACACACATGCTCGCACATACACAGGCACACGCATACATATCCGCACGCTTGTGCACCACCACTACCACCCACCACCCACACACACAAAGACGAGCGTGCAAACACAAACATACACGCACACACAAAAAAACACCTGCGCGCGCGCACACGCACACACACACACACACACACACACACACACACACACACACACACACACACACACACATGCGCGTGCGCGCTCACGATGAATATATTTCATCATCTTGAAGAGAGAGACACAAAGAGCGATAGACAGGCAGACAGAGTAGTATTAGATGGGAGTTAAATTGTGTCCTATCTTGGATCAGCAGACCCAATTGATCGCGATAGGTAGTGTGGTTACGTACTCAGTCCCCCGTTATCACCAAACAGTCGTCAGACATTATCCCACAGCTTCTCTACATACCTATACCACCTGTACGTGGCTGGGATTGGTTATGAGTATGCGTGCCACGCACTCTAATGCAATCTCACTCAATTTCACTCTCATGCAATCTAAATCAACCTGCTGATTCACCTGCAGTTACTTGCGTCACATATGTGTCGGTCTTCTTTAGTTGCCGTTTCGGTACTCAGGCCTTTGATTCCAGCTGATATCGCCTTCGGTTGAACTCCGGTGGTTAGTCTAGGTTAGTGCCAGATTGTAGTGGTGGTAGTCGGTGGGTAATTGCTCCATCATTACCGCCTTTTGTTCTTCGATCACGGGGTGTGTGGGAGGGATTGTCTTTTTTTTGTGATACCGTGACTTATGAAGTTTTATGTTGGTGTCATGGATGATGTTCGTGCGGTTTCCGAGAGATTCAACAAGGAGTTGACAGAGTGGAAGGATCGGTAATGTAATGTCAGCTCTTGTCTGCCTGTCTGTTTGTCTGTCTGTCAGACTTTGTCCATATCTCTTTCTCTGTTTGTGTCTATTCTCTGTCGTTATACTGTCTCTCGTTCTGTCTGTCTCTGTCTGTCTGTCTGTCTCTCTCTGCAGAATATGTGTTTGTATTTTAGTGTCTGCATACTTGCCTGCTTCTCTCTCTCTCTTTTTTTTCCTCTCTTTCCCTCTCTTTCTCTGTCTCTTTTCCTCTCTCTTTCTCTCCTTCTGTCTCTCCGTCCGCATTCTCTTCCTTTTTCCTCTTCCCCCGATCCCAATCTCTCTTCTTACTCTCATTCCCTTTTCTTCCTGCTCTTCCGTCACCTCCCCTTTCCTCCTCCTTCTTGTCCTCCTTCTCTTTCTTCTCCCCCATTGCTTCTTTCTCCCTCCCATCTCCCTGTACAGTTCTCATCCACTGGAAACAGGGAAAATTTCAGGTTTAAGGTTGTTCCATTGCAGTAATTTGATTTCTGGTCCAGTGGTTGCGCACCCCCACCCCCCCTTCATGTCTGATTATTAGTTTTCGGTTGCTCTTTCCTTTCACTTATTCTTTTTCCTTTCCCTGTTATTCTCTCTCTCTCTCTCTCTCTCTCTCTCTCTCTCTCTCTCTCTCTCTCTCTCTCTCTCTCTCTCTTTCTTTCTCTCTCTCTCTCTGTCTCTCTCGCTTCCTCTCTCTCTCTCTCTCTCTCTCTCTCTCTCTCTCTCTTCTCTCTCTCTCTCTCCCACCCCTCTTCCTCCCTCCCTCAATTTTGGGATAACTGTGTGTGCGTGCGCAGTGTGTGTGTGTATTCATACAGTTATGAATATGGTCAGCGCTTTGGATTCTAGATCATGTACCTGTGAAATTGATATTAAAATAAAAGCCTAATATTGCATGTCTGTCTGCCTATCTATATGTTTTCACCCTTGCCTACTTGCTTTGTATTTCTTATCTGCCTGTCTGTGCATACTTGCACGCACACATACACGGAGGTGCGCGCGTGAACTGTCTCTCTCTCTCTCACTCACTCTCTCACACACACACACACACACACACACACACACACACACACACACTTACTTAATCACATTGTCTGCTGTGTCTATGACCCATGACAAACACACACAAACAACAAACACAAAAACTTGACAACTTCTACTGGCTTTCTTTCATTTTCCGGCAATACTGACCAAAAACACGGGATGGAGGATATACATTATCACACATCCACTCTGTGAGGCCAAGAGCTCCACGGGTCAGCGTATTATCACTGAAGTGGCCACCCCTTCGAGTCCTTAATCGAACCTTCAGTACTCCGGCAAAAGATCTGAGATGACTTTTCAAGTGAGCTACGACTGTGAACTTTGAGGCATACAAGATAGAAACGGACTTTCTTTAGAAGGGTCTTATATTTCCAGGGACATGTTTGTTTCGCTTTTTTCCCCGCCACGTTGTTTTGTGCGTTTTAAAATGTATCATGGATATTATCGCTTCTCTTTCGCATGTAGGGAAAGTTCCATGGATGCTTTACATGTATTTCTTCTTCAGACATAATTTTATTACACATGGTTCAGTTTGTTTTTAAGTGTGTTTTTCTTCTTCTTCTTCTACTTTCGTGTTGTTGGTGTGTTGGGTGGTTTTTTTTGTGGTTTTTTTTTGGTGTTTTTTTGGGTTGTTTTTTTTTTATATTTAAATACATCCAGCAAGCTTAGTTCGCACAAAGTTTCAGTTTAACTATGGGTATAAGTAAACACACAAGTACTAACACGTGTACACGCAAGCACGCACACACACGCAAGTACACACACACACGCGCGCGCGCGCGCCCGAACCTAACCGCACCGCCTGTGTGTCTGCAGTGACTCCAGGCTGTACGAAAACGGCGAAAAACAGAGGTCTGCTAGCAACATTTTTTTCGATTCAGCTAATGAAGAAGGTCTCTGGTGTGAAGTACCCATCATGAAAGAGCGATTTACAACAGTCCTAATTAACCAAGGAAGAAGATGCTTTTCAATTTGCAAACGGTCTAAATGAAAATAGCTTGGTTTGTTTATATATATATATATATATATGTGTGTGTGTGTGTGTGTCTGCGCACGCATGTGTGTGTGTGTGTGTGTGTGTGCGCGCGCGCGCGAGCCTGCTTTTGTATGTGTGTGTGTGTGTGTGTGAAACTTTATTCAACCACCATATGATTAAGAAACCAGATGTGGATGATTCATGACGAAAAACTGGTGTTATCTCCCTCTGTCAGAAGCTTCGTTTCTTATGGATGTATTCTCCTCCCCCCCTCCTCTCCCAACAGCCCCCCACACCCACACCCCACACCCCCTCTCTCTCTCTCTTTTTCGCCTTTCCATGGCTTCCAACCACTCTCTGTGTCTTTGCATCTGTATCTTTCTGTATCTTTCTCCTCCACCCACTGTCTGTTTCTCTGTTTGTCACCGTCTCTCTCTATCTCCTCTCTCTGTGTCCTTCTTTCTCTGTCTGTCTCTCTGTCTCTCTCCGTCTCTCCTTCTCTCTCTCTTACTTTGGGTGAGCGATCAGTGTTTTGGAGAGAGAAAAAATAAACCGTAAACAATAATTTTGAATTATTCCCCATCAGTGATTTTGGAATTTGAATGCAAATGGTGAAAATGCAAATACTTTTATCTGATGCTGTGTTGCGCAAACAATCCAGCCAGCTCATGCTTCAGTTTCAGTTTGTTTCTCGAAGAAGCGTCACTGCGTTCGGGCGAATTCATATACGCTACACATCAGCAAGGCATATGCCTGATTGCAGCATAACCAATGCGCTAGTCTGACCTCAAATGCTTTGCATATTTGTGTACCTATCAGAGTGAATTTCTTCCACAAGATATTGCCAGGGGACAACACTTGTAATAGTTTTTTTTTCTCAGTTCATCAAGCGCATACTGCACATGGGACTACGTTTTGTCGTCTTATCTGAATGACCAGGCAGACGTAGATTTGATTTTCCAGTCAAAGTACGGAGAAACGCCGAGAGCGGGAATCGAACCCAGACTCTCACGGACTCTGTATTGCCATATATGTGTCTTAACCCTTCTGCCACCTCCCCCCTTCCTCTACAGCTCATGCACACACACACACACACACACACACACACACACACACACACACCCTCTCTCTCTCTCTCTCTCTCTCTCTCTCTCTCTTGAGACAGAGAGAGGTTAAGGAATCCTCTGTGCCGTTTCACGGGCTCAGGTTGGGTAGAATAAGTACAAACAAGAGAGGCAAGGCCTTCAAGACTCACTTGTGATAAATTAAGTCCCCTAGCATTAATTACAGAGTAATTTCCCTTTTTTTACTATCTGCACCAAAACGTTTGCAAAATAAATAAAAATTCCATGCTTAGCAAAAGAAGTTCCTGTTTGAACAAAAAATGATAATAATGACTCCTCTTGTTGTTGTGTCAGAATAAGAGGTCAAAGTGCCAAGTTTAGAGAATACAAAAAATATAAATATAACAGTAAATGCAGTTTGCATATAATTAGGCTTCTTTTAATTTTTTTGTACCCATCCCAGAGGTGCAATATTGTTTTAAACAAGATGACTGGAAAGAACTGAATTTTTTCTATTTTTATGCCAAATTTGGTGTCAACTGACAAAGTATTTGCAGAGAAAATGTCAATGTTAAAGTTTACCACGGACACACACACACACACACACACACACACACACACACACCACACACACACACACACACAACCGAACACCGGGTTAAAACATAGACTCACTTTGTTCACACAAGTGAGTCAAAAATGGCAAACACAGTGCAATACTCCTATCGTTGTAATAGAAGAATGTAATAGACACAATCCCCTCCCTCTCCCTTTGTCTTCCCTCTCTTTTTCACCCCTCCCCCTCTCTCTTTCTATCTTTCTCTCTCCACCTTCTCCCTCCACACCCTTTCGAATTCAATCAACTTAAAGGGAACTAGAGACGTTGCAGAATCGATAGGCCTGTTTGTGTTGGAGGGAAGGATTGTCCTTCATGGGGAGGGAATCATCAACAGTTATGCGGGACTTTGGTCTGTGAACCAGAATCCGAGTTATACGTGTTTTACCTTCTGGGTAACTTCGCGGCATAAAATCGTACGAAGGTCGAGAAGCGGAACGCTGCCCGTCCGGTGATCAACCTGACCAGGAAGCAAGAAGCTGATAAACTGCGATGGGTGGGGCGATCAGTGTCACAATAAGAATTGATTAATTTCAACATCGGTGGTTTAGGAAATCGGTTATGTTCATCTGTCCCCTCATCAATACATTTAAGCGATGCGGTGTTGTCTCTGTTATCTTATGCACGTGTTGCAAAGGTACTGGCTCACGCTTTGTTTTCTTACATGTAGTTGGAGTAGACTGCACATTAACTGAAAACGTGTCTGAAACAACAATTATGATTTTCATAATGACGGCGATGATAACGGTAATGAGAACATAGTGGATGATTTTTTTTTTTAATTCAAACTTAAATACTCGCTCCCCCCCCCCCTCCCCCCCCACCATCTCACAGAGAGAGGAAGCCTGTATCATTGTATGAACTTGAATGGGACAGAACAAGTACACATTGTAAACATAGGACAATATTACTAGCGTGAAAACGAAACACAAAGCTCCCTCCCCCTCCCCCAATGACCCCATCCCCTCAGCCTTTCCTTCTCTCTCACTGTCCTCGCCATGAACAACCTGACCTGAAAGCAAAAGCCATTAATATGCAATGGGCAGGTGATCAGCATCATCAAAAAAAAAAAAAAGGTGCATACATGAAATTATTATGATAATGATTTCGATTTTTTTCCGCACCGTTGGTTTTTGGATTTCGGTAATGTTCTCCACCCATCCTCCATTTATTTATTCGTCCAACGCGTGATGCGGTGTTGTCACTGCTGTCTTTTGCCCAGTCACGTCCAGAGCACGCACCATCAGATTTCATACATGGTGCAGATTGGGGGTAGATAGCACGTTAGAAGAAACTTGTGTGTTGTAAAGTGGAGGTCAGGCATTGGCCACAAAAACAGGGATAGTGATGGTGATGATCTGAAATATAGCTCAACGCGCTCACATGTGCGTACGCACGCGCATACACACGTTGCACACACACACACACACTCTCTCTCTCTCTCTCTCTCTCCACCAAATCACACCACATAACACCATACCAAACACACACATACACACACACACACACACACACACACACACACACACACCGTGCGTGGTTTCGCTTACGCAACCTTTTTCACACAGTGGCATTTCAATCGAAGTGAAAAAACGTAGTCTGCAACAGCCTGTGGGGGTAATAAATAATGATTGAATGTTCCCCTCAGCCTGCTGGCTTGAGGCTAAGCAGGACTTCGTGCCATTGAACAAGTCTGTCCCATCAACTTTTGGTCCTGGATGAGAGAGTGAAGGGCTGGAGTAGGGGAGGGGGGGGGGGGAGAGTATGATTACTTTAGGACATAAACCATAGCTTCGTACGCATACAGAATGTTTCATAACAGTTAAAAGAACAGTTGATAAAAATATCGTCATACCATGCATGAAAGTCAGTTGCATCGGCTGTATGGTGGTGGTTTTGTGTGTGTGTGTGTGTGTTTGGGTTGTTTTTTGTTGTTGTTGTTGTTGAGTAGTGTGTGTGTGTGTGTGTGTGTGTGTGTGTGTGTGTGTGTTTTCATGCTAGTATGATACTTTTTGACTTTTTTTAGTTTTGTAGTAGCTAATCGGCAAAGAACGATGTCATACCCCTTTTTTTTGTAGAGTTACTCCATGTTCTCCTAAAACACCTGCTTTTTCTTGTTTTCATTCCTTCTTCTCCTCATCCTATTTCTCCACTCCTTCTTCTGCTTCTTGTTGTTCTTGTTGTTGTTCTTCTTCTTCTTTGTCCTTCTCCATTCCTACCCGTGGGAGTCCCACCGTCTGACAGGGAAAAAGCTGAAGTTTTGTAAGTGGAGAACACCGTCACTGCCACCCTCGTGTCTTGCTGTAGTTATTACACGGCTGTATATGATTGATATGCAGATGGGACAGGTTTATGATTGAACGATCGGCCAGTTCCCATACTGACGTGTCGTTTATTGTGCGTTGGGTACAGTTCAGTTCTCTTGCATTGACTCAATGTGTTGTCTTTTCACTTGGAGTTATATTAGACCAAAACATAAAAATGCCTAAACGGTCTGTATGCGTGCGTGGGTTCGCGTGTTTAATTTTGTTTGACGATGTTTAATATTTTGCAGCTTTTTTTTATATCAGAAAATGTAAGAAAAATGAAAACTGCAATTATAAGTACTTGCTTAATGGACTGCTGGATATGAAAAACAAAATCAAAAATCGTTGATTAATTCAGTCAGGTTGGTGAATCAAAAATGGTTTGAACATGAGTGTATGTAGGTGCTTGTGTTTGTGCACGTGCGCGTGTGTGTCTGTCTGATTTTGTGTGTGGATAAATAGGTAGGTATGTAGATACGTCGATAGATGGATTGATAATTACCCCTGGGGAAGTCCGGACGGGTGAAATATTGAGAAATAAGGTATGCCAAGATCGAGCAGCCTTAGGATTTGTTATTGTGTTTGTTGTCATCAGGTCCCACACGGGAGCGGTGAAACAGTGTCAAGGGTGTTTCGTTGCATTTGACATGAGGAGACATCATTTACTTTAGGAAAACAAATAGGCCTTGTTGACTGGTTTTTGTTTTGTTTTTTGTTTTTTTATCTTGGTTGAGAGAGTCTATTTCATGAACGCTCTTTCATTTCTTTTACTTCATCTTATAACTCGCTGTAATTTTTTTCTGCTGCTGCTCCTCTTCCTCTTCTCTGTCACTTATATGTGTGTGTGTGTATGTGTGTGTGTTTGCGTGCGTGCGTCTGTGTGTACGAGCCTGTGTAAGTGGTAGGTCGTTTTTGTTTGCTGTAGTTTTCCTTCCCACATAACCTTTTCGTCTTCTCCAACCAGTCTGTCAAAAAATCTTACAGCCAAAAATATCCAGTCTCTCAATAAATATAAACGCCGAAAAGGATGACTTGTCGTTACTGGTTTATTTGTGTGGCAAGCAAGTGCTCTGACAAAATTGCAAAAGGTGATGGATCCTGCCGACCAACAGTTAGCGAACAAAATGCTGCTGGCTACTCTCATCCATTGAAATCATTAATTTTTTGCAAGAATATACGCGCATGTGGGTTTTCAGGAAAACTGGGTATGTTGGGAACGATTTTCTATTAACCACATAAACGAAATAAATGAATGAATGAAGATAGAAAATAAGATTACGGCTGAAATTGCACAACTCAAGGGTTCTTGTGCGTAAACAGACACCTTCACAAGCGCAAGCTCTTGGAGCAGAGAGAGTGGGGATGGAGGAAGAGAGAGGAAAGAAAGACAGATAGAGAAACAGAGAAGCTCGGATAGACAGACAAACGGACATGGGTGTACTGTCCCTAATTTAATTGTTATGTGACGAGGGTGGGTGAAGGATAGCCCCAGCGAGACAGATCGATGTGGTCGGTGTCGCCAAGGAACTGAACTGCCTCCGTTCAAAATAAGCCGCTGTCGATTCTTTTCCCATACCAGTTTCGCAGCACATTTGAACAGCAACTAAAAAGACCCTTCGTGTTTACCAAGAAAGTATCAGTCATTTTAATATCCTTCACTTACTATAAACTCCGCGGAAAAGCAGTTCAGCGACAGAATTCTACATATATGAATCTGTAGATGCATGATTTCACTCTTTTATTCACATGCACAGACACATCCACACATGCGCGCGCGCACGCATGCATGTGGAAATTGGCATGATTAGACCTACAGGAATTGATATGCTCATTTCCAGCCACTTTAAAGACAAAGTAGTAAGACTGTCAATGTTTCTTCTGTGTAGTAAGATTGTCCAAGGTTTCTTGATAACTTTGCTGCTGCACAGTTCCAGTCATATAAAATTTGTATTTATCTTTTTACACAAACTCGTCAAAGACACTAATTGACAAGCTGATAATGATTTTGATCAGTAGGAAAACATTTTATGGACTCGAGTCTTCCAAGAGATTCAGTAGGATAATCAGTTTAATGAGCATTAACATTGGCTTGAACTTAGTCCAGAACTCATAAATCCGAAACATTATATATAATGTTCATTTTGTTATAAGAGAGAGAGAGAGAGAAGGGGGGGGGGAGGGGGGGGGGGGAGAAGAAAACGTGCTGACAATCTTATATCCGCTCTTCCCCTTCCCATCTTCCTCATCAGTGGTGTGTAGCAAGACGCTTGATACTTATACTACCCTAGTCACAGCAGAAAAACACGCCCCAGATTGGAAGCCATCACGCTTGGACACCCTTGCCCCCAGTCGTGGAATGAATCGATATTGTTGAGAGGAAAATCGACTGTGAGAACATTACTCGCAGTGTGTCGATGAGGAAATGGTCGTTGAAATTGATTTTAATAACGTCTCCTGCGAAATGACAGAATGTTAAATGCCAGCGAACGATAATAAAATCAGATATTACTTGAGATGAAATGTGCAGCTTAGCATGCAGTATGCATGCATTACTACATTACGCGGAAAGATGCTTTTCAAGCATGTATTTTAGCCACACGGGGATAACATCTTGAATCGTGTGAAAAAATTTGGGATCGTATGAAAATTTGTTCTGTGTGAATTTGAATTGAACGACCAAACACAACTATTTTGAACAGAAAGTTTGTCCCCCAACCCCACCCCCACACCCCCGATCCCCACTTCCAACCCTCCCATCATCATCATCATCTCCTCCCTCAAGAGAGAAACAAATTAATTATGACATGTCCATACTACGGTAATAGAAACATCTGATTCCGGTGATGCAAATAGACCTCGTTCTTCTTTTTCTCCTCAATTTCACCTCTGAGAACAACACATCTGACTCCCTAGTTTTCCTAGCGGAATTTGCACTACCATGCCTTCCATTCCGTGAAATGATGCCGGGCGAATAAGAACCGATCTGTGCGTGTAGAATTGTTGGGAACCAGTGAATCGAAAATTAATTAGTAAAGTGCACAACAGCTGGATTCTGAACTCGGCCGCAGCGAGAGAGTGCATGAGCCAGCTGCTACTGCCACCGAAAGTGTGAACATTAGTTTCTGTGCTCCATCCTAACCTTTCGTGTCGGCTGGTGGGTGGGTGAAGAAGTGGCAATACTGGTGTCTCAAACATTTTCCAGAGACTGCTATGAAAGCATGAGAATTAAAACGAGATTTAAGAAAATAAAGGTAACTGTTCCAGAGCTCGTGAAATTATTATGTCTTTGAAAATATTAACAAACCGGATAATTCAATTCTGTGTTCCACGAATGTGAACTGATGATGTACGAATGCAACTTGTTTGTAGATCTTTTATTTTCGTTCAAATAGACATGACGACTTGATAGAGTTATTCGGTTTTCTTTACTTATCTTTTTATTTCTTGTTTCCTTTCATTCTCTCTATTTTTTTCTTTCTTTCTTCGGGTCTTTCTTCATCATGCACGTGAGCTCTGATGGTGTAGCCTCTTGCTTTCGAAGACGAATTTGGAGAACAAGAACAAAAAATAAATGACAGGTTGGTCAGTTGTAGATGTTTGCATTTACCAGCAAACATGAAGTTAGAAGTACGACAGTGACGTTGATATATATGACATACATTTAATGTTGGAAGCGGTGCACCTCATTATCGTTTCTTCAATTCCTAAAATAAAGAGTGGAGTGGGGTTTTTTTTAAGTGTATTGATCGGAAACCTAACTGCCTTTCCAGCCTGGGGAAAGGAAATTGGCCTGGAACTCAACGACAGGCGCTAACCCAAGGGCACGGGGGGCGATGGGAAGGAGAACACTGAACTATGCCTAATGAACGTTATTTTGGGTGCTGATCGATTTCTACTTCCCTCCCCGCGGCCCTCCCCAATATTCTACGATAAGAGAGAATGACGAGAGGAGATCTGGTGTCCGCAAAGAACAGTGGGGGGAGGGGATGTCGCTAAAGCCTGTCGCAAACGACACGCCGCGCTTTTTCAAGCGAAATCTGAGTCTGCGAGCAGCAGAGTGAGACAGGATTCCGTCCTCAACCTGGTCACGTAGACATCTGCCGCGGGCTTAAAGGGGTGAAGGGAAAGCGGTTTGTCTCGGCTCACGCCCTCTCATCGATTTATCGGGATCGTCATTTCGGCACAAAAATAGCTGTCCTATCGTCCGGCTGCAGGATGGGAATAAGCATAGAGATGACTGACTGGCTTCCCTTACCCCTTTGCAACTGAATGACTGACTGGCTTCCCTTTCCCCTTTCCTACTGTTTTGTTCAGCAAGAATCAGATGGAAAACTTTGTCCTTCAATAAGTCACCGGCCAGTCTCCTCACGTGTTCCTGCATTTCTCATCAGTTCGTGTGCGCCGCGTTCTAAAAAGTGCAGACGGGTTTACATCGATTTGCCGAAGTTCGTGGAAGGACAGGAGAGAGGAAAGGAAGCAGAGAGTTGACGGCTTCTGTTTTTATTTCTATTCCATTCATTTAGTGTGGTTTTGTTTTGTTTGGTTTTTCCTTGTACAGTTATTGTGTAAAATTTGAGCTTCATGAGGGCAGAAGGAAAAAAAATATTTCTAAAAAGAAATATTTGAAAAAAGGAAAAAGAAATGTGGATCCATTGGCGCGAAGCCATGTGGAAGCGAGTCTGTCTGTGCATGAGTGGTGGAAAATAGGAGTTATTTCAGTTGTATGGACAGCCATGTCACTGCCGTCGCTGGTGGTTCAGGCTTTGAAAGCCAACAAAACGTAAGGGTTTTTCTTGATGTTTTCGTGTTGTTCTTGGTCATATTACCATTTATGGATTATATAAATATTGCAAAAAGTAACTTTTTGTAATTTTGAACATTGGCAGAAATATCTTTCCTGAAAAAATATACGTATTTTGAACGTTATTTTGTGAATTACACACACACACACACACACACACACACACACACACACACTTGATTGCACACTCGCGTGCATTACGCGCACAGCAACCACGGGTGCGCGCTTGAACGTGCGTGTACACGAACATAGTGCTTTGAATTTTAGTTATTTTATCATTTATTTCACGTTTTCATCTATTCACTTCTTTGCTGCTTTGTTTACGTGGTGTGTGTGTGTGTGTGTGTGTGTGTGTGTGTGTGTGTGTGTGTTATCCTTCTCATGACTGAAATAGAGAGGGGGTTGGGGAGGGGGGGGGGGGGTCTTTGGGTCAGAGAAATGCGACAAGTCGATCTGAATCATTTAATTCTTCTGTCTGTTTCAATCAATAACAAAAGAAAGAAAGAAAGTTGAGAGAAAAAAAGATTATGGTTAAAGTTACATATCGAAGCCCAGAAACAGTGTGTCTGTCGGTCGGTCGGTCGGTTGGTCTTTCTCTGGCCTCCGTCTCTTCCACTCTCTTCCTCTGGATCTCTCTGCCTCTTTGTTTCCGTCTCGCTCCGTCTGTCTGTCTGTCTCTGAACTCGTTTGGCCCAGCATAATATTTGCGTGCGTTGCTTCATGCAGAAAAAGCTCATTCTTTTCACTATTCTTTCTTTGGAATCTTGTTCAAAGTGAGATTTATTCACTTTTGAAATGTCACTGGACGGATGAATCAAAAGCAGTTGTAATGTTGAGAGAGAGAGAGAGAGAAAGACATGGTCAACTGTGTCATTTCAGTTGCTTGTTCAGATATGACTGCGCGCACGTTTGGTTTTTGTTGTTGTTTTTTTTTTGTTGTTGTTGTTGTTTTTTGTTGTTGTTGTTAGACAGTCATTACTTATTTGACACGCCACAACTCACAGAGCTGGATTTAATGATGTATTGGCTGATGTCCTTAAGGTCAAGTTGTTCAGAGTTTGGGTTTTGGTTCGGTGGAAATAGTGTTGTTTTGGTGTTAGAGATTTGGTCACGCCTTCTCGCTGTCGCTGTTTATCTGTGTCTCTCTGTATGTCTGTCTGTCTCACTCTTGCCTCGCTTATTTCCATTACTAATGTCTTTCAGTTATCACATTCAATGTTTTCTTTCTTTTGCAGGGTGGACCAGCTGCCAGATAAGCAGTTAGAGGTAGTATATTCTCTCTCTCTCTCTCTCTCTCTCTTTTCCCTCGCTCTCTCTCCTCTCTGTCTCTGGCTGTCTCTCTCTCTTTTAAAAGAAAATATATATGTATCGATATTTATCCGTTACTTTACAAATTGCTCACCATTAATTATGCTGGTTAAATAAGTCTTAAAGTCAACTCCCACCTCACCTCACCACTCTGTACTTTTTAGTTGTAGGATACCGTTGCAAATTTCATAACTATCAAGGACGTATGGATCACCAGAACACTTGAAAAACCTAACCTTCTGGGGGCTATGGAATTTTTCTCAGACTTTTTGGATCTGAATGTTTTTGTTTTGAGGTCTATCTTGATCTGTTAACGTGCAGAATGCCGATCGGATGCTTGGATATTTTGATTGTGCTGGTCACCCTTAGGAGCTCAGTACGTCTTCAGACCGTGCTTGGACCAGTGCACGTGCAGGGATCGTAATGGTGACGATGTGTCTCGAGCGAGAAGTATTTATTGTTTTTAAAAGCCAAAGGGGCCTTAAGAAAAAGTAGCGCATGAAAAATATCAAATATCAGTCGGCAAAAAATACCGAAACACAAACTACACGAATAATAAAAGAAGCCAAAAAACAAAAATCCTTGACGCGATTTTATGAAGGACTGTACCATGGAAATTGAAATTGTGGACGTGTCAAAAATAGCCTGATCAAAAAGAATTCATGATCACACTCAAGACGGATGTAGATTTCTTGAAGCGAGGTTTGCCATTGGCAAAGAGATCTATGTATTGAAGTACCATCTACAGCCTTGCTGAGTCGCTGAGCACTCAGAACTATACAGAATATTTCACCCTTACGCAGTACGGAAGAATTATACACAACAACGTGGAAGGACGTGTAATGTTCACGATCAGCTGGTCGATGAATAATATGACCTAGTTGCTCACTTGGTAGTGGTGGTGGTAGTAGTAGCATAGAAGTAGTAGTAATATTGTTATTTCTTTTTTCTTTCTGTCTTTTTTTCTTCTTTCTTTCTTCCTGTCTTTTTTTTCTTTCTTTTTTCTTTCTTTCATTTTTTTCTGTCTTTCTTTCTTCTGTTGTTCTCGTGTATGCAGATCGAAGCGTAGGTTTTCAAAAGCATTATCATTTCTTGATTATAGGGACGCGTGATGATGAAGCCTGCAGCAGTGTAATAGATATAGATTTCCGCATTCAGATGAAACTTTTTATTGATCTTCTTCTGCATGCATCTTGGATAAAGGGTGAATAAGACGACTCGTTGTCGTTACGGGTTTGTCTTTGTGTTCCTGTTATTCCTTTTATCTCATCTCCCTCACCCTTCTCCTCCTCCTCCTCCCTCTCTGCAATATCCACAATTCTTCCCCGGTACGTTTCTGTTTGGAAGACGGTAAAATGTTGTAAATTGGTTAATAACAATGTAATATATACTCTACATTTCTTACCCCCCACTATTTGACTGGCCTGCTTTACGTCATTCGACAGGGGAAGAAATGCAGAGTATTTTTGCAATGTTATTAACCAATTTACAACTCTCCGTCTTCGGAACGAAATTGAATGGAAAGAACACGGGGATGAAATGTAGATGTTGGCCCCCCACCCCTCCACACCCCCTTCTCTCTCTCTCTCTCTCTCTCTCTCTCTCTCTCTCTCTGATGTGCCAGTCTTGTTTGTGTATGTATATGCGTGGGTCCCCTATCTCGCGTGTTAATTTATTTTCTCCCTGTCTTCTTTTCACACACATTCTCTCTCTCTCTCTCTCTCTCTCTCTCTCTCTCTCTCTCTCTCTCTCTCTCTCTCTCTCTCTCCCTCCCTCCCTCCCTCTCTCTCTCCCTCTCCCATCTTCCCTCCCTCCCTCCCTTCCTCTCTTCATCTCTTAACCACGTTCCCCCTCTTTCTTCCCCCCTCTTTCCCTCTCACTTGCTAACTTATTCTCTTTATGCGTCTCTCTCTCTGTCTGTCTGTCTGTCTCTCTCTCTCTCTCTCTCTCTCTCTCTCTCTCTCTCTCTCTCTCTCTCTCTCTCTCCTCCCCCCCTTCCCCCTGTGCCAGAGAGATAGCGAGTGAGCGATAACAAGAGTAACCGCTTACTTCACTCACTCCTTACTTTGCTCACTCCATGAACAGAGCCGATTCAACAGTCTGGCCCTGGCCTTCAAGACAGATCGCCTGACGTTAGACCAACGCCTGGGAATTCAGGAACGGTCCCGTGACATCGCTGAACAGAACATCGACAAGGAACTGCAAGGCCTTAGAGATGCTGTGGAGGTATAGTATTGTGCTGGAATGGATTGGATTTAGTTGGGATGTCCATCTTTCTCTGTAAAATTTGGCTTGCTCTTTCTGGGAAGCGCGTGTTGTTACAATGCATTGCATCCTCTTTTTTTGTTTGTCTGTGATTCTAGTTATTTTACTACCAGAATCACTTTAGGAATAACCAACATCTAAAGTCTAGTGGAGGTGGAATAAAATCCCGCTTCGTATATGGGGACTCGAACTCGCGGACACTCGCTTCCTAATCGGGTGCGTTACCTCTAGGCCACTGCTCCACAACAGTCGAATCATTGTTGATGTTATACACTGATTGTACTATAGTTTGCAGAATACAGCGGTAGATGATTTTTCTTTTGTATCAAGGAAACGATAAAAAAAATTGTAACATAAGATCACTAACAGTGACAGGAAAAAGAGAAAGTCAGGGTTATTGCATATTGTTTTAAGTGATTGTATTTTGCAAGTTGTTGGCATTAATGGAGTCTTTTTATTTTTACAGACAGCGTAACAGGGGCATTGTTGTGTTTATCGGTAATTTGCTTTTTTCTTTTTAACTGGAAAATGCTTTAAGAGCGGTTGGATTTCTCAGCGAGACATTAAACGTGAACAGCTGTGTTTGTGAAACCATTGAAAATACAACAGATGGAAAATTTTTGTAAATATTTTGATGGGAAAGTTTTATGTGTGTAATAGGAAATGGAACAGAAATATGCTTTTGGGGAAGCCAGCGTAGGCAACATATGGAGCGAAAGGATAATTAAAACTTGAAACTTGTGCTTGCATCGTAACTGGGCACTGTTTGTGGATGTGGGTGTGTTGTTGCACCCGGATACATGCGCTGTGTTTGGATGTATGTTTTGTTTACACGGTCATGTATGTGTGTGCCACTGCAGATTCTGAACCAGCTGTGTGCGGACGAACGGGTGCAGGAGGTGATTTCCAAGATCCAGCACCACCTGGACATTCTGGAACATTCGGTTGCCAGAGTCTCCAGCAGGGCAGAGGTCTTCGGGGCCGTGCAGCAGGTACCAAGTCATCAGCCTTGGATGGGAACATATTGTATTGTATTGTTTGATTTGTTTTACATTTTGTCACAACAAAAAATTTTGTGTGAAATTCGGGTTGCTCTACAATCCAACGCCACACTTTTTGAGGAAGTGATTCAGCCTTTATTAAATGGTTGGTTGGTCTCATGGTGGATTTGGTTACACCTTTCTAGGTAATTTTGTATTGTGAAGGTAGAGATGGAGGAACGGGAAACAATTCGTTCAAAGCTCTCGTGTTGCTTGTCCGTCACAGTGAGGAACTTTTTTTTATATATGCAGACATGCAAGAGCCCGTACATGCGCACACATGCACGTGCAGTACACAAACAACCACACCTGCTCCCCCGCTCCAGCTCCCCCCCCCCCCTTCACACACAGATATGCCCTTTACACTCCACGTTAATTTTTGATTACATACCATTTTTAAACCCTCTGAGCAATCCTAACAAATGGTCTTTCACTTCTCTGTTGTCTATCACAAATTGTAATTGATGGTACAAACTTGGTTCTATTTTCTGATTACATGTAAGTCTTTGAATGTTATATTTCCAACACGAAAAAAACTGTGGTGTACATGTTCCTAATCTGATTGCTCTTTCATTTCATCAGATCCTGTCATTGTGTGTTTGTCAGTCAGACTGTCTGTGTCTAATCTTCCTTTTTATTTGTTTCTCTTCTCCTTCACCTTCTTATTCTCATCTTTCTTCCTCGGATGTTATTTTGCATGTTCTCTCTCATGTGCATTTTTAAGTTGGATATTAAAAAGTATATATATAAATGCGCGCACATGTGTGTGTGTGTGTGTGTGTGTGTGTGATGACTCTTTCCTGTGCCTGTGACAGGAGAAAAGGATGTGCCTTGCCATGGAGGTGATGATCACCTACACCGAGAACATTCGAAGGCTGAGGTCCACAGAACAGAGTGATGTAGAAGAGGCCAGGTCAAAAACAGTGATTCTCTCTCTCTCTCTCTCTCTCTCTCTGTGACCCTCTCTGGCATATCTCTGTCCGACTCTGTATGATTATATATATATATATATATATATAATCTGGTTCACTTATTTTCTCACTTTTTGTCTCTCTCTCTTGCTCGCACGTTCAGTCAGTTTTTGTGTGCTGGTCTGTGGCTTTCGTATATGAACGCACGCGCACGTGTGTGCATTTGTGTGTGTGTGGGAGGAGGGGGGGGGGATTCTTCCATTGAACATCTCGTGACGAAGGTGATGCGACGAGAAAAGAGAAAGCGTGTATGTTCTGTTTGTGTGTGTATCACTGTGTGCATGTGTGAAAACAAAAAACAAAACAACTTCATCATGCATCAAAGATTGTCAGTGCATGTGTAGTTCACTTCAGTTGCTACAGAGTGAATCTCTTTGAATGGGTTGGATTTTTTTTTTTTTTTAATCTTTTTGACAGATATCTTTGATGTTCTTGACAGTTATGTATTGGCGCACACGTACATGACCGGAACTATGAAATAATGATCGCACATCCATTGATGATATTGATGATAGTTCTAGTTGTAATGGTGATCAAAGTAAGTAATCAGTGTGCGTATGAAAACGGGTCTGTAATATGTAGAGTTAATGGTGTGTAAGGGTTTGTAGGAGATAGAGAGAAAGTAGGTATGTGTGCATGTGTGTGTTTCGGTTCAGGATAAAAGGGGAAGAACTGTAATATATTCTGACTTCCCTGGCACCAATTGCTTCCCTTGACCGTACACATTGTGTTGAGATGCGAACACGGAAGACAACCGGTGGTAGAAAATCTGTATTTCGAAATACGGTTATGAAACGTTTTTGTTGGATGTTTATATGTAAACTGTACTATAGTTATTTGAAGTGTGTGTGTGTGTGATATTTTTATGTCATTTTCAATTTCTTTCTTTCTTTCTTTCAGGAGAATACTCAGTAGTTCAAGGCAAAACTTCAGTCTTGACACATTAAGTATTGGAGGTAAAGTGCTCTCTCTGTGTGTGTGTGTGTGTGTGTGTGTGTGTGTGTGTGTGTGTTTGAAATATGCAAGGGTGCATTTTATAAACCTGCCTTCCCATCTTTTAACTTGACAAGTGGTTAAACTCTCTCTGTCTCTCTCTTCTCACTCTTGCTCTCTGTATGACAGTCTCCTCCCTCTTGCTCTCTCTCTCTCTCTCACTTTCTCTCTCTCTCTTTCTTTCTCCTTCTGTCTTTGTTATTCTTTCGCTATTCTTTCTTTCAGTCTCTGTGAAACGTACAGTAACGAGACATGATAAATTTCTGCAACTGATATTCGGAGACATGATGTGTGATAAAAAATAAAAGCTTGCTTGTTGAATTTAAATGCTAAATAATGTCCATAGCCTGTATATATATAAGGCGTGTAAACATAAGTGAGCAGTGTGTGTGTGTCTGTGTGTGCGTGTTTGTGTGTGTTTGTGTGTTTCCCAGGTTAATATTTTCATTAGATTAATATTTGTGTGAGTGCGTGCGTGGTTGCCTGTGTGTGTCTGGGTGTGCACATGGCTGTTTCTGACCTGAAAAACCTATGCTTCGATGCTCTTGTTTGTCAGATCGGAGATCAGCATCAGTGTGTGCCGCTCTAAGCAATCCACGAACAGTAAGTCTTTTTCTTTTTTCTCCTCCCTTGCACCACCCCACTAACACTGTGATATACCTGTGTATTGTCTGTCACCTTTCTGTGTCAAGAACTGTCGTGATCCAGAGTCACCTTTCCGAGCATGCTGTCTATAACACTGTGTGATTGTTGTCTTGAATGATTATATTCAGCGGTGGTATTGAATAAGTAATGTGTTCTCTGTTGTGTTGTTTTTTTTCCTTCTCAACTTCTCAATATACATAACACCAACACCGTGGCGCAGTGGTCAGTGTTATTGACTGATGACTGTGAGGTTTGGGGTTCACACCCCATGAGTCAGCCTGCTCTCACGCCAAGAGGTAATGTACTGTGGGCTCAAACAGAAAGACTGGGATCACAGGGTGAAGTGTCACCCACCTGACTGATGTCTTTTAGACACTAGTCCCGTGATCTACAATCTGGGTATCAGTGTGCCTCTCGGTTTTTATTAGGGCCAGGAAAGTAGGAAAGGATATCTTGTACTGCTGCCCAAATATTTTGCTTCGAATGAAATTGGGTTGTCATTGCGTCATCATTATCAGTCTCATGACCATTGGTTATCATAGAACAGGATATTAGAAACGTTTAGATATTTCTCTGTTAAAAGAAAAAGAAAAGAAAAGAGTGACTCACAGCAACAATCTGTTGCATCTCTCGCCAGTACTGAATTCTGTGCTCATTGTCATTTCAGTTGGCACATACAGAAGACTGAAAGTGAAGAGATCACTATTAACTTCGTAAAGGACAATAATCAAATAAAAGCGCAAAAACAGATTTTCAGTTTCAGTTTCACTTTCTCAAGGAGGCGTCACTGCGTTCGGACAAATCCATACACGCTACACCACATCTGTTGAGCAGATGCCTGACCAGCAGCATAACCCAACGCGCTTAGTCAGGCCTTGAGTGCATGCTTACATATTTGTGTACCTATGAAAGTGGATTTCATTTTATGTAATTTCGCCAGAGGACAACACTCTCGTTGCCATGGGTTCTTTTTTCAGTGCGCCAAGTGCGTGCTGCACACGGGACCTCGGTTTATCGTCTCATCCGAAAGACTAGACGCTCAGTTTGATTTTCCAGTCAAACTTAGGAGAAAGGGCGAGAGCGGGATTCGAACCCACACCCTCACGGACTCTCTGTATTGGCAGCTGAGCGTCTTAACCATTCTGCCACCTTCCTCCAAAAACAGAGTAATTAAAGAGATAAGTTGGGTTGTTGTTGTTGTTTTTTTACTTTTGTAGACATTCTCTGCACATTTAATGCCTTTTTATAGTTGTAATATATATATAATTTTGTGTGTTATGTATAATTATTTATATGTTCACCTCGATTACTTTTTGTTTAAACATCTGGCGAAAAATGATGGAATAGTCAATGTCAGAGGCATGACTGCATTTGTGCCTACAATGATGTAAACATTATAGGTAGTATGATATATTAACATACTTAAGATGTCACGTATTATGCACCATGTTTGTCTCATTGATTTTTTTAAAAGAACTTTTAACAAAATGCTTTGGTAGTTTCCGATCTTCATGAAAAGCGATGAGCAAAAACGTTTCATTAAGTTAAGTTATAAATGTCTTCTGTCTGTCTCATTTTGTTGTTTTTTCTCTCGTTTGTTTGGCGGATGGTGGTGGTGGGAATGGGTCACTTTGTGCGTTTCCAAATAATGCGTAAAAGCCCATACATGTACGTGCTCACACAAAACACACACACACACACACACACACACACACACACACACACACACACACAACAATGCATAACCGCATGCCAATCTTACCTTATAAGCTGGGCCCACTTGTGGGGAAGCCATACATGAATAAGTATACTAACACTGCCAACGTGTCGTGTGGTGGGTTGTTGCCTCTTGTGCTGTGTGTGGGCGAAGCGGACACAGCGCAGCAGATCCTCCTGCTCTTTTACTCCTACCGCCTCCTCGTCCCAAACTGTGGATGTGTTTGCTCCAGAAAGAGTGAGATCCCACTGTTCGATCCCTTCTGTATAGCTGCGTAGCGAGTGGGGTTTTGCTAATTTATGTCCTGTTCTTTTTTTTAAGTTTTTTTTTTCTAATGCTTTTACCCTTTTTTTCCTTCCTTTGTTATTTCACCTTCGTTCTAATATCCCTTTTTCTTTTTTTGTAATTCTATTTTCGTTCAAATATTCCTGCTGTATTTTTTTAGATTCTGCCGTGTACGTTTTTATCTAATTTATTCCTGTCATTATTTGGCTAGTTAGTTTGATTGTTAGTTACGGTCATTATATAGCTTGACGGCTAAATGCTACTGTCAGTGTTGATTTAACTTTGATTTGGGCTTTTAGTCCATTTTGTTCTTTGAAGGCATAAATGAAACTATTTCTTCACCAACAGGATTAACAGCTCTTGTTTGTTGTTTAATAGGTATTGGTGTGTCTTTGCCCACGAATTTTTTCTCTTTTGTGCCTTTTTTCCTTCTTTTAGGTCTGGTGCTGTATGGTAACCGTTACCTTTTTTTTTCTACGGTTGGATGAATACAGGAAGCCCGGAATGCTTGTGTTTGACTCGCTGTCGAAGTCCAGTGCACAGTTTTGTGTCTGTTTCACACACTTGTCGCACCTTGCGTACTTACGTACAGGGGCTTGTCTTTACCACACACTGGTAATGCGCGCGCGCACACACACACACACACGCACGCACGGATGCATGTACTGAAACGCACAAACACACAGGCATATGCGCTTATCCATGCGTGCGCAAGCACTCACACACATATACAAAAACACGCGCGAACAGACACACATACACAGACGCACGCACGAACACACATGCATATACACGCACGCACGCACACACGCGCGCGCGAACACACACACACACACACACACTGACACACACATACACACATACGCGCGATAGAAAAAACGCATTCATATGAATGTGCATAATATCCCTTCTTATTTACATTTGTGCATAAAAAATTAAGCACTCATGGATTCGAGAAGGGCAACGCCCATGCATATGAAGTAACTCAAGAACTCACAGACTAGCATGCACATACACAATCATCGGCCGGTGCACCTACGTGTTCACACGTACACGAGCACGCGCGTGCATGCATGTAGTACTTAATGAATACGTCAGTTAAAATTACATGGATAGAATGAGTGCACAGCCTGCCGAAAACACGTCCACAGAGTGTGACTTGGTTCAGGGATAATGGAAGCAGCATAAAAACTGTCAGTGTGGAAACGCCAGCTGCCAAAAAGATAGGTAATTAAGAAGCTGTTAACGCTCCATCTTCTCCGTGTGCTTAACGGTGAGAGCTGTAAACTTTGATTCGCTCTTTTCCTCTCTTCCGACACTCCTTAGCCGCCACCCCCGAACCCCTCACCCCCACCCCCACCCCTACCCCTACCCCTACCCCTACGCCCTCTCTTTCTCTCAGTCTCCTTTCTCTTTATACATGAGTGCAAGGCCGCATGCAAAAGATATGTGTGCCCTTTAATCGTGTCAGAATATGAAATAAGGAGGCCACGAAGTTTGTTTCTTTACAGGCAAACGCCCTTGTGACTTTTGGGCACACATTACTTTGGTTTTCACGCATTTCGTCTCCTTTTTTCTGTACTTGTCTGCGCGCTTCCTTACCATTAGCTTGCTTGATTGACTGCCTAGAGCATCCAGATAGCGTTTGTTGTCGGCGGCTGCAGCATTTTAGTAGCATTACTGTGTGCCACACTGGTGTGGTCAACAGTGTCGTGTTAGTTGATGGCTACCCTGTAGGCATTTGCACAAGAACATTCGTGAACCATAACTTTGTCTGTCCTGTCCTTTCGATCTGTCTTGTCTTTATTTAATTTTTCTGTCTTTGTCCCCCCTTTCTTTCTTTCACTCTCAGTCTCTCGCTCTCTTTCTCCATCTCTCTCTCTCTCTCTCTCTCTCTCTCTCTCCCGTCTCCTTAAATTCTCTTGTTCCCTCTCAGTCTCTTTCTCTTCCTCCTTTCTCTGAGACCAAAACATTCATGAACTGTGTGAAACAATCCAACCTTTATTGACGTACTTTGAAATAGAAAGGAGACCTTTTAGTTTTTACATACATTATGTCAATGATGTTGGTGTCCAATGTGGACGCATTGTGCCCCTGAGATTGCAAATGGCTTGTCGGTTACAAAAACCCGAATCTTTATGTAATGGTAATTGATAATTATGTATCGTATTAGTATTTCGAATGTGAAATGTACATCTAATGTGATCTAAAAATAAATTATATAAATGTACATCGAATATGATGTAAGCATAAATCGATTATTGTAACATTGTTCATAGGGCCACACATTTTGTTTCATTTTCCTGATGACTTACATTGTCTTGGCTGCACTTCAATATCATTGAATTGACAGACAAGTGGTATTTGAGAAGAATAAAATGTGTTGATCATTTTACTTTTGTTAAACAGTGTTATATAGACTTGGTTGGGTGTGTTTGTGTTTTTTAAATTCAGAAATGAAGGAGGTTAACGAGCCTATACATTTTATGAGAAGTACTAATTACTCGACTTTGGGGTGGGAGCTGGCATGCCGGCACCCCTCGATCCTCTTCTTTTGTTGGTGGTGATGGTGATGTTTGTCTTTGATACGCGATAGTTCGTTCGTTTTATCTTTACTTATTTGAATAATCGGTTACCTCTGTATTCACCCATTTGTTTTCTCTTGTGCATCCCCTCTTCAGGCACGGAGAAGAAGCGAGGTAGCACTTCCACGCTTTTTCGGGGGCGCGGGAAGCCCCTCGCTGCACGTCACCTCCTCTATGGTAAGTCACACCTCTTCCTCTTTTTGCCTCTCTTGGTAAAGGTGGCAGTGCTTCCACTATTCCCTCACTATTACTGTGTGTACACTGTTATATTCCGTATGCCAGAATACGCTAGACTTGACTGTATTCTTGTGTGGAATTCAACACGAAAGTTTTAGTCATGTTAATTGTGTCAGTGCGAGTTCAAGTCGGTAGGTTTAACTTGGGTAGATGTTCTGTTTCATTATTAGATGAGTTAGTGAGGTGAGGGATAGGGGGCAAATGCCAGAGTGAGTGTTTTAGTTTGTGTGTTTTGTGACTATGATGGATTAGTTTCGTATTTATTTCAGTCATCGGTTTTTTCGGATTTTAAGTGGTGTAGAACTGACGATATGATGTTTACTGATTTGTTTATAGTAGTCGATTTAATATTTTGTTGTTGTTTGTTTTGTTTTCTGAATGGTTTATCCATTTTGGTTTTGTCGTCGTTGTTGTTTTTTACGGTAATTTAGCTGCTTCGATTTAGTAAGAATAAGATCGTTTTTTGTTTTTTTTATGTATTCGGTACTGCTATTGCAGAATATACCTTCTTTCACTATTCATAATTTACCTTCTTGAATGCATGAGTTAATTTTGTGTGTGATTTGAGTGAATTGATTTATTTAGATGAAGGGTTGGGTAACCAGTTATAAAACTGCATAACGATCTGTCAAGTAGTGGTGTAGTGAGATAATTCTTGATGCAGTGTAGACGTGTGTACGTGCCTTTGTCTGGGGGATGGAAATACTACGGAATGCATCACATTCTCGGATTTTTTTAAACCATAAATTTGCTTCAAAATTCTGCGTCTATTCACATACACACGCACGGGCGCTTGCTCATGCACACATACGCATAGATGCATACACGTATGTACACACACACACACACACACACACACACACACAAACACGCATACACACACACACACGCACGCACACGCTCACTGCTGTAAACTAACATGCAATATTCACTTCTCTTTTTTTTTTCTTTTTTTTTCCTTTTTCTTTTCTTTTCTTTTTTTTCTTTTTTTTTTTTTAACAATGGTGCACATCTTGTATCGCAGCTTAGTACGCACAGTAGTTTGTTAACTAAATTTCAGTTAATTATGAGTTACAATGTTCCTATGCACATTGAAATAGATAACCTTGCATGCCAGACGCGACATATCACCCTGCCCCTATGCCCCCGCCAGTCCCAGTCGATATTGACATCTGCTCCTTTCCAGGCTAATTGCTGAACCCCATTCGTGTTTAAAAGCACGCAGAAGATCAAATACACTCGTTAATGATTTTGTAATCCATGTTAGCGTTCGGTGGATTATGGGAACAAGAACATATTCAACATGCGCACTCCCGAAAACGAAAGATGGCTGCCTACATGGCGGGGTAAATAAACAAAACTTATATTGTTATATGTCTGTATGAGTGTGTATGTTTGCGTGACAGAAACCTGACTGAATGACACTGGAAACGAATGATGAACGCCTAATGGCAGCTGTCAGTCGGCTGTGTCCGGGTAGCCACCTGTTGTGCAAATGGCTCCGTGTTTGTAAAGCGCTTAGAGCTTGGTCTCTGACAGAGGATAGGCGCAATATAAGTATCCGTATCATATCTTTCCCCAGAGACCCGTTTCCATTCCACTCCCCTTCGAGGTCTTTGCTACTTAACAACTTTCTCCCACACACTGCAGAAGTGTAATTTTGTGGAGAATGTGCATCCAGCTAGAGTGGGTTGCCTTGAGAATTCCCTGTCTCTTCTCGGTCTTACTCTTTCCGCCCTTTTGACCTTCCCTCCCCTCATCACATTCGCGCATGCAAGCAAGCAAGCAAGCGCGCGCACACACACACACACACACACACACACACGCACGCATGCACGCACGCACAGACGAACAGTATGTACAATGCTATCCTTTGAGTAGCTGGTACAAAAGGGTTTTTATATTTTTGATAACGAATACCCTTTGCTCTTGCAGCCAGTCTAAGAAGAAGAAAGGTTAGAGTCACCAACTTTTATTTTACGTCTTCAGTCTTGTTTGGCTGGGGATAGTCCATTGAGTCTTGTCAGAACTGAGAGGGGAGGGCTGGGGGGATGTGTCGGGGACGGTAGCAAATGAACGTCATAGGAATCAGACTGTTGTGTTTGATATTATAAAAAGTAATGATAATGTCACATATGACACAGTACATGACATGTATGCTGAAAGTTTATAAAAACAACCACAACAAAGTAATTAAGTAGTGTTACGCTAGCGGATTAAAAAATTGGCGTGCATGATGCTTGTATACACGTGAAATTGTACCAACATAAATGACACACTATCCCATCCGCTCTTTCCAGCCAAACAGTGGTTCATTTTCAGATCTATTGTAAACAGCTTTCGTGCAGCTTTAGTCGAGCGGTGGCCTCGACCAGGAAGCGAGTGTCTACGAGTTTGAGTCCCATATATGGCCTGGGATTTTTACTCCCCTCTCCACTGGACGTTGAGTGTGCTATTCATTCGGATGAGACGATAAATCGTGGTTCTGTGCGTAGCATGCATGTCACCACTTTGTAGAAAAGATCATTTTGATAGTAAAACACACTTGCAGACAGAAAATAGAAAAAAAAAGAGTATAAAAAAAGGTGGAGCTGCATAATGGCGATTCACTTACCCTCGGGAGAGCAACCCGAATGTCACACAGAGAGATCTGTTGTGACAAAAAGAGAAAAAGTAATTCAAATTAAAAAAGGCTACAGTTTTTCCTGTATCCAGGTGCCTTCAACGCAGACCCTTCTAAGAACACACTAAGAACAACACTAAGAACCTTGTTCATTGAATTTTTTGTTACTTCCTTCTTGATATCGCCATTGTGGCGAGCGGCAAAAGAAACCAATAACAACCTCGCATTCGCAGTCCGGTCTGATTACACTTGGTATTATTGTCAGTATTTTTTGTGTGTGTTGTTTTGTTGTTGTTTTTTTAAGATCAATTTGCATCATAATGTATAATTTAGTGGCTGAGTATTTGTGCATTCAGAGACAATGACAAGCTTATGAGATAAGCTGCGCACAGATATATATATATATAAAAAGATGATTTCAGGGAGTTTTGTTGTTTTGTCTTTATGATTTAGTCATTGTCGTGTTTTTATGTTACCTGTTATTTTGTTTGTGTGTCATTGTCGTGTTTTTATGTTACCTTTTATTTTGTTTGTGTGCACGTAATGGGGTTTGTGGTTGATTTGAATAGTAACAAAAGTCATCATTGTTATATAAATAGAACTGTACACACCATAACCTTCCACAATTGCAGTATAACCAGATGGCTTTAATAATCTCCTGTTCTAGCCGTTCTTTGATCTTCGTCTCTCCCATGAACTAACTTCTGTATTGGGCCCTGCACACAAATGGCTACTAACACATACTACGGCATGCACTGGACAACATAATCAGGACGTGTGACCATTTTTCTGCCTTTTATTATTTTCTCCTTAGACTAAAGTCTAACTCTGCATGCTCTGCTGCTAGTAACTCTCCCTGTAGTCTCTCTCAGCTTTCTCGTCTGCCTTTGGTTTTTTTCTTTACCATATTTTTTGCATGCTGTTTCCTGTCCCTGATTTTTAGGAATCAGGTATTCTATCGGAATTGTCGCAGTCGAGTCATGGGTCCACATCTAGATCATCTTTCGCTGATAGCACAGAGGTGAGTAGAACGTCTCTGATCCCCAACCGGCCCACCACTCCCCACTTATGAGAAATCCACGGTGGTTTCTCCCTCTTTCTGTGTAAATGGGTGTTCCCTTTCCCTGGGGAATGAGTGATGCCGTTGTGTGTGCCGTGTGCTATGTGAGGAAACCTTGTGTGTTTGTGTGACCGTGTGTAGGGGTTCATTGAGAGAAATGAACGATGCATTATGTCCCTCCAACCATTCCCCTCCCTAGCTGCCCACCCCTCTCCCCTTTCCTCCCTCGTCCTCTCCCCTCCTTCCACCCTCCCCTTCTACTTCTTGCTGGTGAACTGGCTGGAAGGTTTAATTGTTGTCCTCATACCTGTGTGCGTTTTTCCTCAACGTGCATACTTTTCTTTGCTGTTAAATCATGGTGTGGTGAAGTGTTTTCCCCCCAGAATATCCACAAACTGTCGCTAATGTAATCCAAGTTATGTCTGAACCCGTTCACCGCAGCACAACATGAACATGGTCGGTTCAAGCAACGATGAATTATTGTCAGCGACAAGATACCGGCAGTATTTGATTGCAACATTCATTTCAGGAAGTGATTTTGGAAGCCACGTCTGACCGAAACTGACAAACATTTTCTGTTTTAACGAAACATTTTTTTTCAGACGAGGTCAGAATTTAACCATTTTGGGCATTTTGAATAGGACAACAGAGTAGTAGAGGAAGGTGCATGTAAACAATTTTTTTTCATTTTAGAATAATCTACGTACATGTTAATCTTTTTTTAAGTGGGTGGGATGGAGTAGAGAAGTTGAAATCCTTGATAGGAAGCAACTGGGGGTCATTTTATATTGTCCGTAAAGATGAAAAATAGCCATTCGTTTTGGCTGACATAGTTCTAGTTTCGTCCATTCTCGTGGTCTCAGCAGATGTCTCAGTAATCAGTGAAACTCCCTTCTTACCCGGCATACGATCGAGAGACAGTTAAGTTAGTGGTGTTCCAGTTTTTTTTTTTTTTTTTTTTTTGTTTTTTAATCTGTGATCGTGGATTCGGCTCTTTTCTTCCCATCCTTGCATCCCGCGCCCTGCCTTGTCAGCCAGACCCACTGATATTTTCCTTTTCTCTAGAGAGGCGTGCTCGTCACGGTAAAGCAACTCATTAGTCACGGCAAATTTCGCTGCGAAATTTGAACCGTTTTTCATTAAAAACACATGCACGGGTGTGAGAGCAACCGTTCCACTCATCAGATTACAGTTGATGACTTTTTCATACAGATCATGTGATGATGAGGGCTTGTGGAGTCCTTCGGTGTAACAGAAGGTTGAAGAAGATGTTTAAATTTGTTCATGAAGTCTTGATAAATAAATAGATAAATAAAGCTGCATTGTGGCTAAGAATAATTTGTGGCGTCCAACTCTTATCTTTAAAGATCACAACTGATCACGGAATTTACGTTAAAAAAATAGGAGAAAAAAGACAGTATTGTATAGAGATAATATGCATGCTGCAGCAGCTTTTTGATCATTACGGTGGTTCTTCTTACCAAACGTAGAAAAATATATTTGTCTTGCTTCTGTTACTGCTTAGTTCTTTTCCTGCATAATTAAACTGACTGACTGACTGACCGGAGGTAGCTTTATTGTCGGCATGGTCGTGGATATAATTTTCTGTCTTTCTATATTTATTTTGTACTACCTTCCAGTATAGCAGACAAATCCTAGGATGTTTTTGTGTGCGGAAGGAGCAAGAACAGCAGTTTATTTCCGTTAAGAAATGTAATTGATGACATGAAAGTACTCCTGGGACGAAATCTTTTTCTCTGTACAATCCTCTCTCTGAATTGCATGTGGGCTGTTTTTCGGTCTGTTGGTTTGGTTTTCTTTTTGATGGAGTGCTTGCTTTGTTTGGAGGTGTTTCCTTCTAATGTTGTGGTTCCTTTCCTTCACTTTTAATCGTTTGCCTCTTTCCCCTCCCCACTCCTCACGTTGTCAGGGGATGCTGAGAGGAATCCTCTCGCCTTTCTTTTGTCATACGCCCTCTGTGTCAAGTAAACATTGTTCGTGATGGAGATACTGGATATGTTTGTCTTTCAATGTTGTTTTGAATATCCCAGTTGATCTGGCGTTCCCCCCTCATCCCCCCCCCCCCCCCCCCCCCTTTGCATTTTCGTTCTCCTTGATTTTGTTCTGTTTTGGTTTGAGTTGTTTTTTTCTCCACCCCCGTCTTTCAGCGCCTGCTAATGTTGGGTTCACCTCCCCCTCATCCCCTTCATGTTTGTGGGTGATGTGATTCTGTGGGGAAAAAAGCCGTCCTTTAGTCTGGGTGAGTGTGTCTGTGTGCACAGCTGTTTGTGGAAAGGTTTGCTTGTGGTGTTATGAAGGTTGTGAGGATCCATTTTCAATGCTGTTTTGTTAGAGATGATGTGCATGTTTAGTTGAAAATTTCGGTTTATGTGAGTGTATTGAGAACAAACGTTATTTCTGAGCTGATTTTAAGAATGTGTGCCCATAGTATTGTTGTTGTTGGGTTTTTTTATTATTTCTTTTTTTATCATCCGGCTTTATGATGCAACTGTACTCATAGAACTGACAGTATTGATACTGAACGGAACGCGCCTCTATAAGAATTCAGTATCGTCACGTTACAATTAACGAATAACGGAGCTTTGACTAAATGACAACGTGATGCTATCAATGATGAGTTAAAATGTGTTCCGTTATGTACTTTGCTATATTGTTTACCCAAATGTGAAATGTGATTACATGTTTCTTGACAAATATATCCTCCTCTGCAAGGGAAAAAAAGGGGAAAAAATAAAATGTGTTCCGTTTGTACACATCGCTACAATTGCAGTTTATGTTTTTGACAGAATTTTCTTTTGTGCATTATATTTAAACATACAATCTACAGTCAGACAGAATGTGGTCGTGGTGAGTTTAAAATAAAAATGACAATTGAAAATTAGATTTTTGTTTCAATTTATCATACTTAATGGAGTCAGTGTTCTTGATTAAACGGTGGAATTGTGTCGCTGCAGGAACCTCTCTGCAGATACTTCATTGTTGATTCCAGTTCCTCCTCTCTCTCTCCCTCTCTCTCTTAGAGGTACAAGTTTGAAATATACGAAGCCTCGAGTACAGGTTATTGGTATTTCTTTTTATTTCCTTTTTTTTTCATTGAGCTCTTTAAACGACTGAAAAATGTGAAAACTGGGGACTTCAGAGAATATCCAATTTCTTGAAAATGAATGAGAGCTCATCTGCGCCTATTGGAAAGGCTTGAAGATTCCAAAGTCTGCTGAGAAACGTAAACATGCTACGTTCAATATAAGTGTGTGTAATGGGGGTGGAGAGGGGGGGGGGTGCTTTATACCTAGTGTTTGTTGATTAAAAAAAAAGTTGTTCTAGTTAGGTTTTGTGATGCGAGGTGATTCAGAGTAAAGAGAAACATAATCATATTTAAATATTGTTCTATTGAAGTTGTCGGATACTTGGGCATTTTTTCCGGTCAGCCACCACTCTCCCTCTACCCCATGTTCTTCTGTCTTCTTCTTCTTCTTCCTTTCATTTTTCTTTTTCTTTCTTTTTCTTTTTGTGTGTGCGTGTACGTTATTGACCTTTATTTCCTCCACCTTAAATTTGAGAACGCTTTAGTTTCTAATGGGTCGGGTAGGACTAATTAATTAGATGGATCTTACAGAACAGTAAATTGGTCTTACACGCATTGTAAATGTGAGAGCATGTTGGTTACTAAACTTGTCAGTGCTGACTCATTCATGATTCCCTGATGTTTAAGCAGTTTGATGATTGAAAACGAAACCATAACTTAGACACAGTATCCTGACACGTTGCTTTCAGTGGATGTAAATATTAGGTTATTGATTTACAATGTGTCGAGATATGTTCTCCGCCAGGACTCCCCTGACTTATCGCTTTGCCTGTAATTTTCCTGCGTGTGTGCCGTGTGGATATTCAAGAAATATTTCCTCATGCGCTTAACTGTATAACGGAGAGGAAATTTGTAATTTTTGTCACTTAAAACATACATTATCTAACCAGTTAAAATGTGCCATGCATGTTCTCGGTGTGGGTCTCCTCAGTTGCTTCCGATAGCGCTATGTCTGTGTCTGCCTGCCTCTGTCTGTCTCTGCGTATATTTCTTCTATCTCTCTTCCATTGCAAGCTCGCGTATTCTCCATTTTTTCTTATTTGTTTCAGTCCTTCTCTCTCTCTCTCTCTCTCTCTCTCTCTCTCTCTCACACACACACACTTGTTTTTGCCTATGTTTTTCTCCCTCACTTCATTTCTTTCCTTCTCACACACACTTGTTTTTGTTTCTCTTCGTATCTTCATCTCTTTCTCTGTCTGCCTGTCTGTCTCTTTCACTCACACACACACACTCCAGCAACACACACCCCACCCTCTGACCAATAACCCCTCCCCCTCCCCGCACCCCCCACACACATCCACCCCCTCCATGCAGGAACCCCGCCAGAGGTTCCAGTCGGCCACAGCCAACGTGACGGTGCGCAACGTGGTGACCAACACGCTGCGTCGGGCCTCCATGGATCGACAGAAGAACCTCTCCCTCCACTCCACCTCCTCCCTATCCTCCTCCAACCAGTCCTCCTCCAGGAACAACTCTCTGGACAAGTCAGTGCCTCGTGTCGTGTCCATGGGGCTGGGGCTGTCTTTTGGGGATAGTGGCAGTCAGGAGGGTTGGTGGGTTAGGGGGGGAGTGGGTTGGTGAACGTGGTGGTAGTAATAGTGTTAGGGGCGGTGGTGATTATGAAGGTGATGACGGTGGTGGTGAGGATGGGGTTGTCGTTTGGAGATGGTGGCAGTCAGAAGGGTTGGTGGGGGAGGGGGGTTGGTGAACATGGTGGTAGTGATAGTGTTAAGGGCTGTGGTGATCATGAAGGTGATGACGATGGTGGTGGTGGTTATGGTGGTTGGGATGGTTCTCTGATGATGGTAAAGAAACGTGTCCGGTCGTTTGCTGGAAAGTCAGAAGACTTTTTTTTCGGAGGTAAAAGATAAAATATGAATGGTTTTATCGTCCCATGAAAGAGATATTATACCAGGAGCAAAAAAAGAGCGAAAAAAAACTGTTGACAACTACTCAGCACGAAGCATGCAATTAAACATGCTTTAAAATGAAATAAAAAATAACAGAAGGCATTTGATTAACCCTCGTTGCAAGTACTAGTAGATAACAGTCGAAAAATATTGCAGATTTTCTATGTGTTTGATTTGTTGTTGTTTTGCAAGAAGACTTCAGTCGAAAATAACTGAGCACTTTAAAAAGCAATCGCAGAAATTAGCCACTGGTTCGAATGTTTGTCATCGGTACATTTCATGGTTGGCTGGTTGTATTTTTTCTCACGACTGCAGGAATGTGACAGTAGCCTATTCTTCAGTGTCACCAACAGCGTTCCGTTGATTTTATTTTTCCGGAACTCACATAACCATTCGTAGTGCCAGAGTAAAAAAAATAATTCCAATGAGTTAAACATTTTCATTGGACGGTGTGACGACAAGAGTCCACGCGGATTTGCTGCGTGTATCCCTTAACCTGGTATGGCGGAAGACGTGTAGGAATGCCGTTGGGGAATTATTTTCCATTTTCTTGCGTGAAGTTTGTTGATAGGTTTTAAGCTTCTTTATCAAAACAAAAAAAGGGAGAAAAGCCAGAAAACATTCGCGGAATCTTCGACATCAAGTTACCAGATGTGGAGCTAAAGAGATAACAAGAGGTAAACAGCTGCCTTCGTTTGGCGCGGTAAAGAAAGTACAAAACTGTATGCGTCAGAACGTTTGCGTTCAGCTTCGTACATGAAAGACATATGATGTAAGAAGACGTGTCTCAAAACGGAAGAGAACACTCCTTTACCAGTGCAACCAGTGCGAAATAAGTGGAAACTGGGTACAGCACGATGGTGTGCAAGATCATTCCACTTTATTTTCCGGATTAGATATTTTTTAAATAAATATATTTCAGTCTCAAGATCCCCACAGTTGCCACATATGTGTAAAGCCATCTCTGAAGAGATTTAAGACATAAAATGGCGCAGACATATTGATGCATGTGTATGAAACTGAAATTCAAATACGGTCCAGTAAGGTTTGTTCACATCATCTTTTAATTTCGGACGTGGTGCCAAAACATGTGCGTGCATCATAACTTGTGTCTCTTGTTTGTGTAAAGCGATAAAAATAAGAGAATTTGCACTGGCATTATCCTTGCTTGAAAAAAAAATGACAGGATTCAGTTTGTACACACTCCTTCACAAGGGGCAAAGGCCTTTGCTGAATAAACTATATTATTCGTATTCCGCTTCCTTTCACTTTCCTTTTCAGTCATGTTTAAAACCTACTCATGGCGGTAAATCGAGTTAAAACAGAAATGAAAGTTTTAACAGGGTTGTTTTTAAAATGATGCAAAAATATTTAGAATAAAGACTAGCAAAAGCCTGTATATATCCTTCAGAGCATCACAACTAAGCTTAGGAGGTCATCTGAATGTAAACTATTTTTTCGTCAGCGTCAGTTTGTTTTCACCATTAACCGAACTGAAAAGTTTGGTGATGAAAATGTCTGAGACTTTCTCCTGTTTTCAGTGTCTTCTGGTGTTTCCCGTGTTTTGTGGACACCCAGTGAGACGTTAACGATTGCGCATTTTCTTCTGTATCTTTGCAGATCACAAGATAAAGAACAAGAGACGAAACAACATTCACAAGAGGAAGAGGCATATAGGCATGGGTATGACTTTTTAAAAATTGACATGTGGGTGATGTGAGAGAGAGAGAGAGAGAGAGCTCAGGTCGAGTACTTTATTGCTAAACGGGTGGTGTGATAGTACATAGTGTGTGCGGGGTGGGTGCCCTATAGGTACGAGGAAGGGTGACAGTACATAGTGTGTGCATGGGGTGGGTACCCTACAGGGTGACAGTACACAGTGTGTGCATGGGGTGGGTACCCTACAGGGTGACAGTACACACTGTGTGCATGGGGTGGGTACCCTACAGGGTGACAGTACATAGTGTGTGCATGGGGTGGGTACCCTACAGGGTGACAGTACATACTGTGTGCATGGGGTGGGTACCCTACAGGGTGACAGTACACAGTGTGTGCATGGGGTGGGTACCCTACAGGGTGACAGTACATACTGTGTGCATGGGGTGGGTACCTGCAGGTACGAGGAAGGGCTGAAGGCCAGCCTGAGCCGGGAGCTGACAGACCTCCGTGACCAGCAGGCCACCATCAGCTCCAGTCTGGATCAGGTCATGGACAGGGTAGAGTCCTTTCAGGACGACGACAAGGACGACTCTGACATGTAAGTCTTTATTGTGTGTGTGTCGGCTCACAGCTGTCTGGACACCTGCTTCCACTTGCTTCAGTAACGTTTGAATGTGTCTTGTGTTTTTCACTCCCGGCTCATTGGATTTATTACCGTTTTACGAAACGCTAGTCAGTCTCCCTCCATTGTCTTATCATTTGTCGAAACATCCTGTGTTTGGCATGCGAGTGTGTGTTCGTGCGTGCACGTGTGTGTGTCAGTGTATGTATGAATCTGCTTGCATAATTCTAGATTGTACTTTGCTTTCGGAAATAAATGATTGCAATTGTATTAATATGGAAGTATATAACAGTGTGTAGAATGAGCTGTATGATGGACCAGTGTGCAATGTTAACGTTTGTTTCTTTCAGATTGATTTTTTAAATATAATGTGCAACGCTTTTATGCTCGGGCTTTATTGTGATATTTCAAAGTAATGCTGAATGATTTAGTGTTACATTTTATCTCTTTGTGAAATAATAAAGTTCTAATGTGTGTGTGTGTGTCTGTGCGCGCGCGCAGAGACGAGGCTGTGTCCAAAGTGAAGGATGCGGTGGTGAAGGTACGGCTGTGGATGTCCAACCCCAACTGGCAGTCGGCCAGCCAGACGCTGCGCAAAGTGGCAGCGGGGCTCTTCTTCCTGCTGGCCATGCTGGTGGTGGTGGTCACCTTCGCTCCCCTCATCCCCGCCCACATCTCCCTCCGCAACCACGCCAAGTCCGCACAGTGACCCAGGCTGGCTGGGGTAGTGTACAGCTAGGGTGGGGGTTAGAGGGGGTTGAAAAAGGACACGGACTGATTGATCAGCTGTATCACTGAAGTGAAACACGTTGATACTTTTGTATGTGAACTTTTACCATGTGTGCATATATATATACACAATATATATATATTCGTAGAGAGAGAGTGACATTATTTGGAAATTTTCGTTATTGAAAGAACATGTTTTTGTTGCACATGTCGTTCAAGAGGCGGATCCACATTGTTTATGTCGTGTTGTTGAGTGGAGCCGACTGCTGTTGTGACGGATGAGCGATCATCTTTTCCACTGTGCGGAGAGAGGATGACCGGGTCGTCATTGTATCAGCTCTGTGATTCTGTAGCAGTATGTGGTGGCGTTGTTCATGAGTTGATTTAACAACTTTTCGAGCCATTTACAAAAAAAGTACGCAACAAACGTTTATCCCGCATCTGTGGAGATGGTGTCAAAGAACACTGGTGTTGACTAGAATGTATTCTTGATCATTGAAACAGTAAAATATTCATGAAATGTGTAGAGTTTAACAAGCAGTCCAGCAAACAGAGAGAGAAACTGGACAGTACGTGCGTTGGCACAGATTGACTGACACACATGCACACTTTTCCTGCATAAACATTATATGAGAAGCACCCAGTGTTGTGCGCTTTCTCCTCTCCACACAACCAGCGAGTTGCGTAAATGCACTTTGCACTGTCGTGCCTTCTCCATTGTAGATGAACGGTTTGTCACATAAGCGAGGTGCTGGATTATGCGAGGATGAAAATTATGTTCGTTTGAAATGGCAGGTTGGCACTGGTTTCATGAACTTGCAATTTTAAAACTATACACTCGAGACGTATTTGCGCTATGGGTATTGGATGCAATATTTCATTTACCAGCTTGGGGAGCGCTAACCAGCACTTGCGTGAAGTTGTGTGTTACCACCCTCCATTCATTTTTTCCTTGAGCATGTATTTATACCCAAATACTGGTATGCGTGCATGTTGAAATGACAAACACAGTATTTTTTTTTTTTTTTTTTAAACATAACGATACAATTCGGTGCTAGCTGAGCTTGAAATGCTGTGTTCAGTGAAGGAATCTTATTTTGGACATGGTGTACGCGTCAAACGTTTTACATTTATGATCTGATGTGTGCTTAAAAAGCCATGCCCATGTTTGAGAATGTTTAAAATAACAGAATATTGTGCGGGTTATGAATTGGAATAGGATGCTTTGATGAAATAAGTTATGGTCAATGTTTAGCTAGTTGCATGGGTCATGGAGGTATGGTTCAAAATGTGTGAATAGTTTTAAAAAAAAAAACGTATAAAATAACACGCCCACATAAACACACACATATGCGCGCAAAAGAAAACACTTACAAGCAAATTGAAATAAAAGGGTGGCTGCACACTGAGGTGACCTCTACTGATTTCTTTATTTCGAATTCTCACCGCAGTAGAGGTTAACGCCCCGTGGTACAGCCACCTTTATTTTTTGCCTGAAGTGACAGCGATGGTAAAACTGTACAGTGTCCATCCAGTTCTGGTCTTCAGTGTTTTCCCTTTATTCCAGGTGACACGGAAAGAAAATGTAGCCTCGAATGGGGGGGGGAAAAAATTCAGGGTTCATACAGGTTTTTAATCTTAATACTTTTAAACTCCAAAAGGCCAAAAGTGAAGGATTATGGCAGCGGTAAGCTGGATGAACGACCTGCTCATGAGAAACATGAAATGTTTGAAAATATGAATATAGTTAAACATATTGACCAAGAAATTTTTCCTTGCCTCTCTTTCCGCATACATGTTAGAGCTCGCTCTTGGGATGAACAGTAATGACTGACACAGGCCTGGAAGGAGAGGCAGGGTCGTTTTTGTTGTTTTTGCTCCTTTTTCCTGTTATTCTTTACGTATCCATTTTCCATCCAAACATGTCGACAGGCGCTGCAGTCACGTGGACTGAGCACTAAACCATATGGGTAATTTTTAGAGGTTTTTTTCCTTCTTTTTTTTTTTCGGGGGGGGTGGGGGGGGTCTTTTTTTTTTTTTTTTACACTTCTACTGAAAAAAGTTTTTACGCTTGTATGAACTCTGGTGTTAAGAAAAAAAATATTCATATCATCATAACATGTTCTGTGCTTACCGGCAATATTTCAATACCGTTTCTCTTTTGAAATCCTTCTCTTGACAGCCCGTTTGCTGGTACTCTGTAAGTGCACGCGCACTTCTGTATGTGGAAGGTATGCTCTATTAGAATTCTTCGGTACCGTGCACTGTATATCACTTAAGTTGTGAAAATAAAATAAATTTTAGGCCATTGTTTTCTGGCTGTTGAGTCGTACTGTGATTTTACATCATTTGTTTCAGTGCGGGGTACTCCTTTTTATGCTTTGCCTCGGCATTATTTGCTGATGTATTTTAATAAAGTTAATGATATATTTCGTTAATGATGTATTTCAATAAAGTTTCTAGAAAGGCATTTGTTGTGTTTCCCTTGCAGTTCGGAATTTGCCTTATTGTTGTTGTCTTTCTTGGTTTTGAGTTAGATTTTGTGATTTATCCTATGCATCGTATGTTCTTTGTTGCAGTTAGGTTTCTTTTCTTTCAATGTCTTTTCTGATCCTTGCCTCACACAAGCGCGAATACCTACACATAACTCGCGCTGATGTACTTGCGCACGTGCGCGCGCACACACACATGTACAACTATGATACACTGGTATTAACAGTCCACTTTTCGTTCAGTACATTTGAGACGAACGTTCATGACTTACATATTTTGTTAAATGTCAAATAATTTAAAAAGAAAAATGTGTTGTTGTTTTGGGGTTTTTTGTCACTGTCAGAGAGATGTGTGAAAATGGCGTTCACAAGTGCGGTCTGCTGAACACAAACCATGTTTTCTGAATCCTGACGACACCTTGTACTACTATTACTACTGCAGTGTGTGTTCTTCATATTATATAAAAGCCCAAACCGCACAATGTATAGCAACGTTACGCAGTTTACTGTCGCAGTCTGGTACTGCATTTACCCTCTGTGTGTGTGTGCGAGAGACAGCTGGAGCGTGTGAGACAGACATATCCCTGTAACATGCTGTTCCCCCTTTCCCTGTCTTTCCTCTCCATGTGTTGGGGAGTGAATCAGCAATAAAGAGTTTTCATTGAGTGCCAAGGTATTGTCTATGTTTTGTTGTCTGCAGTGTGTGCGCCTGGGCTCGCGTGTATGCATTCTCTCTCTCTCTCTTCCCCCTCATTTCTCCCCATTTCATCCCTCTCTTTACTTCACCCCCACTTTCTCCTTCCTCTCCCGTCTCTGTTCCTTTCCATCTCATCTCTCCTCTCTCTCTCTCTCGCTCGTATTTCCAATATTTCCGTCGCCTTGCACGTGCAGGAATGTGTGCATACGTGCCTTCAAGTTGAACGTACAAGAAAAAAATAATTTTCACTTGACGTGAGAAGCGGTTGTGCATTTTTGGCTCTCGCGTATTAAGAAATAAAAAGTAAGTCTATGATTTCACCTGTTTCGGTTGTCCGCCAGTACGTGCTTTCTGTGTATGTGAGTGAGCGCGCGTGCGTGCCAGTGTGTGAGTGCGTACCAGTGTGTGTGCGCTCGTGCGAGCGCGCAATAGACTTCCACGTTGGCACTTTCTCGGGATCTACAATCTATTAAGACGCCAAACTTGGCAAGACTGTAGATATTGATAAGGCTTTTCCCGATACCGCCACCAGGATACCACACAAGAGGGAAACCCGTAATGTCGCATTACACCATTCAGCTAACAAAACACACACACAAAAACCGAAAAAAAAAAATAATAAAAAAAAAAATTACAATAATGCAAACTTGTTTTTTTTTCGTAATAAGATCGCGTTATTTTTTCACCATAAAAACAGAACTATTACTTCTCGTGTTGAAGAGAGAAAACATACTGCAATTAGCAGTTGCTTCTGTTTTGCGTACTCGGAATTCCATCGTTATTCTGCGGATGAACAGTTATCACACACCTGCTGTTGTCTTTAATAATAGTCTTCATAATAATTGATATACTCCTCACCCCTTACCACGCCTACCCCTCCGCCTCTAATAATAGGTAAAAATAAGGTTCATGCATGTTTTATCATTGTTGAATAATCTGCCCCCGAAGTATTTAGAAATATTCACGTCTTTTTTCGGAGTACAGATATTTAAAAAAAAAATGCACTGTTTTATAAAGGCTTTAAATTTCAGCTCTCTTTATTTGCAAAAAATTATGCATGATTTCTATCAATGATAAAGCACCGCAGCAGCGAAATGTTCCAACTAATTAAAAGTAAACTGTAAAATGAGTACTAACAGAGAAAATGGGCAGTGAAAAGGGGCCATTCTAACGATACACTGCTACCAACAGAACAATATGGACAGTAATAAGGGACCTACCTAACGATACACTGGTTCCAAAAGAACAACTGTGGTACACTGGTTCCAACAGAACAACTATGATACAATGGTTCCAACAGAACAACTATGATACAATGGTTCCAACAGAACATGGGCAGGACCTGTCTAACGATTCACTGGTACCAACAGAACCACATTGACAGTGACAAGGACCTATCTAACGATACACTTGTACCCACTGAACAACATGGGCAGTGCGAAGGGACCTACCTGATGATACACTGGTTCCAACAGAACAGCTACGATACACTGGTTCCAACAGAACAACTATGATACACTGGTTCCAACAGAACAACATGGACAGTGACAAGGACCTATCTAACGACACACTGGTAATAATAATAATGGATAATTATATAGCACACTATCCAGAAATCTGCTCTAGGTGCTTTACAAAAACGCTTTTGTTAACATAAAACATCTATGTTACATACACACACCAAAATGTGATTACACACACACACACACACTGCATACATACATTTTAACATGTGTATCTAACAGCTACCCTAACACATACGCACACATACGCAGGCACAAACTTACATAAACACACGCACACACAATACATTCACATACATGCATGTAGTTATGTACACATACATATGTATACACACAGTCAAGCACAGCTAACAGAACAACATGGGCAGTTTGAAGGACCTATCTAACGATACACTGGTTCCAACAGAACAACATGGACAGTGACAAGGACCTGTCTAACGGTACACTGGTACCAACAGAACTATGATACACTGGTTCCAACAGAACAACATGGACAGTGACAAGGACCTGTCTAACGGTACACTGGTACCAACAGAACTATGATACACTGGTTCCAACAGAACAACATGGGCAGTAAGAAGGATCTATCTGATACACTGGTTCCAACAGAACAACACGGACAGTGAGAAGGGACCTATCTAACGATACGCTGGTACCAACAGAACAACAAAGACCTATCTAACGATACGCTGGTACCAACAGAACAACAAAGACCTATCTAACGATACACTGGTACCAACAGAACAAGATGGGCAGTAAGAAGGGACCTATCTAACGATACGCTGGTACCAACAGAACAACAAAGACCTATCTAACGACACACTGGTTCCAACAAAACAACAAAGACCTATCTAACGATACACTGGTACCTACAGTACAACAAAGACCTATCTAACGATACACTGGTACCAAGAGAGCAACAAAGACCTATCTAACGATACACTGGTACCAAGAGAGCAACAAAGACCTATCTAACGATACACTGGTACCAAGAGAGCAACAAAGACCTATCTAACGATACAATGCTACCAACAGAACATGGGCTGTGAGAAGGGACCTGTCTAACGCTTCACTGAAAAAAACCGGAACGAAAAAAATGTGTGTGAGAAAGAGAGATACCCATAAGTGTATTTATTGGGACGCGAGTTGCGCGCATGTGTGTACGGAAGGTGAACTGATAAATAACAAGAATATTGGCTCGATGGTCCTATTCTTCACGTTTATTTTTTTATGTTTTCTGCTGGATTTGTTCTTGTGGATTTTGATGACATCTTTCATAAGTGTGCTATTGTATTTTGTTAAATTCGCAGCAGTAGTAGTGACCAAAGACAATCGTCTGTTTGAAACTGGACAATAAAGACACACTGCTATTGTAATTGTGAAAACATTCAGCTGGTCACTGAAAAGGACACACCAACACAAGATGACCACCTCACATAGATGGGCAGTGAGACGAGGCCTGTCTAACGCTATTCTCACTCCACCAGGACCTCAGCAGATCTACTCGGACAATGAGACAGATGCCGTAATGGCATAACCAAAATCACAGCACGCTGTCAACGTGAAGTACGGAGGAACCTATTTTACAGTGCGCTGAAGCCACCGGAGAAAATTCAGCGAGTAAAGACTTACACCACTGACACCAGTGTAACTGTGTTTCACATGGCATGTCAGGACCTAACACTAAACAGACACCACTAGAACACCAACACAGTGTATTATATTGTAATGTTTTTTTTGGTTTTTTTACGTAAAACCGAAACCACCCAAATACGCACACGCATCCATACACACACACATAGATAAATATTCAAATGATTAAATATTAAAGCATCAGAAAATTACGCGCGCGTGCGCTCACACATACACAAACACACACACACACACACACACACACACAGCCACTTTTCCCATACCCAGTTATATACACGATCACCCCTGTTCCAACTTCAAACCCCACTTTTTTTGTTTTGTCTAATACTGTTCAATAAACAACACACTTATCTAGCCAACCATCCAGACAGCAACAGAGATCCAAAGATGCAGCTTCACCCTAAAATCGTCCCACAGATACCTGTGAACAGCGTCCATCAGTCTCTACGTGGGGTAGACTGGCACCTGGTTTCTTCTCTCATCCCTCTACAACCTGTCTGTCTGTCTTCATGCCGTCTGTGTGTGGCCCCGCTGTGTTCAGCTGGCTGCCACTGTAACGCTTCTCCTGCAATTCTGTACAGGTGCTTGTCAACTGCTGTTTGTAAACGGATTCCTCTGTCGGTAGATCAATGTTGGAATCAAATGACAAAATCTGAATTATATAGAAATAGAAATACAATAAGTACTTATATCCCTTCTTGTTTTGGATTTTAAGCTGTGTGTGTGTGTGTGTGTGTGTGTGTGTGCATTACTTAATTTCTCCATTTTTTCACCGACGCCCGTGTTCCTTTGATATTTCTAGATAAATTTGTACATTTACTCGCTTAGTAAAACCTTAATTCTATTGGAAGAACGATTGAGTGAAGAGGATTAGGGGTGTGTGTGGAAGGAAGAATCCTTTCCTTCGTCTCACAACAAAGCTACTTGACATGAAATAACTTCTTCGGTTTTTGGTCAATATCTATTGACTTGCTTGACGACCTTTTCTTTTTCTTTTTAATTTTTTTTTTTTTTTTTTACTAGCGAAAAAAAAACTTTCATAAGGCTGCTCAGCTTGACGACGACAAAGAAATAGAGTTGCTATTGCTGAGACTTACAGTAATATTTAGGACGCTAAAATAGGACATTACCTAACTTACCTTTATCATTTGACGGACAGCACCTCTGACAAGGGAGTAGAAGGGAGGGGTGGACACTTTTCCTCTTGGAGTGTGTAAACTGGGCGAAATGGCCAGAGTATGTGCCAGTACTCCTTGCTTCATGACTATGCTCCCATGTCCGTGTCACTGTTGATGTCTTCGGCTGCAACGTACACCCAAAACGAAGGCCAGTCAAATCCCATCGGCGTTGGAAGTTTGAGTTCTCAAGAGCCCTCATGTTTTTTTTCAGCTCACCTGTCTTTGAAAACACAATGGGGTACAAGTACTGAAAAGCTCTGCGAATTTGTTCGCTCAACATTGTCACCTATTGTCAGTGCTGTTTCTCTCGTTCCCGTGCTCTTGCTGTTGCTGTGTGGTGCATCGAGCTGTGCACTCAGTGTTCGTGCAACACGTTCAGGTCAGTTGTTGTCACCCGTTGTCTTCTTGTCAAGCCATACAATGACATTCTTACGTTTTCGGAAATAACTTTTTTCATGAATGACACCACATCAGGGCGACACTCGCATGACCTGACGTTACAACTGTTGCTGTTGGAGCTCTCGGTGCTTCATTTTTCTGTGTTCTTGTTGTTCAGTGTTGTTGTTGTTGTTCTTCTTCTCTTCTTATTATCATTAATATCATCATTATAAGTAGTGGTGGTAGTAGTATCGTTGTTGTTGTTGTTCTTATTGTTATTATTAAAACATCAGACACAGTGAAGCTCCAGTTTCGAGATAATCCGCTTAGACATTCTTTCATTCCACTGTTGTTGTTGTTGTCGTTTTGTTTTTTGTTGTTGTTTTTAAATCGAATGTTTTCATTTGCCTTGAATGACATATCGATTCAAGAAAACTTTGTTTTTAGTAGGTATTTTTTAGTAGGTGTTTTTATTTGGAAATATATTTTTGATTTTCTTTCAATCTGTTTTTTTCAGATCCGAGAAATATCAAGAATATTAAACAGCCAAATATTAACATTTGCTGTTCATAGATAATTTTTCTTAGTGAAATGTTCCGTGTTCTTATTTTTTAAGAAGAAATAACAAAAACAAAAATCATAATTTAAAATACAGTTACATGCATATGGTTCCTCATTGCTAAGCACAAAAAGAAAGAAACGTATGTCATGTTGAGCCTGTTCAAGAAATTCTCACCAGCAATCAACTCAATCGGAGTGTTTTTGAAACGTGATTTTGCCTATTCAGGTAAGTTTGGATTTGACAAAGGTCTTCGGGGGTGAGTTCCCTTGAGTGAGCGACCAGAAGAGGAGCAAACGACTCGGCTGCACGACGTTAGACACAGACATTACACGGCGGTTTCTCTGAAGACTTTGTTTCGTTATGTCCCTCCGTGGACGCTGATGAACTTCTTGAAAGAAGTGAACAATTTTTATCAGATTTGAAGGTTTTAAACTATGGAAGGTTTTTAAACTTTGAGTGGAAAGCTTAAGCGGTGACATGTTTTTATTGGTTTTTGTTTTTACATTTACCCTTGACTTGTAGTAGGTATTAACGTGGCGATAGCCTTGAGATGGCCTCAGTGGTCGGCGAGGATCTAAGCACCATAATTTGATTTGATTTGAACGACTTGGCTCTGCATTAAAAAAAAAAAAAACAGGCTGGAAAACGACATACTTTTAATGTTCAGGCAATATCCACATTCATTCGTTTCGTTCGAAGACGGGAAAAGTTGTAAACTGGTTTTATGACATTTTAATAAATACTGTTTACAACTTTTTCCTGCTTCGAAACAAAATTGAATGGAAAGAGTACAGGGGAAGAAATGTGGATATTGCCAATGTTTATAATCAAACTTAAAACAGTTTTGGTGTTGACGGGTGGGGTGGGTTTCAAGCCCTGGTACTGGTACTTACGATTGAAACAAAACTCCAAGGGATTAACCTCAACACCGCATTCTCACGTTCAGAATGACACAGGGTGTTGGCTACGACATGGTTACATCACGCCAACGCCTTTCTCTCATCCTCCTACCCTTACCCCCTCCCCTTCTCACACACACTGAATGTAAAGTCTGGTGGTCTTTTTTATCTGTAACCACACGCTCCCTTTTATTCGATTCATATTCCCGTAAGACCAAGATATTTCTTTTCCTCTTGAATCTGTTCCAAAAGTGTGTGGGTTTTTGTATGTACAATTCATAATAATAGTGGCGAAATTCGTGATTGCAGTGTTTGTTCTTTCGTAATCATTTTGAAAGCTTCCCCATGTGTTTGTGAAACCAAGTGTCTGGCTGTGTCTCCAAGCCATACTTATACTGATAAGAAAAGACACAAAATTACCACCCACGTGAATGCCAATGTTGCTGTTTCTGGGATTCGCCGTTCTGTCTGCAAACCATCTCCAGCCGTATCATCTTCAAAAGGTGCTGGTCTATCTCACGCCAGTGACTTATATTTTTCTTGTCAAAGGCGCGCGCGCTCTCTCTCTCTCTCTCTTTTCTGCACGCACGCATGCACATACAAATTGAGGTAGACAGTCAAAGCGACACCTGCGTGCGCGCACGCACACACACACACAAAGAGAGAGAGTGTGAGGTATGAGGGTAAAAAGACAAACAGAAAGAAAGCGCCCCCCCCCCCCCCTTCATCCTCGCTCCATAAAAAAAAATATAAATACAACACTACAAAGATGAAAGACACAAAATTCATTACCTCCATACCACTTCAGTTGTCGCTGTTCCAACACCACTGTAGCCTAATTTCCTTCCCTCACCAACGCATCCAGCTCTTATCTGCTGCTCAACAGTGTGGTGGTGATATGGACAAAGGTGTGGACATCTTTTTCGCGTTTCACCGAAGTGCGCCCGCGGCTGAACCAATCAACGGTCCTATCATCTTCAAAAGCCTCCAGCAAAATAACATCAGTGATAGTCATTCCTCTTCTCGCTGATTTTTCGTACACACACACACACACACAAGGTTATGTGGGAGAATAAACATTTATCCTCGCTGATTTCGCGCACAGACACGGACAGACAGACAAGCACACACACACACACACACACACACACACACACACACACAGTCGAGCATGCGAGCGCGCGCGCACACACACATACACAACGAGAGATGGTGAGAGAAAGAGAGAGGGGGACAGAAAGAAAGAGGGGAGGTGGAAAGTTAACTGGATGGCGATGTGGGGATGGAAATGTTATAACACTTTCTGTGTGCTTTATCAGAAGGGCATTGACCCTTTTTATGACGAGGGCGGTCTGAGGAATGGGGTAAAATGTGCATGTGTGCCAGTGTGTACATGTCTCTGTGTGTAGAGTGTGTGTGTGTGTGTGTGTGTGTGTGTGTGTGCATGAGGGTATATGTATGCGTGTGTGTGGGCGTGAGTGCGTGTGTTTGTGTTTGTGTGTGTGTGCGTGTGTGTGTGAGGGCGGGAGGAGGAGGGGAGGCTTCGGAGCTGTAGGAGGAGGAGGGGGGAGGGGGGGGGAGGGAAGCGTTCGTCTTACAGTTATGATGTCTCCAAAATATTCAAGATTACAACAACAATTAAATTAAATAAAAAGCTACGGCAACAACATAAATTTGGGAATCTGTCTGTCTGTCTGTGTCTCTCTCAAGCTGTTGTGTCTATATTACATGGCGTGAACAACTGGTGCATGCGTACGTACGAGCACATTTTTCTCTGCGGCCCAAGACATGTTACGAGCATGCGGAAAAGTTATTATAGACTGCAACACATGCTAGACTGGTTGGTTTTTGTTTGTTTGTTTGTGTGTGTGTGTGTGTGTGTGTGTGTGTGTGTGGTTTTTTCTTCGAGAATGAAACTCTATCTCTCTGCCTCTGTCTTGTCTATCTGCCTGTGTGTGTGTGTGTCTCTCTCTCTCTCCTCTCTCTCTCTCTCTCTCTCTCTCTCTGCCTACCTTTACAGATTGTGTGAATGACTCAGACCCTGTTTTCTGCTTCTTTCACATCTGTACATCTCTGTCCTGAAAACGAAACGCACACGTGGAAAAGTGAAGAACTGCTCTCTCTCTCTCTCTCTCTCTCTCTCTCTTGTCTCTGTCTGTCTAGACAGATAGATAGATATATGCGTGTACAGCCAAAAACACAGCCAAGAGCCAAGTCGTTTTTCCTAGGTGCGAAAAAAAACAACCACAAACAAATAATAAACCAGAACTCCCCCGAAATATTGTCCAATTACCATGTGAAGTCGTATTATAGGATACGCCTCTGTCGTCTATTATTCCGTAGAACGTTTTACAAGACGGTAAATAAAAAAGCAACAACTGAAAATACAATCACAAAATACTTATATAAAAAAAAAGGAACCCATTAACTGCCAACGAGCATTTTCTGAGTGCTAGAAAAAAAGAAAAGAAAAAAAAAGAGCGAGAAAACTTGATGTTGCTCATCAATAAAGTGCAGAGAGACAGTGGGGATTTGGGGTGGGGGGGTGGGTTGAATTAAAAAAAAAAACAAAAAAAACACACACACACTTTAAGAAATTACAAAAAAAAAATTAAAAAAATAAAAAATAAAAAAATAAAAATTTAAGTAAAGGTGACTGAACTGTTTGAAGCAGAAAATGAGAAATGAAAGAGACGAGAGAAATAACAGGAAGGATCAGAAAAAAAAGAGAAAAGAAAGAGAAAAAAAAAATACATATCACGGGATTTCCAGAAGGCTGAGTTACGATGAGAAGGGTTGTCCATGGTGCATGATGCTAATGTTTGTCTTGATTAATCACCTCGTAGTGAATAGACAATAAACCAAAAAGAAAAGGAAGAATGCTAATCTCTATTATACCTGTCATTCATGTGAAGAAGAGAAGAGCTGAGAAGGAAGACATTATACAATTTCCATGCAAAGATGGATCAATAAAGTATTATTGAACTGATCTGAACTGAACTGAACTATCACAACAGAAACAGACTGTGATGTCCCAACAGGGGTTATTAATGGGGTGGATAGGGGATGGATGGGGGTGGGGGTTGGATGGGAGTGGGGAGGGGGGTGGATGGGGCTAGGGGGGTGGGGTGGATGGGGGTGGGTAGGGGGGGGGGAGATCTGTGAAAGAAAGGGGACCGGGGGCAACAATTTGAGTTTACCTTTGTAGGTGCTTATATATATATATATAAACCTTTGTAGTTTTTGTTTTACCTTTGCAGTTTTTTCAACATTTGCATTTTTTTTTTACTTTTGTGGGTTGTTGTTTTTTTCCTCTTTAGCTTTTTTTTTTTTTTTTTACTTTTGTTTTTTTAATTACATTTGTAGGTGTGTGTGTGTGTGTGTGTGTGTGTGTGTGTGTGTGTGTGTGTTTTATTAACCTTTGTAGCTGTTTTTCTTTTTAGCTCTGTAGTTTATAGCCCAGCCGAAAACATACGGTCACATCAGCGCTTAAAAAAAAATTCGAAAAAAATAAAAACTGGACACCGATTCTTTTGATCCTGAAGATAAAAAAAAAAAGGAAGAATAAAAAAAAAAAAAAAACTCAAACGAACAAACAAAAATATGGAAAAGAAAATCAGGTACAAGTACATTCATATTCGTGTACATGCGCCAGACTTGGGCATTCCTCTGACCTTGACCATCCCGTCAGTATTTCGCCAGAGGATCTAAAAAAAATAAAATAACCCACCCCGCTGGATATAAAAATAGCACACACAAATGCACGCACGCACACACACGCACGCACACACACACACACACACACACACACACACACACACACACACACACACACACACTCTCAAGATACCTGCAAAGTGGTCATCCATGGACATGTCAGCACTCTTTATACCAGACAATACAATGCAGTGGTCGGTAAATCAATAAATAATAATATCAAATAATAGACAAATGCACAGCTACGTAAACTGATAAATAGTACACGAACAGGTAACTAAATACGGCGCCTCTGAAACGTTTTCAGAAGATATGGACTGTACATAGTACGATTCAAAGATGAGCAAGGGTAAATGTCACCGTGCAAGTAAAATGAAGCACTGACACACAAATGGGTTAAGATGCACAATCATTGCATAAGACGATGCCCTTGACTTGCGAAACATTATAATTCTACTATTCCACACTGTCTTCGTTATTATTGCCTAATGTCATGCTTCAAGTTGTTGTTCTATAATTACCAAATTTCAGCCTTCATGTTGTTCCGTTACTGCACAAACCGCAGCCTCGTTACTTGTTCCATCACTGCATATCGTCAGCCTTGTTCTATGACTGCACACCCGGCTAGAAACCTTTTCGTTTTATTGCACTATAACTACCATTGTTGTTTCATCGTTACGTAATCTCTAGCCTTGTTTATTTGTTGCACAATCGCCAGTCTTGTTATTCATTTATTCCACAGTTTGACAAAATTATAACCTTTACTCCATGGTGGTGTTTAATGATGTTTTACGTAATCCACTGTCACAAGCCTTGTTTCACAGCCACCACTAGCCTTGCTATTCCGTCAGTCCACAAAAAAAAAAAAAAAAAAAAAATCTTACCATCCACTATCAAAAGTCTTCCTATTCCGTCAGCCCACAATCAAAAGCTTTGTTACTCCATCAATCCACCATCATAAGCCTTGCTATTCCGCCAGTCCACTATAAAAGCTTTCCAATTCCGTCAATCCACAATCAGAGGCTTTGTTTTTCCGTCAATCCACAATCAGAAGCTTTGTTATTCCGTCAATCCACAATCAGAAGCTTTGTTATTCCGTCAATCCACAATCAGAGGCTTTGTTTTTCCGTCAATCCACAATCAGAGGCTTTGTTTTTCCGTCAATCCACAATCAGAAGCTTTGTTATTCCGTCAATCCACAATCAGAAGCTTTGTTATTCCGTCAATCCACAATTAAAAACCCTGCTATTCCGTCACTCTGCTATCGGTAGCAATGCTATTCCGTCAATCCCCAAGCAAAAAGCCTTTCTATTCTGTCAATCCACAATCAAAACGCTTTGCTATTCCGTCAATCCACAATCAAAAGCCTGGTTATTCCGTCAATCCACAATCAAAAGTCGAGTTATTCCGCAATCCCACACGCAGAATCCAAGCTAATCCGTCACTGAACACTCTTAAGCTTTGTCATTCCGACGTTGCATAGCCATTAAGCTTTGCTATCCCAATAGTCTGAATATTTCTTATTCCAATGATTCCACAGTTAGGGGCTTTTCATTCCATCGTCACGAACTTGGTATTCCATTTTCAAGTTTTCAGCTTCGATATTCCTTCATTTCAGACTCATGGGCCGTGATTTCGCGTCGTTCCACTGTCATATATACCTTGCTTTTCCACAGTCTACTGATATGCTATTGCATAATTCCGTAACAGTAGGGTATCTCTGTTATTCTAGTAATGAAGCTTGTTATTCCGTTAATCACGCCCTAAGTCTTGTTAGTCCATCATTACATTTGATTTCAAGATCATTCCATAGTTATAAGCCTTTTTCATATATATATATATTTTTTTTATTTTATTCGCGAACATTCTATGCGATTAATTCACAGTCGTGGGCCTTGTTATCCATGATAATGAGAAGGAAAAAAAACAACACAACGGTGAATAAACTGTAATGGTGGCAAGTATGACAAAGATGACAATAATGATGGCATGATGATGTTAACAATAACGCTCATGGCATGTTCATAAAATGATGTCATTGTCGTCATCGTCATCAGCACAACCATCACCCTTATCAATGCACTGAACAAGCTTTCCCAATTCTCCGCAAGCCGAGCCAGCACGCACGTTTTCACGTGCCACACGCAATCCACCAACACACTGAACACAATGATCGTAATGTCAGCTAAATACAGATGCTCAAGGTAAAACAAACAAACGAAATTATTCTGTGCAAAGCGAAGACAACCTGAACATCATTTCTTAGAAAGGGGAAAAAGAAAACTCAAACACTGGCCAAAGAGTGACGGGAACAAAACGTCATAGATCTCATTACGTCACGCTTTTTTTTTTTCTGGACTTCCCTTTGAACAGCCAGGACGTCACCCCTCTTCAGACAGCCAGGATTTTAATCTGGGACACCAGATGGACTTCACACCCGGGACTCTTACCCACTGGGACAAGGAAAACCTCCACAACACTAAGACCAAAGCTTTGAGCAACATTACCCCAGGGACGCAAACCGACAGTTCGTTACACTCAACTCCACTGCCATGCCACAAGCAAAGCTCAACCTCGTGATGCCACTCACTTCCACGGAGATGACGACGGCGACGACGACGGTAATGACGACGATGATGATGATGACGACGTCGACGATGATGACAACGACAACGATGTTGATGATGATGACGACGACGGTGACGACGATAATGACGACGACGACGATGATGACGACGTCGACGATGATGACAACGACAACGATGTTGATGATGATGACGACGACGGTGACGACGATGATGATGATGACGATGACGACGACATCCACGTCGGCGAACACGGCACTAATGATGACGATAACGACGACGTCGACGAGTACGGCATTGTGGATGACGACGACGATGACGATGATGACGATGACGATGTCGCCGACGATCATGACAAATGTGATGGTGGTTTTTGAAAATGATAGGAAAATCAAATCGACATGACAAAGCTCATGAAACATTTCATGGCAACGGACCATTCCACGTGGTCCGTCCTCGCTTTAAGGGGTAACGACGACGACGACGATGATGATGATGATGATGGTGATGAAAACCTTAATGGCAATACACCATAACTTGTGATCGTCTCCAACAAAACAGTTCCATCTTCACCTAAGATGCCGATGAGAAGGATGGGAGGGGGGGGATTCATCATCAATCATAAGAAACCCAGTGATGCATTATATATGCAGTTGTTAACAGAGACAAAAATATAATCAAACGAAAAAGAACAAAGTTAAAGGGGGAAAAAAGATCATTATTCGTCATAACCCAATGAACAAACTGAGTGGGGAATTCTTTGGTCTAACACGCGAGTGTTTCGTTCGTTTCACTGCTCTTTAAGACAACAGCATTGTTACTACATAGATCAAGCGATGGTCGAACTGCGGCAGGGGAAGAAAAACCTGTGTTTCTGCCCAGATGAATACTTGAGGGGTCTAAGTGCACTGCCCAAGGAGCGGCGCACGTTCTTGGCATCACATAGCGGATTCTTGCTACCTCAGACCTGGGACTGGACCTAGGGCTGGGTTCACTGAACGATCTTTGCAGTGCTAAGTTTGCTTTGCGTTAAGAACACTCCCAAGTCTGCGCACATTCCATGTATAGACTTAGTCAAACTTCGTAACGATGAGCAAACTACGATCGTTAATGCGAGCCCAGTCCTGAAAACAATATTCATGCAGGGTCGTCAAAAAATGTCAAATCCTGTACACACACACACACACACACACACACACACACACACACACACACACACAGGGACTGCTTATTCTAAAACAATATACGAATAATACTAGCAGAAACTGACACAGAAATGAAGAGAAAAAAAATAACAAAACAAACCCCACACCACCACACACATTCCAACAACTTCACAGTGTGTATTCACACATTCAAGTAATACATACTCATCCGACTATAAACTGGTACATGGCTTTTCTACCACAGACAACTGTTGACATATTATATTAAGGCGCCTGCTCAAACCTTCAAATCTTTGTGCTTAAGATTGGACCGTAAGTGTCTTGGTAGAATCACTAATGATAATGACAAAGCGTTGGGTACAGGCCAGTCTCACTAGTCTGTTTCCCCAACAAAGAAATAAACCCGAGTTCTTACAAACTACGCCAAAGGTCGGTAAACCAAATTTTGAGTACATGACTCAACAGAGATAAGTGACCACGATTCCGCGTTCGGAGAACACTGCTTTCACAATTCTCTAAAATGTGAAACATTTCCCGTTTCATTGTTCAGCTTTCGTTGGCTGCTAAAATAAAAAATAAAAAATAATAATAATAATAACAACAACATTGGCAGGTTCACGAATATCTCTTGTGATTTAGATAAGTGTTGTCAAGCAGATAAATAAAAATAAAAATAGGAGACGAAGCACGCGTCAACTGTTAAAACCTTGTGATACGTGCAGTCAGTGCCATGTTTTCACACACAATGCTACCGGCATTTTCCGCACTCGGTTTGCCTGGTTGATCGGCAAACGAGAACAGAGAACAGAAAAGAGAACTTCAACCACTTGTATACTCTGCTGTCCACATCGACAATTCTTTCCGCTCCACTGAAGGACACAATATCAATTGTTTTTTTTTGGTTGTTGTTTTTTTGTTTTTTTAAGTTAAGCTTACAGTCTATCGATTTTGAATAAAGCTCTACACAATCATGCCTTATGGATATCACATGTTGCTGATCTCACGCACAAAAAAATGGTGACATGATTGTTCTAAATTCCACTCCACACAATTTCGTGTACGCTGTACCATTTCCATGTGTATGTGAATAGCAGATGTAAACTTCTACCTGCTCAGACAAAACAACTTCTGGATGAAAACATAATGAGTAGTATTACTATGCAAATGATCTTTCAATACATCTCAAAACAACGTAACTGAGCATGATTATGGTGACGACAAACCCTAAAACGCCCAGTGTTAAAATGGCTAACATGGTGGTCAGCGGGTGACTTCCCTTTCATGGTAGCTAAATTACAATTCACTTCGTCATGATTTCCTCATGCATCGTCACAGTAATCAAAATGCAAAAATCATTTTAAATATTTACATTATGAAAAATCCCACTCTAACTCCTCAAGACATCAAACAGCTACTCACTCAGTCAGTGTTTGTGCATGCAATCACGTTATTCAAATAAACACAGATCAAATAAATAATAAACAAAAAATAATCATCCAATCGGTTTAGCAGCAAACCATGTCGTATGTGACATATATCCCCCCGACCCCCACCCCCAAACTAGAAAGCAGTGGCCTACACATGCCAACGACACGGCCATCCACAGACAACTGTAGGTGGGTTCATCGGCTCACCAGGTGTCCGAACTCAACGTATCGGTTTCAGGGGGTCTTAATTCATTGTCTCAGTCTCACGTAGCTGAACACAATTTCATTTTCAGGTGTCTAAACTCACGGTTTCATTCTCATGTGTCTGAACTCCCAGTTTCAGTTTCATGCGGCCACACTCACTGTTTCATTTTCAGGTGGCCAAACTCAGTTTCATTCTCAGGTGACTCACTGTTTCATTCTCAGGTGACCAAACTCACTGTTTCAGTATCATGAAGCTAAACTCACTGTTTCAGTTTAAATTCCAACGAAGCGTCAAACTGACCCATAACCCTACACTAAATGTGCTAGACAAAAATAAATAAATAAATAAATAGAGATGGAAAAGGCAGATGTCTGACCACATATTTCTACTCCCTCATCCATGTGAAGAGTCTCTGGGGAGCCGCACAGAACTGTTCACAAGATTCCTCCGGATCTGCCAGTTGTATGTTAACGTTAGCCTTGGTCTCTGACCACACATACACACACACACACACACACACACATTTAAAATTATATATAAAAAAACCTAGTTCGCCGGCCCGACCTTGAAAGCCTGCCAAATATTACCAGATGTCTATGGATACGTCGGCAGGTGAGATGAGGTCTAAAACCAATGTCTATCAGACTTTTGTTGTTTTTACGACCGTTGTATATTAAAAAAAAAAAAAAAAAAAAAACGTTTTAGAGCCCCAACGCAAATTACACCAACTGTGGACTAGTGATCAGACTGCACCGACAGGGGATCATGGGGTATTAGATGACACACACTGATTACGTTGCAAATCGTCTTTGTGCATTGTCCGAGTCGATCAATATTTATCATTCCCAGCCCAGTTTCGTTTTCCATTTTCACCATCACAAAAAAAACTGCCTCACTGCAGGTGGCCAGCAAAATGTCTCTATAAAATGATTTCAGTCCGAGAAAATATCTGCTGGGCATATAACCAGCTTTCCAGGAAAACAAAATTGCAGGCATAATTTTTTTTTAGAAAAAAGAAAAAAAAAGGAGGGGTTGCGCTCTCGGTGTAGCGACGCGCTCTCCCTGGGAAGAGCAGCCCGAATTTCACACAGAGAAATCTGTTGTAACAAAAAGAGTAATACAATACAGTTCAGTATTCGCCCTTAAAATGTATGGATGCGACTGTCAGGTGCTAGTAAAATAAATAAAATAAATAAGAAAGAAAAAGGAGCACCAGAAAGGATCGTTGTAGTCTCTGTACGGCATGCCTTATAAAAGCCTCAATCATTCTCAGTTCATGGATCCGGTCTCAGACGTCTTAGCCCATTTACGATCCTTCCTAAAGGTTTGTTCTGCATGTACACAGCAAGCCTCGTCTTGAACTTTCCGTTCGGCGACTTACAATTACGTCCACATACAGAACACGACACATCCGGTATGTCCCTAACAAACAACGCGACCTGTAAAACGGAAAAGATGTGTGTTTTTGGTTGTGACAAAAAAAAATTGTCCACTCGTCAGAGCAGTGAAAATTCTTCAAAAGTCTTCACTTCATATCACGATGAGGACAGAACACAGAAAATTGAAGAAAAAAAAGAAAGAAATATAAAATAAAATAGAAAAAACAAACTTTAAGCGAACGCGCGATCTTTAATCAACTCAAAATAAAAACATGTCATTTCATATCATGATAAGAGCAGAACAACCCACTTAAAGACTAAAAACAAATACATATATGAAAATAAAACAAATTACCAAAAACCAAAACAAAACAAAAAAAACTTTTACGCGAACGCACGTCCTTTAAATAAACTGAGCTATTTAATAAAAACAACAAAAAACAAACAAACAAAAAAAAAAAACAACCTCAAAATGTGTCGCTGCGACTGCGCACGATGCGCTTCTTGAAGGCCTTCTTCATGTTGTACAGGCGCGAGCGCTTCTCCATGGCCGGGCCACCCTGACCTTGACCCTGACCCGTGGAGGAGGAGCCCGCCGAGGCCACGCCTCCCAGCCCCACGGGGCTCGTAACGCTCTTGACGTACTCGCGCTTCAGCTGACACAGCAGCTCCTCCATGGCGTCTCCCACGGCGGCGAACCCCTCCGCCACGGACAGCTCGTACTTTGGGCAGTCCATCTCCCCAGCCAGCTCCAGCCCCTCGTCCTCCGTCACGGCCCTGGCGGTCAGCAGGTCCGATTTGTTGGCCACCAGCACGAGCGGCGTGTCCTGGTGACGGTGCGTGTACAGCACGTCCTTGAGGCGCCGCGCCTCCTCCAGACTGCCCCGGTCAGTCACCGAGTACACCAGCACGAACCCGTCCGCCCACTTGACGTGCCGCTCCAGGGTCTCCTCCGGCATCTGTTGGGGTGGGTGTGAGGGTTACGGGAAGGGAGGGGCGGGGGATGGGTGGGTTGGGGTGGGGGGGGGGGGGAGAGAAATTGATAAATGAATATGTGAATCAATACATTTTGACTGACTGATAGCTTCATACATACACAGAAAAAACACACAGACAGACAGACAGACAGATCGACAGATATACATACATACATAGACAGACATATCAGATACATACATACATACATACACACATACACACATGTATATATATACATAGACAGACAGACAATACATACATACATACATACCAGACACAGTATTCATTATCATTACACATACATACATATATACATGGGCATACAGACAGACAGACATGTAGATAGATAGACAGACGGATATATAGATAGAAAAACAGATAAACAGACAGATCAATACAAACACACTGGGTCATTGGATCTCAACACCGCCACATCCACCCCTCCATCCCCACACCCGTTTTTTTCTGATTTGTCTCATCACTGATGCTCGTCCAGCTTCACCAGAAAAAAACAACAACAACAAAGAATAAGAAAAGAAAAAAAAAGCTAATAATCAAAGGAATAAATGGATATATTACTATCAAACAAATGAATAGATGTATAAATGACTAACTCAATCAATAATCAAATAAATAAACGCGTACATGAATGACAAAATGACTAAATAAACAAGGTCGGAGCGCACACGGAAGCTGGGTGGCACGGAACAGCGTCACGTGTTTTTCGAAGAGCACGTGCAGTGAACTGGAAACAAAACGCTGGCTTTGACCCCATTTCCTTCCTGCCACACTCCCAACAAGGTCAGGGACACGTGGGGGAAAACCTGGCCATCATTTACTGTTGGCATCCTAATTAACTCGCAGTGCCCCCCCTTCCCCTCTTCCCCCCTCCTCTCTCTCTCTTTCTCTATCTGTCACACACACACACACACACACACGCACTCACGCACGCATGCACCTGTTCACTGAAAATTTCCCCCCCACAACAGATCACGAATGGTTATCCCATCACATGTGAAAGCAACACAAACACACACTATCTCTGACGTACGCACGCACGCACGCACGCACGCACACACACACACACACACACACACACACTCCCACCCAGTGGGAATTTCCCCTGGAATCTCCCAGTCTCTGACTCCTCCCACGGGACTTCCTGTCTCAGGTACAGATCACACGATTCTAAGGTGTGGTGGAAACAACACAGGGACTGGTGCAGCAGGGAATGATAGCACACTTCCCCATGTATCTGCTTCTGTTTCTTCTTCTGTTTCTTCTTCTCCCAACAACACACATACTGGTGCAGCAGGGAATTATACCTGGAGTGATGGCCAAGAGGTAACGCGTCCGCCTAAGGAAGCGAGAGACTCTGAGCGCGCTGGTTCGAATCACGGCTCAGCCGTCGATATTTTCTCCCCCTCCGCTAGACCGTGAGTGGTGGTCGGGACGCTAGTCATTCGGATGAGACGATAAACCGAGGTCCCGTGTGCAGCATGCACTTAGCGCACGTAAAAGAACCCACGGCAACAAAAGGGTTGTTCTTGGCAACATTCTGTAGAAAAATCCACTTCGATAGGAAAAACAAATAAACTGCACGCAGGAAAAAAAAATGGGTGGCGCTGTAGCGACGCGCTCTCCCTGGGGACAGCAGCCCGAATTTCACACGGAGAAATCTGTTGTGATAAAAAGAGAAATACAATACAATACCACCCTTCCCCATGTATCACCTCCTCCTCCTCCTGCGTTCGTGGGCTGCAGCTCCTCAGTACGTCCACTTGTATCAAGGAGTGGGCATTTACGTCCGGGGACATTTATTTTACCCCACTGTGACGAAGGAAGCCATGCTTGCTTTGTTCTTGTTTCCATAACCCACCGAACGCTGACATGGATTACAGGGTCTTTAACATGCGTATGTGATCTTGTACGAGCATATGCACACGGAGGGGGTGGCGTGGGGGGGGGGGGGCCAGGCACCAACGCGTCTGCACATTTGTTGCCCTGGGAGATCGGAACAATCCCCAGTCACTCCTAACCCATCAGACGCCTCGACCGGATTTGTTAAACCTTTCACCGCCAAGCTCGCATTTATGCACAGGCTTGGCAGAGGATCCATGTCACTGAAAGGTGGCCATTCATTGGTCTGTTATCCATGAACCTACTGCTCTTAATGTTAGGTGGTAGGATAGGCCATATTTTCTATACATCGGAGAGGGAATCCCCAGCTGTTCTTAGCCACTGTCTTTTCTGTGTTTATACCACAAGGGAATTCTGTACTCTAAATTGACTGGCGGTGAAAGGGTTAACCCAAGACTCTCTGACTGAAAGTCCAATTTCTTTAACCACTCAGCTGTTGCGCCGGCCTACCCCTGTGTCACTTGAGCCACGGACCGTGTTGTTCTTGCCAATCCACCAGGCTTCCGAGGTTGGGGTTCGGTTCCCTGCATGCATGCCTGCATACCTGCGAGCCATTCTAAGGGCAGTGCTTGCTGCCAGACACAACAGTCCTGTCTGATCTGAGACATGACTGGAAATGTATTCGTGAGTGTTGAGAACTGTTTTTGCATTCTTTCTGTCACTGTGTGTGTGTGTGTGTGTGTGTGTGGCGCGTACTTCTTGTTTCGTTTTCCAAGAACTCCTAACACTAAAAGCACAACATGGACAAAGGAAAATATTCCTTTATCAAATCTGACGTCATCAGCAGGAGAGGACGTACATGGTTCGTGTTCCAGTCTCCAGCTAGAAATGCTCAACTCTGTTTTTCTACCTCAAGACACCACACACAAACACAAACACACACACTAACACACACTTACACACACGCACACAAACACACACAGACACATACGCACACACGCACTCACACAAACACACACACACACACACACACACGCATACACACGTACACACACACACATACATACACCCTACACTCCATCACCAATGCAGACACGCACACGCGCGTCGCGCACACACACACACACACATGCACACGCACGCACATACACACACACACACACAGAAGCACACACGCACTCACATACACGCATACACACACTCACACACACACACATATACGTGCACACACAGACAGAAACATACGCATACACACGTACACGTACACACACATACGTACATCCCCCACCAATACAAACACGCGCACACGCGCGCGTGCATTCAAACACACACACACACACACACACACACACACACACACACGGAGGCTCATTAACTACCCCTTACCAGTCTCTCCCCCACCTCCTTTAATTTAAACTCCCCACTTGAAGTCTATACGACAGACTGTGAAGCCTTCAGCCTCGCCATCTGCCTCGCTCCACTGTTGCATAATAACCCCCCCCCCCCCCCGCCCCCTCCTTCCATCCTCCCCCACCCCACTGCTCTCTCCCCCCTTGGCCACCCTTCTCGCTGCACGTGTGATACGATACAGACCTCGCACCTGCTGTTCGTCAGAAAGTCATGAGAAGAAGAAACGGTTGCGTGGATATAATTATAAACCATAATACGGTGGTGGTGTTCTTTTGTTGTTGATGCTGTTGTTGTTTTTTTGTGTGTGTGTTGTTTTATTAAGCTTCTGGTAAAGGAATATTATTGTGTCCGAGAGCTATTTTATTCATTCATTTATTTCGTGTGTGTGTGTATTTATTTCCTTATTGATATATCCATTTAGTTTATATATTTACACACACACACACACACACACACACACGTGTGTGTGTGTGTGTGTGTGTACATAGATATATGTGCGTGTATGTGTGTGTGTGTGTGAGAGAGAGAGAGAGAGAGAGAGAGAGAGAGAGAGAGAGGAGAAGACGCGTCTGAGGCAGTCATTACTCACTTCCTCCCTACTGCACAGGTTGACTTGCCCATATCCAGAAAATCGCAATATCCCCCCCCCCCCCCCACACCCCCTGCCTTCCCCCCACTCCCTCCCTATTGAGCACGACATGCATTCATTCACTCATTGATTCAAACAGTCACTCATCGATTCCTTCAGTACTTCAAAGGTACACACACTCGGGTTTTGTTCTTGCTGGGTTGCTGTTTTTTTCCCTCGAGGCCTGACTAAGCGTGTTGGGTTACGCTGCTGATCAGCCAGGTGTGAGCGTATATGGATGTGTCCGAACGCAGTAACGCCTCCTGGAGTAACTGAACTGAACTGGGCACCAATGTTTGGTATTTATTATGATAAACGGCACATGACTCTTTTGAGACACCCAATGCTGGCACACAGCCGTAGAGATGATAGTTTAGCGACCTCTCGGCTTTCGGTTTTATGATCAACCTGTTCGAAGCCGTGGTTTTCTTGGAAATATTTCACTGCAGTATCCGGTACTTTATTTGCAGTGTTGGTCGGAATTGGCATACAGGTGTTCCGGGACTTCAAGAAAATAAAACGTCAGGTTGGGGTGCTGAAGTGGGTGGAGAGTGGTGGGTGGTGTTTGTGGGTGGTGGATGGGGGGTATCAATTTCATGCTTTGAGAGATTATCAGTGGTTACGGCATCCCCTTCCATGTGAAAGGGCAAGAAAAAAAATGCAAAGTTTTACTGAAATTCTACCGGGATTTGTTTTGTTCTGTTTTGATTGTTTGTTTGTTTGTGTTCAACACTTCCGGCATTTTGAAAACTTGCAGAGATGACAGCTTCCGTTTTTACACACACACACACACACACACACACACACACTCATTCACACAAACCCACCCTCTCTCTCTCTCTCTCTCGCTATCCCTCGCTTGCTTCTGCATACACACAAATTTTACTTCAAACTTCGAAGGGTTTATCTACAACACATGCATCCACTCATACCATGCGTACACATCGAGCACACATATGTGCACGTGCATACACACACATCTGCACCCACCACCTCCACCCTCACATGGACCGCGCATGTGATTAAGGGCTGGCAATCTGGTTATTGTAACAAGGTGATCGCCCCTGTCGGAAGTGCTTCGACTGCCATCAGGGCTGTGCCAAAATACCGGAAGGATGACTGCATAATGACGAAAACAGGACATTTCTCTCTTCCTTGGTTGAAAAAAAAAAAAAAAAAAAAAAAAAAAAATATATATATATATATATGTATGTGTGTGTGTGTCTGTGTGTGTGTGTGTGTGTGTGTGTGTGTGTGTGTGTGTGTGTGTGTGTGTGTGTGTGTGCGCGTCCAGCATTTGCAATATGAAAGCAATGTCTGGAATCTCTTGACAGTGCGCGCTGCGAGTGCTTCCCTCTGTAGGCTATAGTCTTTCACATTTTATTGCATGTTTATAACTAACAAATAAATACATCACTTACACACACACACACACACACACACACACACACACTGTCTCCCTTTATCATACCACTTCTGTATGGCCAGCTGAAGGAAGGCCACCGCGAACTTGGAAGACCCTGCAAGCGCTTCAAGGACACCTTGAAGACAAACCTCAAAGCCTGTGACATAGACATCGCTTCCTGGGAAACTGATGCCCTTGACCGCTCTCGCTGGAGGAAGCTGTGCTCTAGTGGCATAAAGACATTTGAAAACAAGAGAACGCTGGCCATTAAGGAGAAGCGTGAGCGAAGGAAGCAGGGCTCAACTTCTGGAGACGTTTTCCCTTGCAACACCTGTGGGAAGTGCTGCGCATCCTGAACCGGCCTCTTCTCCCATATGAGGACACACACCGACAGATAAGCCTGCCTGACTACTCATCCGTCGGTCCGACGGAAGACTCCATCTGTTCCACTGATTTGTTCTCTCTCCGTCTGTGTGACACACATTTTTAATCTCACTTCTTTCATTTCTCGAGTTACTATCCGCTATCTATTAAGCGCGCGCACACACACACACACACACACACACACACACACACACACACACACACAAACATTTGCGCGCGCGTTCCATCGTCTAATTAACGTTTTCTCTCTGCATTTTTTCCGGCGTTGTCCCACTGAAACCTTGCATTTATATACGCTAAAAATTTGGTTTGGCGTAGAAATGCGTACACGTAATGATTTTGTTCCGTGGAGAAACAAACATGTTCCCAATCTTCATAAATATGAATTCGCTATGTGCTGTATTCTCAACGCGAATACATGAGTCTAGATTACCTGACAAAGCATATCGAACTTCGCTTGATATGGATGTTCTTGGTAAGAGAAAATTGACCTCAGATATCAGCTGTAGATTAGAATTATATGTTTCGATTTCGTTTTGGCCAAACCAAGGCATGAAGGCTATTAACCCTTTCGCCGCCAGTCAATTTAGAGTACAAAATTCCCTTGTGGTATAAACACAGAAAAGACAGTGGCTAAGAATAGCTGGGGATTCTGCCTGCGATGTATAGAAACTATGGCCTATCCTACCACCGAACATTAAGAGCAGTAGGTTCACAGATAACAGACCAATGAATGGTCACCTTTCAGTGACATGGGTCCTCTACCACGCCTGTACATACATGTGAGCTTGGCGGTGCAAGGGTCAATGATACTGTTCCAGTCGTTCTGTGTGTGTGTGTGTGTGTGTGTGTGTGTGTGTGTGTGTGTGTGTGTGTGTGTGTGTGTGTGTGTGTGTTTTGTTTCTGTTGCAGACTACCTGTATGCATATGGTATCAACGGGATTTTCATGTCAGTAAGGTTTAATGTTCACAGAGCTTTCTGTGCTATACCTGATGACAACATAGATCACCACATAAAATATTCAATGGCAATGCTCAGACTTGGTATTACTTGGAAACTGCAGAACCATTACCGAAACAGAACACAGCTGATCTACGCTGCAAACTATGCAACACTATCCTGTCCTATCCTGCATGATATGACAGCAAAGCTTATACTGCCCGAATTCCCTAAATCCCCATGCAGATTCGGGGTTGTCATGGCACATATGCATAAACAGACTCTACAATTTGTTCACCTATTTTAGGCATCCAGGCTGCAGTAAACTCTCATCTCTTCGAACATCTAAGGGTGGGTTTTTTTTTGTTCTTATATATATATATATATATATATATATATATATATATATATATATATATATATATATATATATATATATATATATATACACGACCGTATTTTACAGGTTTTGTTGTTGTTGTTGTTGTTGTTGTTTTTGTTTTTTTGTCGTCGTTGTTTGTTTTCGTTTTTCCTTCAAATGATCGTGCTAGCTCCCGTTCCCAGTGGCAATGGCCTAAATTTGAATAAATAATATATTCATATCCCTGTCTCTAAGATATGTAATGTATGCATATATACGCAAATGAACGCTACCTGTTAAAACTCTACCATTTAGGTAGACATAGTCCGATTTTCTTTCTATGTTGTTTTTGCTTGGAGGGGATGGAGAAGGGAGAGGGGTAGGGGGGGGGGGGATGGGAGGAGGAGTGGAAAAGTGATGGGCGTTGTCGTGTCTCCATACTTTACCACCGTGCTGAACGCAGACATTAATCATAGAACTTTTAATACGCTGTCGCGCCAGAAAGAAAGAAAGCAAGCAAGCAAGCAAGCAAGCGCACACACACACACACACACACACACATATTCATCTCTCTCTCTCTCACTAAATAATTAAGCCACAAATAAAAAAAAACAACAAAAACTGATTCCCCACCGACTTCAAATTAATGTATCGCGCAGAGAAATAACTTCCAATAACGTTTATCGTAATGACATTAACTTTAGATACACATTTGACGCCATGCTTATTTGATGACGTAAAGACTCCCCCCCTCCCTGTATGTTATGATGTAATTTTTCTATGATTACGTTATGATGTTCAGGACGAGTTTAACCAAAAAATGTTGGAAGTGAGAGGTCAAGGTCACAACAGCCGTGCGGATAAACATGTCCTGTTGGTTTGCGATACCCCCCTTTCCCCCCCCATATTCCTCACTTCTTTGGTTGGATTAAGTAGGTATCGCATGAGAGCCTTGGGGGGGTCTGTCTTGTTAACAACCTGCACTGACCTCTGAACTGCTTACCCAACCTATGCTGACCTTATAACTCTTATATCGTATCGCATGTTTGTATTGTGTTGTATTGCACTGTATTTGCATTGTATATGTATTGTATTGTACTGTACTGTACTGTACTGTACTGCACTGTATTGTACTGTACTGTATTGTATTGTTTTGCTTCGCTTTTTGCCACAACAGATTTCTACACGTGAAAAGTTCGAGCTCTTCCCTACGAATGAGAGTATGTCGCCACAAGGCAACGAGACCCGTTATTCTGTCTGCAAGTATGTTCGCTTCACTATCAAAACGGGTTTTCCTACGTGTACAGTTTTGTCACGGATAGTACTATTGTTCCCGTGTCTTCTTCTTTGTTTTCGTGGCCTAAGTGCCTGTTGCATATAGTACCTCGGTATATTGTCTCATCAGGAAGACTAGCACCCAGACCGCCATTCAAGTTCCGTATATGGAGCGCGAAATTGTGGATGCTGGCTTCCTACTTGGGCACATTACCACTAGACAACCCTCAGCACATAACATGCCATTTTTTGTAGTTATTTCTAGTATAACCGGACCATCAGTAAATCGGAGTTAAGCACGGATTTTTTTTTTTTTTTTTTTTTTTTTTTTTTTTTATATAAAGAAACACTTTTTCATGGGCCACCACATGCTTTCTTTATAATTCACATCCGTAATATAGCAACGCCGTTAACGTCCGGTTTTAATGACAGCCACGAGACATCAATGCCTGGGCGTGCGCTTTGCTCGGGTTCTCGGGTACGGTGCTTGGGGTCCACTATGGAGGTTTCGCTCTCTCTCTCTGTTTGTGTGTGTGTGGGGGTGTGTGTGTTTCCTCTGCCACAGTCAGTCTGTCTGTTTGTCTTTCTCTCTCTCTTTGTGTTGTTCCCCACCCCTTCCCACCAAAGATTTTCGCGTGCAGAAGACCTGATCAATAGGCCAGGGTTCTCTGTGTGTGTGTGTGTGTGTGTGTGTGTGTGTGTTCTCTGCCACAGTCCGTCGGTCTGTTTGTCTCTCTCTCTCTGTGTTGTTCCCCACCCCTTCCCACCAAAGATTTTCGCATGCAGAAGAAAAGACCTGATCAATAGGCCAGGGTTCTCTCTCTCTCTGTGTGTGTGTGTGTGTGTGTGTGTGTGTGTGTGTGTGTGTGTGTGTGTTTTCTCTCTCTATCTTTGATACAAGGGTTCATTGGTTAGGGTGCAGCGGTGGAAGTTCTGCAGTCTGTCTTGGGCAGTAATGTACATTCCGTGGCCATGATTTCTTGCGCGGCTCGTCAGTTGGAATCCTGCCCTAAACATGCTTTTGGGATAAATTCTGTTCGTTTTCCTTTCTCTCTGTTTTCGTTTTCAACACGACTGGGAGAGAGAGAGAAAAAAAAGAGACAGACAGACAGACAGACAGACAGAGACAGAGGCAGAAAGAGACAGAGAGAGAGGGGGGGTTGAGAGAGTTATTGAGAGACAGAGAGAGAGTGAGAGAGAAAGAGAGAGGACAATTTTTTTAACAGTAGAGAGAGAGAGACGGACAGAGAGACAGAGAGAGAGAGAAAGAAAGAGAGACAGACAGACAGACAGAGACAGAGACAGAGAGAGACATACGGAGACACAGACATAGCTCTCCACACTACCACTGCCTCCCTTCCCCTCTGCCTCACACACCTCATCCCCTCCTCCCTCATCCTGTGGTGGTGTTGTTGTTTTTTTGTTTGTTTTTCTTTTTTTGCTGTGCCATCTCAGTGTCACGCCCACTTTCAATGGAATTACCTTCCCACCACACGCCTCATCCCGTCTCTATCATACATAAACAAACACCAAACTTCTTCTCTCTTTTTTCTCTCTCCAAAACCACGACGGCAGTCCAACACCCGTCAGCAATTTTTCACCTGCGGTACCAAACTATATTAAAAAAAATAAAAATAAAAATAAAATAAACAAACAAACAAAAAACGCACAAAAAACCCCACCAGTTTTCAACCCACAAGCATGAATTAAAAAAAAAGAAAAAAGAAAGAAAAAAACACACACAAAAAACAACTAAAAACTATAAAGTTTTCAACCCACAAGCAGCAAGAATGAAAAAAAAAAAAAAAAAAAAAAATCCCATTTCCGATAATTATGTATATGGGGGCGCTCCCGGTGAGAAGACGCTAATCCGGACGCCGCTGACGTTAACACTTTCGCTTCAATGCGAACCACGTGACGAGGTTGTCACGTCGCTCAATGAGGTATGGGTTTGTGTGTTGGGCTCTGTGGGGAGCTCCCCTTTCAGATTGTCTGTGTTCGTTAAACATGATTATGTTTTACAGCCACTTTTTCCTGGGTGTAGACATACATAGAAGTTATTGCTGTTCATTACTGCTAGGCAGTTTTAGTGGTCCCCCGTTTTAGGGAGGGAGGGGGGATGTTTTTAAGCCTGGTGTGAATTTATATATTATGTATGGGCTTTGTGGTGTGTGTGTGTGTGTGTGTGTGTGTGTGTGTGTGTGTGTGTGTCTTCTTCTTCAGTTTAACGTCTTCCACTTCAAGTGATATTAGTGTGTGTGTGTGTGTGTGTGTGTGTGTGTGTGTGTGTGTGTGTGTGTGTGTGTGTGTCCAGGAGAGAAGATGGGAGTGTCTTTCGGAAGTTACATTCTCATTTCCTCGTTAACAGCCAATGCTGGTCTTGAAATAGAAATTCATTCTCTCTCTCTCTCTCTCTCTCTCTCTCTCTCCTTCTCTCTCTGTGTCTCTGTGCACTTCTTCCTCCCCTCTGTTTTCTACCCTTTCCTCTCTTGCTTCCACCATTTTCAAGGGGTGTGGGGGAGGTGCCATTTTTCGTGTCACTCTCAATGGAATTATCCCCACACCACTCATTCCGTCTCCTCTATGTATGTATGATAGTCGTGTCTGACTATGACCATCAGAACAGCAGAGGAGGCAAATGCTGTCCCGAATACCTGGGCTAGAGTTTGATTGTTATGGAGAGTGTCTTGCCCAAGTTACACCACCACTGTACACATAACCACCAAACATGATTTTTCTCTCAAACTACAGAGCCGGCAGTCCACAGCCGTAATTACACAATTTCTCACCTGGGTAACAAACTGAAAGCCATATGTTTTCAGCCCAGAAGCATAAAATTCTCCATCCTGTTTCTTATCTGTTTGGGGCACTCCAAACTGGGCGCCGCTTTTTACGTTTCAGTGCAAAGCACTTGACGATGTTTGTCATCCGCTCAATGAGGGATGATCTTGTGTGTCGGTTACGTTCTGTTGGAGTGTGTGGAGAGTTCCGCTTTAAAGTCGTCCGTTTTCATCAAACACTTCATTATATTTCAAAGCAACTGTTCATGGCTGTTCTCTATTGCAATGCAGCTTTAGTGATCCCTGTTCTTTTTATTAAATGCATATTTATTTCATACCTGCTGTAAACCAGTATGTGGTCAAAGTGTGTGCGAGTGCGTTTGAAAGTAATTGCACCCACAAACCTGCCAATAGCTTTGTTGTCCTGAGAAAATGCTATCGTTAATCGTCCACCACACTAAGCGCGAACACTCACTGACAAACATTTATGGGATGATAAATCAAGGTTCGCACACGCATAATAAATTGTGTATGAAATAAACGCAATGCCTGAAGTGTGACTGTTCTGTGTGTACACTTGGAATTTTAAGGACACATTCCTTTGATTTCTGGTTGCCGTAAATGTAGAATACTTGGACAAGTTTTGTTGTTGTTTTAATTCTTAAACTAAAAGTAACTGTACGATTGTCAATCATTTTTTTAACCGTTTTTGTTTTGGTGTCGGAAATATGCATTCCGGTCCATAACTCTAATCATTTCCAAACGCTTGTGACCGCGCTCCACGGAAATACATTCGGAAAGTATGTGATGGTTTAACATTGTTGGGAAGCTTGCGGTGATGGATTTTCTTAAAAAAAAGACAGAGAGAGAGAGAGAGAGAGAGAGAGAGAGAGAGTGTGTGTGTGTGTGTGTGTGTGTGTGTGTGTGTGTGTGTGTGTGTGTGTGTGTGTGTTCCGCACTCTGAGTTACGTTTGAAATATATATATATATATAAACCATGAAAGTCTGGATACTTGAAAGTTTCAGACGGCAATAATCGTGAGTCTTTTTTAAAATAGTTTTCTTTATGTTTATTTGTTTGTTTTTTTTTGAGAGGGGGAAGAGGGGGTGGGCCGTCCGTCCCAGAACCTACCTGCCATTTTAGCGACTCACGTGTTTTGCAAGTCTGCATTATTGTGCAATACCTTTGCTACATTTGGCGCCATCTGATAATGCTAGCTGTTATTTCGCGCGCGCGTATGTGTGTGTGTGTGTGTGTGTGTGTGTGTGGTGTGTGAGTGTGTGCCTCTGTATGTATATGTTTATACACGTGTATGTGTATGTGTATCTCTCTCTCTCTCTCATGGACTTTGAAGCTGCAAACAGTAAAGCACCAAAGTCTCTGCCTGCCTGCCTGCCTGCCTGCCTCCCTCTCTCTCTCTCTCTCTCTCATGTTATTGTCTATCTCCTCCCGTTTTCAATCTCACCTTTTCCCTCATCGTCCGCCTTCAGTCTCGCAGTCTCTTCCCCTCTTCTTTCGCCCTTATCATCAGAAGTGCATGATTATATTTTTGGTTCTGTTTTGCTTTCTAATTATTCATTGAGTGTCCTTTTCCTATTCAATTGAGGTATATATATATATACATATATGCATTTATTTATTATTATTATTTGCATTTACGCCTAATCTTGAAAATGAGTCCTAGGCGTTTACAAACAGAACACATATGTAAATATCATAAAGGAAGAAACTGACCACAAGATACCAAACATTATAAAAAAATTATTCACCCCCCCCCAAACACACACAAACACACACAAAATACACACAAGCACACGCACAAGTCACAGCACACAATCAAAAATACAACCAACATTTTTTTATAGACATGATTTCCATTTTCGCTTCTTTTTTTCTGTTTTTAATACACATAATCATATTTGGTCTACACTGTTCTTTTGAAATGATAACTTGATTAGTTTCTCAAACCTTTAAGTTAGGATAACTGTTTTCGATTATTTCATCAAGTGGGATGATTGTTTTCGATTATTTCATCAAGTTGTGTTTTTCTTTCTTTCATTCATTCTTCCCTTCTTTTTTTCTTTTTCCATCTCTTCCTCCTCCTTCATTTTTTCTTGTGCTTCTACTTGGTTTGTTTGGTTTTAATGGTTCATTATCATTATCATAATCATCATTATTATCATTATTTGGCATGAGGTCATTGGTAAACGAAGCTTGTAGCTTAAACACTAACAAACAAACAAAAATTGAGTTCTAGTTTGAGCTCTCTCTCTCCTTTCCATTTTCCCATTTTGTTGTTTCTGCCTCCTTGTCAGAATGGTTAAGACGTTTAAATGCCAATACTGTGTCCGTGGGGGGGGGGGGGTCTGGGATCCAATCCCGGTTTCGCCCTCTTTCCTAAGTTTGACTAGAAAAATGACACTGATCGTCAAGTCATTCCGGTGAGACGATAAACAGAAGACCGTGTGCAGCATGCACTTGGCGCTCTGAAAAAGAACCTTTGGGTAAAGTGCCTATTTGTCGTCCAGGGAAATACTGTAGACGAAATCCCTTTTGTTAGGTACGTAATGTACATTTGGGCCAACAGCAAAGTGAGAGCTGTATTATCTATGGTTTCTCCAGTCAATGGGAAACCATTTACAGCTTAGTCTTTTATGAAGGACTATGACTCTCAAACTAGGAGGCAAAATTGCACTGGCTCTTAGTGCTGCAGCCTTGTGGGCTAGTTGGCCTTTGGGAACCATCCCAACGCCGACAGTTCTAAAACCCTCTTGGCCGAGAGAGTGGGGATGTACTTGGGCAAGACACTCTCCACTATAATCAAATTCTAGCCCAAATAGTCGGAACAGCAGTTGCCTCCTCTGCTGTTCTGATGGTCATAATCGGACACGACTATCATATAATTATATATATATATATATATATATATATATATATATATATATATATAAACACACACATTCATACATGCATGCACTCAGGGCCTTACTTGCGCGTTGGCTTTTGCAGCTGTGTCGGGCATCTGCTTAACAGATGTGGTGTAGCGTATATGGATTTGTCCGGGCGCAGTGACGGCTCCTTAAGGAACTGAAACTGAAACTGAGTGGCGGGTGTGTGCTTGTCTGTAAATTAGAACGGCTAAATGCAACAGGAAATTGTGTTATTTCGATACCTCTGAAATGCTTCTCTACACGGCCCCTTCATGACGGGCCATGGCCTGTATTGAGTGAAGCCCCTCTCTCTGTGTCTCTGTCTCTCTCTCTCCCTCCCTCCCTCCTCCCTCTCTGTCTCCCTCTCCCTCCCTCTCCCTCCCTCCCTCCTCCCATATTTCCGGCGCAAGTTCCCACTCAAAAAATTCAAGGAGCCTAATACATTTAATTTGTCGAGCAAACGAACACAGATCCACTCCTTCGTTTCTTATGGCTTTTTGAGAGGCTCTCTGCTGTGTGCTTCTTCAATTTTCTCCGTTTCTTGCCATCTTCATGTGGATCTTTTTTTTCTTTCTTTCTTTTTTTTTTTCACTCGTTCACATAAATGCTGCTTGAAAGCTGGCGGAGAAAGCTATGTTTCCACTATAATGTTTTAATGTGAAATTTGGACTGCTCTTCTAGGAAAAGCGTCGCCACAATGCAGCGCCACTCACCCCCCCCCCCCCCCCCCCCCCCCCTCTTTCTGTCTGCCAGTGTATTTGTTTTACTCTCGAAGAGGAATTTTTTTTTTTCAAATACAAAATTCTGCCAGGGACAAAACCCTTTGGTTTTCGTGGGTTCTTTTATGTGCGCTATGTGCATGCTGCACAGGTGACCTCGGTTTAACGTCTCGTTCCGAAGGATTAGCACCCAGACCAACACTCAAGGTGTAATTGAGGAGAGGGAGGGCGGAAGGGGGGGGGGGTTAAAATACCGGTCCGAACATGGGACTCGAACCTGTGGTCTCTCGCTTCCTTGTCTTTTTTTTTTATGGGACTCGGTTACATGCAGGCCTTTTTTTTCATTTTCTTTTCTCTCTTTTTTTTTCTTCCTTTTTTTTCAGTACTTTGCATGCCTTCTTCATTGACAAAAAAAATTCTTTGTTCCCACTTTTTTTCTGTCTTTTTTTTTTTTTTTTTTACTCCACATATCAATTTTCGGATTAGTGCACAGTTTTCTATTTCCTCGGTACTGTTTCAAGTGTGCACAAAGTAGCAATGCGGGCCTGCTAAGTGTTCACTGGTCTGTGTCTGACTATTCTGGTTTCGTGGACAATTTCGGGGAGTACTTTATTGGTATGGAATACACGTATAGAGATTAGACGTCTCCCAGACATCTCGCTTCCTAGTAGAGCACAGTACTGCTTGGCCGCCACACCTTCGTCACTCCGTTGATTCATATTGCCGTCGTCATCAGACGGTGGTGTTCACGTTGCCTCTCGCGAGATTGAACGTTGCCCTTGCCTCTTGGTTTGAATCACTATAATAATATCAGTTGTGTTCTAGCGGGTTTAAACAGAAATTGTGTGTGGTTTCTCCAGGAAAAAAGCTGTGGATAATGTCAGCACCGACTCTTCTTCGGGACACTTGTTCATGAAAAAAAAAAGAGGACAATTCCGGAGTGTTAAAACGTGCGACACGTGTTTTAAACATCTCTCTCTCTCTCTCTCTCTCTCTCTTTATTTATCTATCTATATTCTACCTTTCAACGCTTTTCCCACATACGAATATATATCCTTGCATATACGCAAGTGTACAAACACACACAGACAGACAGACAGACAGACAGAGAGAAAGAGTCAGAGACAGACAGACAGACATACAGAGACAGAGAGAAAGAGCAGAGGCAGAGAGACAGACAGACAGAGAAATAGAGAAGAATGACGGAGACAGATACAGGGAGAGGGGAGAAACAGAGGCAAAAAGAGAAAGAGAAAGGCGGAGACAGAGATGGAGATGGTGATGATATCAACATTAATTCATATTCATCAGCAAATGAAAACTAAAGCCTAGCTCACATAAAATAACAAGAAAAGTAACACAAAAAAGAAAATAAGACGGAGAAGAACGTCAAAATGATTACGATGACGATGAGAAAGAGGAAGAAGAAGAAGGAAAACGATGAGGAAGGAGGAGGAAGAGGAGAAAAAGACGACAGTTCGTAGACAGGTTCTAAAACCGCGTGTGCCAAGAAAAGAGGGGATATCATAATTAAAGACAAACACAGACGTCACAGGAACATGACGACTTTTCAGTGTCATTAACAAGACAAACAACGTTAGATTTCTGCGGTTTTTACCTTCACTTTCTTTAGCAAGGAAAAGAGAGGTGGGGGGGGGGGGGGGGGGGAGGAAGGGGGGGGGGGAGATAGGTTGTAGGTTTGTGTGTAAGGGAGAGGGAGGAAGAAACGAAGACAGAGATACTTCTCAGTGCATGAGTCACATCTGGCAGTGTCGGTGTTAAAAAACCCAAAAACAAACAAAAAAAAACCAACGATAAAATAAACGAAAAAAACCAAACAAACAAAAAAAAAACGAGAAAATAAACGAATTTACTATCGAAAACGTGCACGCGCCTCCTCACTCCCTTTCTCACAAAGAATCTAAATGGTCCCTAGTTGCTGTCTGTGTTTGGTTCAATTCCTCCTCGGCCGATCCCCACGAACATCCCCACTCCCATTTAAAAAAAAAAAAAAAAAAAAAAAAAAAAAAAAACTCATATTTTCAATGACGCATTTAATTTTAGTACACTATCACTTTGTTTATATTATATATATATATATATATATATATATATATATATATATATATATATTTATCTATATGATAATAAAAGAAAAAAAATGCATTTCTATTTGTATTTCTTTTTATCACAACAGATTTCTCTGTGTGGAAATTCGGGCTGCTCTCCCCAGGGAGAGCGCGTCACTACGCTGCAGCGCCACCCATTTTTTTGTATTTTTTTCCTGCGTGCAGTTTTTTTTGTTTTGTTTTTTTTTCTATCCAAGCGGATTTTTCTACATTTTTGCCAGGAACAACCCTTTTGTTGCCGTGGGTTCTTTTACGTGCGCTAAGTGCATGCTGCACACGGGGCCTCGGTTTATCGTCTCATCCGAATGACTAGCGTCCAGACTAGACCACCACTCAAGGTCTAGTGGAGGGGGAGAAAATATCGACGGTTGAGCCGTGATTCGAACCAGCGCGCTCAGATTCTCTCGCTTCCTTGGCGGACGCGTTACCTCTAGGCCATCACTCCACATCAATTTAATGCGTGTGTGCGTGTGCGTGTGTGTGTGTGTGTGTGTGTGTGTCCGTGAGCTCGCGGGCGAAAGTGCGTGCGTATTTTATTTACTGAGCGACAGCTGAAGGAAGGTGCTTAGCAGCCCTGGCGACAGGGGGTGTGTGCCTTGGTCATATTTATGCCGGCAAACGGGAGAATAAATCAGTTCTGTTTTCGGGTAGAAAAAAAAAAGAAAAGAAAAGAAAAGAGCGAAGAAAGGAAAAACCGGGTCCTCATCCAACTCGGGTATTCTTCTCGCGTCTGTGGTGTGAAAAATGAGCGAGGAAGGAAGCAAGGATTTACTGGCACACACACACACACACACACACACACACACACACACACACACGCAATCACACACACAAACGCACACACATGCACACACACACACACGCACGCACGCACGCGCGCGCACACACACACACACACGTGCGCGCGCGCGCGCACACAAGCAACAACAGCCAGCACTCCATCATAAACGTATGATAGTATTCATATGAGGAAGTGGCGGAGGGAGAAAGAAGCCCAGAAGGAGTCCAACATACAAAGAAAGGAAGGCGACAAAAGAGAAGACTCTCCCAAGAAACTTCTAAGCCCATCATCAGCCCCACCCAGGATCTTCACCACAAACTTCTAATAAGTCCATCATCAGCTCCACCCAGGATCTTCACCACAAACTTCTAATAAGCCCATCATCAGCTCCACCCAGGATCTTCACCACAAACTTCTAATAAGCCCATCATCAGCCCCACCCAGGATCTTCACCACAAACTTCTAATAAGTCCATCATCAGCCCCACCCAGGATCTTCACCACAAACTTCTAATAAGTCCATCATCAGCTCAACCCAGGATCTTCACCACAAACTTCTAATAAGTCCATCATCAGCCCCACCCAGGATCTTCACCACAAACTTCTAATAAGCCCATCATCAGCTCCACCCAGGATCTTCACCACAAAACTTCTAATAAGCCCATCATCAGCTCCACCCAGGATCTTCACCACAAACTTCTAATAAGCCCATCATCAGCTCCACCCAGGATCTTCACCACAAACTTCTAATAAGCCCATCATCAGCCCCACCCAGGATCTTCACCACAAACTTCTAATAAGCCCATCATCAGCCCCACCCAGGATCTTCACCACAAACTTCTAATAAGCCCATCATCAGCCCCGCCCAGGATCTTCACCACAAAGTCCGCATAATCTGCAAGTTTCACAACACAGGGCTCAATTATTATGAAGCTTTAACTCTTTCCCTCCTAACAGCTGTTCGCTCGCTTTCCGCAAGAAACCTGGCGGTGTCGTGAGCTTGGCCTCTGGACAGAACGAAGGAAAATCCGCTCCAAGGGCATGAGCCAAGGGGTATTACTCTGGCACAGCTGTGTGGAAATGAAAGGACTGGTATGAGATTTGACTGCCCGAGTGCAGACGTTGTGCAGATTGTTTTCCTCGCTTGTTTTTCGCCTTCTTTTCTTTTACTTCGCTTCTTCGTTTTCTTTTTCTTTTTTTTCTTTCTTTCTTTGTCTTCCTATTTTCGTTTTATTCCTCTGTGTTTGTTTTCGTTCTTTCTTTGCTTCTTTGTGCATTTTTGTTGGCTTTTGTTGTTGTTCTTGTTGTCTGGTTTTTCTTTTCTCTTTCTTTCCCTTCTTTTTCTTTTCCTTTTTTTTTTTCTTCTATTTTTGGTTAACTGACTGACTGACTAAGGAGTGGGTGGTGGGTGTGAATTTAAAAATCTCTCGTTAATGCTCATGTCAGTCATTTTGTTCTTCCAACGGGAAGGTTAACAACATGCACAGCACTGTGTAATGCTCATCGGGATTGCTCCTGGCTGCTCACATTCTCGCTCAAGCAAAGAACGACTCCCCTCAAGTCTGGCAGAGACCTCTCTTGTGCTGAGGGAATGTCTCTCAAAAACCTAACACACTCTCCCACTCCTGACCACCAGCCCACCCCAAATGCAAATCACTTCAAGTTACAAAGACTTCTTCCACTTTTTTTTACATTAAAAACAAAGACATCATGGCTTGGATTTATATCATTCACCCGAAAAGAATATCATCAGACAAAATCTAATGAGCCCTTTGGACTGTGGTGCAGTGTCCAGGTTTTAATCTAGGAGTTTGCCATCAAGAGTCCACACACACACACACACACACACACATATATATATATATATATATATATATATATATATATATATATATATATCGGGAGATGAGCGAGAGAAGGAGCAGTTTCAGAAAGAAGAAACAGACAGATTAAAAACAGCTCCTCAATCCCTGTGTGCCAAAAAATGAAGGAATTAATCAAAGACAAACACGGAAGCCAGAGGAACATGATGACTTTTGGGTGTCAGTGACAACACAAACAACGTTAGATTACTGCGGGTTTTACTGCATCTTCCATTTAAGAGAGAGAGGGTGGAGGGAGAGAGAAAGGGAGAGAGAGAGAGAGAGTCATTTGCGAACACACAGGGTCACACACACGCGCGCGCGCGCGCGCACACATACACACACACACATATGAAAGACGTGACTCATGCATTGCACCTCCTAGCGTCCCCGCCCCGCCTCTTTTTTTTCTTTTTTTTTGTCGCGAACTCAAGTATTACGATGGTGTACAGGTGTATGTTCATGTATTTGAGTGTGTCTGAAAATCATGTTTGTTTGTATTTCTACAAACTGTTATTAGTTTAGTGAATATTTTGATTTCATTTTCTCTTTGCCCTGAGGGCTGGATGTTTTGAAGCAAGCATGCTTATTCCACTTCCCTCTTTAAAAAAAAAAAAAAAAAAGTTCGTTCGTTCGTTCTCTTTGGCTGTCGCTGTCAGCCTGTCTCTCTCCGTCTGTCTGTCTGTCTTGTTTCTGTTTTTCTCGCTGTCTTTGTCTCTTTCTCTTTCTGTCTCTGCCTTTCTCGCTGTCTCTGTCTGCGTCATTACCTTTTTTTTCTTCTTCTTTTTTTAATATATAAATCTCACCTTCTGTCTCACTAACAATCCCTCTCTTTCTCTCTTCCTCTTTCATTCTTTGTTCCCCTCTATCTACAACTCTCTCTCTCTCTCTCTCTTTCTCTCCTCTCTCTCTCTCTCTCTCTCTGTGTCTCACTTTGTATGCTTCTCTCTCTCTCGCCCCTCCCACCTCTCTCTGTTCACAAATGACTCTGTGTGTCTGTGTGTGTGTACATGCATGTGTGTTCACGTGCATGTGTGTGTGTGTGTGTGTGTGTACGCGCGTATCTGTTTGTGTGTATATGCGCGTGTACGTATGCACATGCGTGTGTTTGCCTTTGTAACGTTTGTACGAGCAAACCAGAGAATAAAAAGAAAAACGAAAGAAAAAAGAGAACCAAAGAAACTGGCTTTTTTTTCCCCTTGTCCATGGTATGATCCAGAGGGAGGAAGCTAGGATTAATTTTATTGGCACGCAGCAGCTGTCGTCAATTTCACATAAACATATGGTGGGAAGAGGAAGGAAGAGTGCGGGGGAGAAGTTTGGAAGGAGAGAAGGAGAAGGAAGAGGAAGACAATGAGAGAGACAGAGACAGATACATAGATACAGATACACACACACACACGCGCGCGCGCAAAGACAGACAGGTGGAGTGATGGCCTAGAGGTAACGCGTCCGCCTAGGAAGCGAGAGAATCTGAGCGCGCTGGTTCCAATCACGGCTCAGCCGCCGATATTTTCTCCCCCTACACTGGACCCTGAGTGGTGGTCTGGACGCTAGTCATTCGTATGAGACGATAAACAGAGGTCCCGTGTGCAGCATGCATTTAGCGCATGTAAAAGAACCCACGGCAACAAAAGGGTTGTTCCTGGCAAAATTCTGAAGAAAAATCCACTTCGATTGGAAAAACAAACAAAACTGCAAGCAGGAAAAAAACTTCTTTTTTTTTTTTTAAATGGGTGGCGTTGTAGTGTAGCGACGTGCTCTCCCTGGGGACAGCAGTCCGAATTTCACACAGAGAAATCTGTTGTGATAAAAAGAAATACAAATACAAAAATACAAATACAAATATATGAATAGACATATTATATAGACATACAGATATAACAAAGAGAGAGTGCCAAAGCCTGAAAGTGAAATGGGGCTAGGGGTGTGTGTGTGGGGGGGGGGGCGGGGGGGGCGTGATGAGGACAATGAAAGGGAAGGAGAGAGAGAGGGGGGGAGGGGGCAGTGGGGGAGAGAAGGAAAGAGACAGAGACAGAGACACGGGAAGTTAAATGGGGACAAACACAAAGAAACAGAGAGAGAGCACAACCAAAGAGTCTACAGAGCAAGAGAAAAAGGATTCACACAGAGATAAGACAGACAGTGACGGTTAAGCAGAAAGAGAAGACCACACCAGAATGACTCAAGGAAAAACGCCCAGTTTTCATACACCGTCTGCATCTTCTGCCGAGAAGTCCTCTCTATCCATTGATACATCATCTGCGATTTCAACAACATGACGGCCCGACAACGCTGAAGACGAAGGTTTAACCCTTTTCATCCCAACAGCTGTACACTCTTCTTCTTCGTGGGCTCAAACTCCCACGTTCACCCGTATGTACACGAGTGGGCCTTTACGTGTATGAACGTTTTTAACCCCCCCCCCCCCCCCCCCCCCCCCCCATGTAGGCAGCCATACTCCGTTTTCGGGGGTACCAACGGTACACTCACTTTTCAAAGACGGGCTGACAACGCTGAAGAAGAAGGTTTAACCCTATTCATCCCGTCCCGAGTCCGGCCTCCACCCTGCACTGGCTTGAACGTTAACTGAAGAAAATTCACACAGGGAGTTGGGGGTGGGAGGGGGGTGGAAGGGAGGGGGGGGGGGAGGGTGCATGAGCCAAGGACAATGGCACTGCCACAGCGGAAGTCCGAGGAAGGTTGGCTGGAATTTGGGTTTTGTACACCCAAGTTGCTCTCAGCACAGGTATACGATCCACCCACCCACCCACCCTTCCACCTCAAGATCTCGAGTGATGATCTGGCTGCTTGTTATTTCGGATGAGACGACAAACCGAAGTCCCGTGTACAGTGTGCACTTAGCGCACGTAAAAGAGCCTGCTGCAACAAAAGGGTTATTACTGGGCAAAATCCTGTGGAAAAATCAACTTTGACAGAAAAAATCAATTCACCTGCAGGCAGAAAGAAAAAAAAAACGAGAAAAAAGGGGTGTTGCTGCTCTGCGGCGAAGCATTCGTCCGAATTTTACACAGAGATAACTATTGTGACAATACAGTACAATATAATACAATACAATACAATACAATAGTGTACAGTACAGCACAGTACAATACAGTACAATAACATACGACACGATACAATAAAATACAATACGTTACGATACGATGCAATGCAACGAAATGTCCATAAAATAATGCGTCTCTTGGGTGGATGGGACAGTTAGCTGTTAATTATTTCTTTCTTTCTTTCTTTGCTTCTTTTCTGTCTTGGAAGAAAGGAAGGAACAGAGGAAGGGGGGAAAAGATGAAGTTGAAGACGATGATGATGACAACGACAACAGTGATGATGAAGATGACGACGACGACGACGACGGAAATACTAATGATGAAGACTTACCCGAGAAGCTGTGTCCAGAATCTCCAGCGATATGTCGTCCCTGAGGGCAGCCACCTTGTGGTTGTACAGCATCTCTGCAACATAACAAACAACGTCTCTTCATCGAAATCCTCTTTTTTTCCCACAAATTTATTTTTCATCCAGGATGTCCTCCCCTCGGACACTCTTTTTCAGTTCCGGAAGGAAATCAATACTTTTACTTCCTGCTCCCAGCAGTCCCCAAGGTCATACAGACACTGTGTGGTGGAACGCCAAGCCACAAGCCTCCATGTCTCACGGTTAGTTGTGTGCTTTTTTTTTTTTTTTTTTTTTTTTTTTTTACCGGACCTTGATTTAACTTTTACTTGGACTGAAACATGCATAATAGGCTCAGTCAATGATAAAGAAAAAAGTTTAGAAATGTATATGTTTGTGTGCATGCGTGCGTGCGTGTGTGTATATGCACGCACGTGTGTGCACGTGTATATATGCCTGATCTTTAAAGTAAAATATCTTTGTAATATTTTGATCATGAACGGGCTGGTATTTTGATTTGATTGATTCCAATTCCATCCCACTGTGGTATATTTATGAAAAGGCTGAGAAAACTGCAAAAAGAGGAGCAAATCAGATTACATCTAGTTGCCAAATAATTGTATTCTATAAATATCTTAGAAAAAAATAAGGAAACATCACTAGACAGGTAAATCAATATCATCAGACAAGCATTTTGACAGAAAATAAAACTGCATTAGTTTACAGGCTGTTACTGTATTTTCTACAAGCAAAATACAATCAGAAGATAAGACTGGCCTGTAATGAAAATACAACTATAAATCACATCACATTCTGTTTCGCTGCCACGAATTAAGACAGAGTTTTCCTCAAGACTTGGGCTGGGGGGCTGCATGAACGATCTTTCCGGCACTAAGTTTGCTTAGTTTTAGGAATTTTCCTAACTCCCACGCCCAGTTCCATAGACATACGAACATTCTTAATCAACGCTAAGCAAACTTGACGCTGCAAAAATCGCTTGTGCCACCCAGCTCTACAGACCATGCAAGAGATTGACTTCTTGTTATACTGCCTCATGTGAAACGTTATATGACTAATTCTGTTGGTTTTATTGCACTTTGGTAGAAAAGAAATTGCTTTAGTTTATAAGTTGTTATTGTATTTTCTACGTGCAAAATACAGTTAGAAGATAAAACTAGGTTGGAATGAAAATATAGTTGTAAATCACATTCCTGTTTCTCTGCCAGGGATTAAGAAAGAGTTTTCTTTGAGACCTGGTTTTTAATAAGTTAGTGCTTATGTGTGCGTTTAGCGGGGTGGGGCATGGGTGAGGAGGGGGAAAAGGGGAGGTGGAGTTGGTGGTGTCTGTGAGTGTGTAGAGTTACTGGCTTCATCATCTGGTAAGCATGGTGTGTTTTCGACATTTCTTTTAGAATTTGACATCTAACCCTACGCAATCACACACACACACACACACACACACACACACACACACACACACACACACACACACACACACACCACAGACAGAGAGAGAGAGAGACTCACATACACGCGCACATACACATACATACTAAGACACACACACGCAGGCACGTATACACACAGAAGCAAGCACACACACACACACACACACACACACACACACACACACACACACACACACACACACACACACACTTACGTATATACACACACAAGCAAGCAAGCATACACACACGCACACACGCACACACACACACACTAAAACGTTCATACTTCCACCACAGGATTCATGAATATCCTCAGGCAATTAAACAAAAGTACCACACCGGACACAGTTGCTGTGACGGCAAATGGAACAAATGTTTTTCACATATACACCTTTCAATTGGCACGTTATAACCCCTACTTCTTCTTCTGCGTTAACTCGTATGCACACGAGTGGGCTTTTACGTGTATGACCGTTTTTACCCCGCCATGTAGGCAGCCATACTCCGTTTTCGGGGGTGTGCATGCTATGTATGTTCTTGTTTCCATAACCCACCGAACGCTGACCTGGATTACTGGATCTTTAACGTGCGTATTTGATCTTCTGCTTGCATATACACACGAAGGGGGTTCAGGCACTAGCAGGTCTGCACATATGTTGACCTGGGAGATCGTAAAAATCTCCACCCTTTACCCACCAGGCGCCGTCACCGTGATTCGAACCCGGGACCCTCAGATTGACAGTCCAACGCTTTAACCACTCGGCTATTGCGCCCGTCATAACCCCTACAAAGAGACAATATAATGATATAAATCACAGACAGTACAAGAAAGGTAGAGAGAAAAAAGAAAAAAAAAGTACAGGAAAATACATTATCTGTTCGGAGTGTTTTCTGTGGTGCCTTCAGAAACCTTTATGCAGTACTTTTAGTCGGTTATATTCGGGTTTAATGGCTACAACTTTCACAGGTGATAGAACCAGACAGATACATTTACAGAGGCAGTTTTACTGTGTGGTGATAAAGACTTCTGGTTCGTCCATCAGAGAAACATGTAAAGACAGAGAGAGGGAGAGAGAAAGTGAGAGACAGCGAAAGAGAGAGAGAGAGAAAGCGAGAAATAGAGAGAGAGGGGCAGGCAGACAGAAACAGAAAAAGAGAGAGAGACAGAGACAGACAGAGAGAACTCAAAACTTCATTTTCCATGGAACAAGATTTTGTGCACAACCTACCCTTCCAATCAGAGAGAGAGGGGTTGGGTGGGGGAGGGGGGGGGAGACAGAGAGACAGATACAGAGACAACTCCGAACTCAAAACTTCATTTCTCAATGATTAAGATTTTATGCACAACCTACCTTTCCAATCAGAGAGAGAGAGAGAGGGGGGGGGGGATTTGGGGAGGGAGCGGGGGGATGTGTGTGTGTGTGTGTGTGTGGGGGGGGGGGGGGAACAGAGAGAATTTACAACTCAAAACTTCATTTCTCAATGATTATGATTTTATGCAAAACCTACCTTCCAATCAGAGAGAGAGAGGGGGGGGGAGGATTTGGGGAGGGAGCGGGGGGAGGTGTGTGTGTGTGTGGGGGGGGGGAAACAGAGAGAATTTAGAACTCAAAACTTCATTTCTCAATGATTAAGATTTTATGCACAACCTACCTTTCCAATCAGAGAGAGAGGGGGGGGGATTTGGGGAGGGAGCGGGGGGAGGTGTGTGTGTGTGTGGGGGGGGGGGGGAACAGAGAGAATTTAGAACTCAAAACTTGATTTCTCAATGATTATGATTTTATGCAAAACCTACCCTTCCAATCAGAGAGAGAGAGGGGGGGGGACTAGGAGCGCGCGGGGGGAGGGGGGGGGGGGGAGACAGATACAGAGAGAACTCAAAACTTCATTTCTCAAGGATTATGATTTTATGCAAAACCTACTCTTCCAATCAGAGAGAGAGAGGGGGGGATATATATATATATATATATATATATATATATATATATATATATATATATACATACATACATACATACATACACACACACATAGACAGACAGAAGCATCGTCCACAGGTGTATCATACATACTTTACAACAATGACTGTCATCATTGTTGTTGTCATGTTGTGGTGTTTTTTTTGTTGTAACTCTCGTCGTTTTGCTGTTGTTGTGGCTGTTGCTGCTACGATCGTCCCTGTTCACCTTCACCAATGATAAACAAACTACTGCTGTTCTTGCTGCGGGCGCCGCAGCTTCTATTTTCAGCTTCCAGTTTCGTTCAGTTTCCACTCCCTCTTTTTTTTCCCCCATTCCTTTGTCCCTGTTTCCTGTTTATGTTTTAAGATGAGTAACTGTTACCGTAACAACTATTTCGGGCAGATCCTGGACGAAAATTCCATAAACAATACAATGCAACAATGCAGGAGGGTTTTTTTGTTTTGTTTTGTTTTGTTTTGTTTTTTACCCTTTTGCTGCGTAAACCGCGTGTGCTAATGGCTGTCAAGAGTTTACGAGTCGAGCGCAGTGCAATAACACGTCCCTGAAAATAGAAGGTAGGGAAAATAGATTGGTGAAAAATAGAAGGTGAAAAAAAAACCCAAAAAAAACCAGACGAGTGAAACCAAGCCTCTCTTCCTTAACCTTCCCTACTACCTCTATACAACCTGTTCTTAACTGCGTACCTATTTTTCCACTCACCTTGCGCCTCTGTCTGTCTCTCTCTCTCTCTCTCTCTCTCTCTCTCGGTCTCTCTCTCTCTCCGATTTTCCCTAACAAACACGCACTTGTCAGCCTGGGAAAAGGGATCATGTTTTGAGAACAGCGCGGTCAGAATACTTCACCCTCTCGGCCTCTTTTGTAAACTTTCCCAAAGGGAGTGAGGGTTAAGGGTGTTACAGCTCAGTACGGGAACTGCAGATTGTTGCTTCACAACTTTCCACGGCACTTTTGTTTGTTTGTTTTTTGGGTTTTTTTTTTTTTCAGAACAGCTAAATTAGTAGTAGTAATAATAATAATAATGATAATAATAATGATAATGATGATGCTAATACTACTACTAATAGTAATAACAATAACGATACTACTGCTACTTCTGATGATGATGATAAAAACAATATAAAGAAAAAACATAAGGCAGAACATGATGAGTAGTGTTATTGTGGTGAGAATGAGAGAGCGACAGACAGACAGACAGACAGACACAGAGACACAGACAGACAGACAGAGACAGGGAGAGACAGAGACAGAGAGAGAACTCGCAAAACAAAATAAAACAACAACAACAACAACAACGACAAAACAAGAAGAAAGGATTCCCTAGGCAGGAAGGATGGAAGGAAGGAAGGGTGGAAGTCAGCTTGAGAGACGGGGGATAACAAAAAAGGGATTGGTCTTCCCTTCTCTGTTCAGACACCTGTTTCTGGCACTGCACTCGGTAAACCCGGAAGCGAACCAGTTCATGCCGTGCTGTGCGGTTTAAGCACTATCCACGTGGTGAGGAGAAAACAGCCTTGCTGTTTTTCTTCTTCGTCGTCGTCGTTGTTGTTGTTGTTGTTGTTTTCGTCCAAGAATGCCCCCCATTTAGCGTATTACTAAGCAGCGGCTGTCATGGTAATAATTATCTACCTTGGAACCCATGGGCGAAACGAATTTTTAAAAAATAAATAAATAAATAATTTTTTTTTTAAACGAACAGGAGGGAAAGAAAAAAGACAAGAGCAACAACAGAAAAAAAAAGAAAAAAAAGAAAATCAAAACTGACATTACAGCAGAGAAATATACATCTTGTTTACCAGATATCTTTTCTTTTTATGTTCATGCACTTATTAAGCTTCGCTGCAGCAATCACAAACTACCAACTGAAATCGTACGTTATCATAATATGTCACGTGATGAAAGATTATGCCGGACATGTAATTTGTCAGTGACTGGAGATCAGTTTCATCACGGAATGTCTCGTTATAATAATTCACGACATGCTTTGATTCCTCAACGCTTTCTTCATCCCAGGTCATGTTATAATATAGAATGTATCAGTTTCAGTTTCTCAAAGAGGCGTCACTGCGTTCGGACAAATCCATATGCGCTACACCATATCTGCTAGGCAGATGCCTGACAGCAGCATACCCCAACGCGCTTGTCAGGCCTTGAGTGAATGCTTATATATTTTTGTGTACCTATCAGAGTGGATTTCTCTGTACAGAATTTTGTCAAAGGACAATACTCTCGTTGCCATGGGTTCTTTTTCAGTGCGCCAAGTGCGTGCTGCACACGGTACCTCGGTTTATCGTCTCATCCGAAAGTCTAGATGCTCAGTCTGATTTTCCAGTCAAACTTGGGAGAAAGGGGGAGAGCGGGATTCGAACCCACACCCTCACGGACTCTCTGTATTGGCAGCTGAGCGTCTTAACCATTCTGCCACCTTCGTCCTATAATTTCTGTAGTCTTCAAATCCAGGAAAACCTTTTACTACCCTTTTTTTTCAAATTCATAAACATAGCAAATATCTGTTAGAAACAATATGACCACCTTCATGGTTAAAACTCATGTTAGAAACAATCAGCCGACCTTCATAGTTTAAAAGTAAAACTATTTCGATGAGTATCTCAGTGTAAGAAATTGTTTTATCGTTATTTTCGTCAAAATATTCATGTTTAGGTATCCTTCGAACATGTGCATGCATTTTGAGAATCTGACGTTATATTCACTGTGCATGAGTGTTGTTAATACGGTTTAGTTATTGGTGGTTGTTTTTTGTGTTTGTTTTGTTCGTTTACCTGTAGTCCTCCATACCCCAAAAGGGGTGAAAGGAAATTAAATCTTGACACGTGAGCCAAGCCCACCAGCCAAACATGTTGGCACAGTCTGCAGTTTCTCAACCCCCGTTGTCTTTAACTCTCTTTCAGACACCGAAAGTAAAGAGGGGTCTGTCCAGGATGAATGTTCAATAAACATTACGGTGTTGAATTTCTTTTCTGTTATTTTTACTTAAAAAAAAACAAAGTGTGCCTCAGTGTAATGAAACTTGTGAAATGTGTTTCTCGAATGATATGTTATTGTTTTTTTTGTGGGTAATTTTTTTTCCCCTGCTTTTTTTTTTTCTTCCGTTCTTTGTCCTAAAAAAAAACAGCCTTTGCGATGTATGTTTCTATGTTGAGAAATACAACCTTCTGTGCAAGGGACAAAAAGAAGAAGAAGAAGAAGAAGAAGAAGAAGAAGAAGAAGAAGAGGGAGATTACGGTGTTGTTTAGAAGAAGAAGAAGAAGAAGAAGAGGGAGATTACGGTGTTGTTTAGAAGAAGAAGAAGAAGAAGAGGGAGATTACGGTGTTGTTTAGAAGAAGAAGAAGAGGGAGATTACGGTGTTGTTTAGAAGAAGAAGAAGAAGAGGGAGATTACGGTGTTGTTTAGAAGAAGAAGAAGAAGAAGAAGAGGGAGATTACGGTGTTGTTTAGAAGAAGAAGAAGAAGAAGAGGGAGATTACGGTGTTGTTTAGAAGAAGAAGAAGAGGGAGATTACGGTGTTGTTTAGAAGAAGAAGAAGAGGGAGATTACGGTGTTGTTTAGAAGAAGAAGAAGAAGAAGAGGGAGATTACGGTGTTGTTTAGAAGAAGAAGAAGAAGAAGAAGAAGAGGGAGATTACGGTGTTGTTTAGAAGAAGAAGAAGAGGGAGATTACGGTGTTGTTTAGAAGAAGAAGAAGAAGAAGAGGGAGATTACGGTGTTGTTTAGAGCATACAACAACGCGTAGCATGAAACTTTACTGATGCTTAAGAGAACAAAGTGCATCGGGTGTAACTATCGTGATGCTCTGAAAATAGACAGCGGAAAATGGAAAGTGAAACGATTCCCTTCCTTTGCCATTCCCACTCCTGTTTTAACATAAAAACATTGTTCTCTATCTGATATTCTCTCTCCCTCCCTCCCTCTCTGTCTGTCTGTCTGTCTCTGTCTCTCATAAATTTTCACATGCAAGTCTGCTTGAGGGATCATGTCTGCTGTCAGCACAGTAAAGATGCTTGTCTCGTTCATATGTGTCCGTGTGTGCTCGTGTGTGAGATCTTCAGTTTAACGTCTATTCACTAGAAGTGTTATTAGACAGAAAGAATAGAGGTAGTGGGTGAAAGAGAGGGAATGCTTGTGAATATTCGCGTAGGAAAGTGTTAATGTATGTTTTAAAGGAAATAAAAATAAGTATCATAAGAAATAAAACGTTTTAAGAGGTGGTGGTGTGTAATAAATGAAGTATTATAGGAGCTATCTTAGGTGTATGCATATCAACAAATATAACTTACAACATCAACAAGTATTAACTTCCAACAATGCAAATATAGATAACGACATTAACTGAAATACATCAAAGAAGGATACTAACTGGACTGGAGTTTAAAATTTCCGAAAAGATTCCAAGCAATGAATAATCATTCAAAATATCTTCAGTGGCTAATGGGACATCGGCAGAAAAGTGATCAACTACAGCTTTCGGTATTTATTGTGTTATGCTTGGACAATGGATGAGTAAATGGCTTACAGTTATTTGATTACCGCACATATGTATTTTATATTGTTAGAAAATTTTGTACGAAAGGCATTTAAACGTATTCTATACATAAGACTTGTAATTTGTCTCGAATATACATATGTGTGTGTGTGTGTGTGTGTGTGTGTGTGTGTGTGTGTGTGTGTGTGTGTGTGTGTGTGTGTGCGTGCGCCTATGTGGAGCATGCGCGCGCACACGCGCGTGCACATGTTTGCAAGTACTGACTCCGGGAAATCGCCCACAAACACAGTGGCCCGGGTGGATTGGCTGTTGGAGAGAACACGATCAGTTTCGCCGGGTAATCTCCACTCTTTATCGGAGAGTCTCTGTGTTTTTATTGGAAGAGGGGCAAGCTTGCCCTGGGGGGTGGGGGTGGCGGGGGGGGCTGGCTTGGTGCACCTTACGATGCGATAAGCCAAAAAACACATTTTCCCCCACTGCATCCCTCAACCTGATAAACCTTGTTTTCCTTCCCGAACTGCGGCTTTCGAATCGGAACTGAACTGAGAAGTTCTGTCCTCCTTTGATGTGTGCTAGTATTTTCTTGACTCGAAAAACCCACCCAGCAGCAAAACATCGCACACAAGCGCATGGGCAAACACACGCACACGTACCTCCCCTCCCCTACACCCCCCCCCCTCCCGCCCCCACGCCACCAGAGAAAGAGAACATCTCCCTAGCATCAGTCCAGATCATCGGAGTAGGCCGACAGGGTTTACTGCAACACAGCATTACTGCACTCCCCACCCACCAGGACAATGAGAGAGAAAAGACAAAGATCATTGTTGTACCTTGTGTGCCTCTTTTTAAAAACAAATATTTTAAATCAACATGTTATATTGTCGGCAATGCTATTGTTTTTCTAAAACCAGTATCTCCTGACATTTGTTTGCGTATTATTCAATGCCAAGAAGCTGTAGATTCCATGCGTCCATGCGTGTCACTTTCACCTGCCAAGACGAGGGGAGAAAAGAACACATGTTTTTGTGTGTCTAACTTTTGTTTGCGATCTAACATGTTATATTGTCACAGTGCTATTGTTTTCTTGGTAGTCTCTCCTGGCACTTGTTTGCACATTATTCAAACGCCACGAAGATGCAGATATCATTAGAACAGGCGTTCCATTCTTCTCCGGACAGGTAAGGTAAGCGACACGTGTCAAAATGACAAAAGGGATGGAGAGAGGCTGCTCAGGGAATGTGCAACATTGCTGATCCTTGTGCCCCCACAGACACAGAGAGAGACAGACAGACAGACACACAGGCAGACAGACGGAGACAGAGAGACAGAGATATGGAGAGAGTACAGACAGAGACAGAGACAATGAGAGGCAGAGAGACAGAGATAGGGGGGGGAGAGAGACTGCAGACAGAGACAGAGAGAAGGTTGAGAAAGAGGAGGAAAAGTGGGATGGGGGAGACAGCCACGAACCCAGCCATTTACAGGTGTGTGGGTGTGTGTGAATCCTGTTAGCTCAAGCCACACTATAGCCAGTGACTCCACAGTGACGAGCCGAACGAGCGAGAGAGAGAGAGAGAGAGAGAGAGAGAGAGCAGACAGACACAGAGAGGGGAGACAAGGAGCAGTTTTGAATAGTCTGAACAGTTTTTATTCAAACTTTGGCCCCCCGCGTGGGTGGGGAAGCTAGGACAAAACGCACAAGTAACATGTGGTGGAAATCAGTGCTCTGCAACAACAGGAACATAATGAGCTACCCATTCAGCAAAACGTTCATGTAGCAAACACACGACAAGACAGTTGTGATGATATGCAGTGAAATGCGGTCATCAAGAGCAGATTCCAGTTTTATGCATTATCTCTGGAAAATAATTTCAATACAACACAGAACGAATTTGGGAAGAGAGAGGAGATAGAGTTGAAAGAGAGAGACAGAGACGTCGGAGGAGAGAGACAGCCGCGAGGCTAGTAGCCTTTTAAAAGGGGGATCAACCCCTGTGAGGTCAAGCCACACTGAAGCCAGTGACTCGATACAGAACAGACGGGTATGCACGAAGGTGCACAGACGTGATTGCGAAGGACTGCCGCCAGAGAAAGAAGACATCTCCCAGATCACCGCAGTGCTGGGGTTGGGTGCATCAGAATGTGCCACTTTTAACCTGTCAGGTGCCAAGCTCACTCAACTTGCTAAAGGGTGAGGCTGTCTCTCTGTCTCTCTCACTCTCTCTCTCTCTCTCTCTCTATGTCTTCCCCACCTTCATTCTCTCACAGAGAGAGAGACACAGAGAGAGAGAGAAAGAGAGAGAGAGAGAGAGAGAGAGAGAGAGAGAGAGAGAGAGAGAGAGAGAGAGAATGAATGAATGAATGAATGAATGTTTTATTGCATTCAGGCCATAGGCATCATTGCATTGGGATGCTGGGAAGGGGGACGTGCTGACAATAGCATTCCGTTGACATTCCTATGAATATTAGAAATTATCCAATACTCTGAAGTTGCATGTAACAACAACGATTTTGTACAGGATTGGTATAAATAGTCATCATTTTACTGAAATGGATTTTCATACATTTTCTTTCACACACATATCTAGAAATGTTCTTCTTCATTGATTAGTTATCGCTTCTTGTCTGCGCTTAATTGAATGAAAAATATATTTTGCTACAGAACGAGATCGATGTTTATCTACACCGTCCAGCAGAATGTTAATCTGAACATTGACATACAAACCAAGAAACTTTTTTCTGAGATCAACATACAAAGGGCATGCATATATAAAATGATATTCATCCTCATTCACACCTTTACAAAATGGACAAAACCTTGCAACCGGATTTTCAGAGTATCTTTCATAGTTCTTATTTAGCGGCAAGACTCCAAGTCTTATTTGTGTCAAAGCGACTCTGAGGCAATAAATATCCAAATGTACAAAATAAAGTCCAGTTCTGAAACCATCTTGCATGGATGAATATAAAGCGTATCTTTCCTTATCTCTGACAGATGCCGACCATTCTTGCACATACATATCAATCAGTCTCTGTTTGAACTGTAATATAAACATCTGCATATTATCAACTCCTTGATTCAACCACACATAACTGAATCCAGTTTTACACAAAATTTCTCTAATTCCTGTTACCCAACACCTTTTACCGTTCCCATCTAAGTTTACTAGCATAAGATACGCCTGTTTAGGTAATCTATCTAAATTCATTTCTAATAATCTGAACCAATATTTTACGGCTTTCGTGTATGAGTTAACATATAATGGGTATCTGCCTAATTCTGAGTATACTAGTTTGTTGGGTGTTTTGAGGGGAACACCGAGAAATCTTTTGCAAGCTAATAAATGTATTTTTTCGACGCTATCTAAACGTTGCAGCCCCCAAATCTCTGCTGAGTACAATAGAATAGACTGAATTTTGGAGTCAAATATTTTGAAAAAGACTTCTCGGGACATCTCTTTACAATTGTTAAATGCTCTGCATAGAAGGTAAAGTGCTTTTTTTGCTTTTGTTACTAGATGCCCTGTGCCTACATTAGCACTCAACATTGTTGTGAATGTGAATCCTAGGTAAGAGTAGGTGTTTACCACCTCAATTTCCACACCTCCAAAAAACCATTTTTCTTTTTTACCCAGATATCCCCCCTTTCTGAACACTATTATCTTAGTCTTACTTCTATTAACATTTAACCTCAAGCTATCACAGCATATTTTCAAAGAGTTAAGTTGTGTCTGTAATCCACCTGGTGTAGTTGCAATTAAAGCTACGTCATCAGCAAAAAGTAGAATGAAAACTTCAATAAAAGTGGGAAGTAACTGTATACCATGAACCCCAGTATCATTTATATAATTGGCTAACTCATTAATAAAAAGTGAGAAAAGCGTGGGACTTAACCCGCAACCCTGTCTTACACCTACAGGACAATCAAAAAACTCGGAGTATTCTCCATTCGAACGAACACATGAAATGAGAGAATCATACATAGACTGAAGGCAACAAAAAAATTTCCCTTTTATCCCCTCCTTGTGCAATGTTTGTAACAATTTGTTATGATGGACAAAATCGAACGCCTTTTTAAAGTCAACAAAAGCCACATACAGTTTTCGACCATTGCTACTTAATATTTTCTGGGCAATTGAATACAGATTGAATATGTGATCGATTGTTGAATAGTCTTGTCTAAACCCAGCCTGGTTTTCAACAATTACATTGTTTTTCTCCAACCAGGCATTTAATCGTTCATTCAAAATTGAAGTAAAACATTTGCAAGTAACACTGATTAAAGATACACCCCTGTAGTTATCAGGATTATCCATATTACCCTTTTTGAAAATTGGTACCACTATAGCTTTGGCCCACTCTTTGGGATATACGCCACTATCAAAAATCTGATTAAATAGCATCGTTAAAAAGTTAATAACATTGTGTCCACCAGCTTTCAACATTTCTCCTGTAACACAATCGGTTCCGCTGGCTTTTCCGCATTTTATTTTCTTAATGGATTTCTCTACTTCCTGATGTGTGATTACTTTCTATGTTTATTTGATTATCTGTACTCTCTTCATTAAAACTGAATACTGTCTGGAAATGCTCAAACCATTGCTGGATACTTATATTTTCACTGTTGCATGATGTTTTCTTTAGTCCTATTCTTTTCAGATCATTCCAAAATATCGAAGACTTATTCATATTTTTACACAGTTTCTCTGCTGTTTCACGCCAGAAACTCGTCCTTTTGGTTTTCAATAATTTTCTGTATGTTTTTCTACTTTCCACATACAATATTCTCATTTCCGGACACTTACAATTGCAAAATGACTCACTCTTATTTTCCATGTACGTCATCCGTTTGTTCTGACATGTGCAACGTCCCAAGCGTTTGTGCTTTGGGTATAAACGTAACAGTCTTCGACATTCCCGCTTTGCCTGCCTGCATTCCTCATCAAACCATTCTGCTCCTTTTGACTTCTTCCTATGAGACATGTTTTTCACCATACACTCAGCAGCTCCAAGTAAGTACTGATTAAATAATGCCAGTGCTAAGTCAATATTCTTGTCTATTTGGTTTATGGCTTCATTCAGATTTGTCCATCCCTCTTCGTTTGTAAGTTTGTCTTTGTATTCGTCTTCTTTGTCTACATCCCAAACTATTTTCTCTATAGTATTGTATCCATTTCTTTTAATATTGTTCTGTGAATTTGTATCAGTTCTTACCTCTGTAAACAATGTCAGCTGTACTGGCAAATGATCAGAGTCTACAAGTTCTTTTACAACTAACTGCATATCTGACAATTGAGTCAATAAGTTGCAGGACATCAAAAAATAATCGATTACACTTGATCCACTATTAGACATAAATGTACATGCAGAGTCACAATTCCACTGTACCATACCGTTCACAATAAAACAATCTGTAACCGTACACAGATCAACCAGCTGATTCCCAAAAAGATTCGTTTCTAAATCATCAGACTTTCTTGCAAATGTGTGATCATCCAGTGTAACACTGCTACTTACCTTCTCAAAATTGTCCTCTGTTGGCTCATAGTTTTTGTTTGCAGTGCGAGCGTTAAAGTCTCCAGAGAGAAGAATATGAAAATTACCATATGTTTCGTGTAGAGACATGATACATTCATCAATTATTTCTACACCATATCCACCGTGATTGTTTTTCCAGTAATTGGAATCATATGGTCTTATATAAGATGAAATAAACATGACATCACATTCGCTCCCAAACAATTCTTTAGACATTCTTAATACAATGACATTATCTTCATCGGTTTTTATATGGGAGATGAATTTGGAAAAACGTTTGTTCGCAAGCACCATAACTCCTCCTGAATGCCTCCCTTGCTTCGTGAGTTTTGTCGCTTTGGAGATAAAACAGTCATAATTTTTAAAAATAGTTGAATCGATATCTTCCGTAACAAAAGTTTCAATCAATGTAATGAAATCATAAGCGGTTATATAATCTACAAAATCTTGATTAGACAACTTCCCAATCAGCCCACAAACATTATAATTTAGAAATGTGATGGTTTGACACATGCTTGGATCATTGCACCAACTCGACTTAACATTTACATTTAAAGTAGGTTCAGACAGTTTTGCAGTTTGACATGTATTTTTTAGTTCACATGAGGTAGTTGATGCCCGGCCTGACCCCTATTTGCTGTCCCGAAGACACGCAGGAGAAGCTGCCTGTCTTTCTCCGCCTCTATCACTGCTATGAGAACCACCACCGTTTTTGGCCTTTTTGAACGCCTCCTTGATATTGCCCTGGCTGCCTGAACGTTGTTTGGTGGTTCCTGCCCGTGTTGACATTCTGGATGGCCTCTGTTCCTTTGCGTTGGTCTGTACCTTGGCCTGAGAACGGCTGTGTACGTCCGACACGCCATCCTTGACAGCGTCTTCTACCCTGGCCTTTACCTGTCCATGCTCAGTGTCCACTAGAGGCTGATCCCCTGAGCCTTCTCCACACTGGGTGTGACCGTGCTCCACTGCATCTGACTGCCCGAGAGGAATGACAGCCCCACAGACTGGTCCTGTTGATTCTGCCGTCCACTCTGGTGCCGCTGCGTGAACTTCTGTCGACACTAACTGCCCCGTTGTCTGGTCTTCCGTAGTTATCTGACGATCTTTGACTGAAGATGGCGGTGACTCTGTGGACTAGTGACAGGTCACCTGTTGTAGGACACTGATGGGGAACTTCTGGGTCGTCCTCCTGCTCTTCCTCGTCATCGCCAGATGGTGGGTCTGGATTCGGTACTGTATTACAGTCCGACAGCTGGTCGACGTGAGACTCTTCCCCTGCATCTCTAACGTCACTGACCTGATATACGCGTGTGCGTGTTGTTGTAGTCTCATGCTGTGGTTCAGAGTACTCGTTGACTTTTACTCCTAATCTGACACCATTGTGGTCAGTCATTACTTGTCTGTTTGTTTGTTCCTTTGGCCGTGAGTAGGTCCGCTTCTGCTCCCCAATCTTTACAATTATTCTCTTGTGTTCTGCCCCCGACGAACCACGAAAGATAGAGTTCTGCCTTCTGCGCCTGTCCCATTCTGAAGGGTTTTGTACTTGCCGTCTCTCCCAGCGTGCGTGGTTTCTTGATGTGTAATAATCATGTTCAGAATTCCCTTGTGTTGGACGTCCACTCCTGACAGCCTGGCTGTAAGTTTTGTTGCCAGGAAAGAGAGACAGACAGATAGGCAGACAGACAGAGAGAGACAGAGACAGGGACAGAGAAAGACAGAGAAGGAGGGGCAGGTTTGCAACCAGTTTTGTTAATATTTTCTTTTATTGTAGAATTTAGCTTTTGACGTGATTGTAATAGAATTGTCTAGACTCTAGGAAGAGCGTGCTTATGTGATCGCTGGAGGTAGAATGATAATCTGAAAGAATGAAGACTGTGTAGGAGTGAATAAAAGAGAGAGAGAGAGAGAGAGAGAGAGAGAGAGAGAGAGAGAGAGAGAGAGAGAGAGAGAGAGAGAGAGAGATGGGAATACAAATGGCATAAGAAAAAAAAGAAGAATCCCTCCTTCCCACCTCCCTCCTTCCCTCTTCTTCTCTTACTCCCTCTCTCCCATTCTCTCTCTCCCTCCTTCTCCCCCACTCGAGCCGTTGTCATCGTGCCATCTGACACAACCTGCTTCGTATCGTCTTTGACCGATAAGATGGGCAAGAAGAAACAGTGGCTGTGTTGTGAAGTAAGAGAGAGATGCTGAAAACAGGTACTAACAACATAAGCTGGCGAGAAGAAGGAGAAAAAGAATATACTGAAGAAGATGATGATGATGATGATGATGAAGAAGAAGAAAATGATGATGATGATGAAGAGTAACAACAACAACAACAGCAAAGAATATGATGATGATAGTGAAGAAGAAAGAACGTAAGGAGAAAAGGACATGGAGAAGATGAGGACGACAAAGAAGGAACCCACAGTTTACTCTGGAACGCTTTAACGAAGAAGAAGAGATGACGACCCAAACAGGCAAGAGGATTTCAGATTTCACAAATGAGGAACACGACATTCTCTGTCAAACTGGAAGCTGCACCTCGAACGTAGGCATGAATGACCACGGCTAGTATGCAAATGTCCACGAGTTCTGATCCCAAACAGAGTTTTAGTTGGGTTTTTTTCAGTTTCAGTTTCTCGTGGAGTCATCATTACGTTCGGCCAAATCCATATACGCTACACCAAATCTGCCAGGCAGATGCCTAACCAGCAGCACAGCCCAACGCGCTTAGTCAGGCCTTTGAGTGCATGTACATATATATTCATGTACCTGTCACAGTGGATTTCTTCTACAGAATTTTGCCACAGGACAACACTCTCGTTGCCATGGGTTCTTTTCCAGTGCGCCAAGTGCGTGCGGCACACGGGACCCTCGGTTCATCGTCTCACACGAATGACATGACGCTCAGTTTGATTTTAAGTCAAACTTAGGAGAAAGGGCGAGAGCGGGATTCGAACCGAGACCCTCACAGACTCTGTGTATTGGCAGATGAGCGTACTACCCATTCTGCCTCCTTCCTCCTGTTTACCTCTTAACCCCACACCACTAGACTGCTAGCGGTGGTCTGGGTGAGAGTCTTTCGGAAGACATGATGAACCGGAGTCCTGTGTGTGTGTGTGTGTGTGTGTGTGTGTGTGTGTGTGTGTGTATACAAGGCAGCATGGTGAGGCAACAGGAAAAGAGGACGGCCCACAACTGACTCTGCCGCACGTTCTTGAAGGCGAACTCAAGTCATTACACGACTCCCCCCACCCCCACCCCACCCCCACCCCACACACACACACACACAACCACTCCCGTCACCCATAAATCAACTCCACTTCTTTTCAAACATCTCCAAGTATACACTGCGATAACTGGGGCATGGAGGTGGGGGGGGGGGGGGGTTAAAACTGTGGCTCGTTTTAATGTATCAGCGGATAAGGACACGTCAGCAACTTGAAGATTGGAAAAGTTGTTCCATCTTAAAAAGAAAAAAAGAAAAAGAGAGGAGGGGAGGTTGGGGGGGGGGGGGGAAGGTAGGGAGTGGCGCGTGATTGGGAGGGAGGTGTTGTAGTTTTAGACACCGTCTTTCTCGCTACAGTGTGCCTCTCTCTACCTCTCAATCCTCTGTAAAGATCGTTATGGTGAATCTGTGTTCTGGTTTTATTTGTTAAACCTGACTATGGGTTTCTTTTTCTTTTTTTCTTTTTTTTTTTTTTTTTACGTAGCTGGTTTTTCTTCGACTTCTCTTTTCCCCCTACTTATCTGCTTTTCGTCCACGTCTTTCGTTGTTGTTGCTGTTGTCGTTTTTTCCTCCCCACCCCCACCCCCTCACCACTTGTTCTTCTTCGTAGTCGTCGTCGTCGTCTTCATCGCCGTCTTTATTCTGCTTATGTTTCAGTTTCTTCTCTTCTTGTTCGTCTCCCCTTTTCAAGACAGCCAGAACCGTCAAAAGCACACCACCACTCACTTGCCAGGCTAAACACTGCCATGTCGCGGTGTATAGACCGCGGACCAGATGAGGTGTTAGTGTGCATGTCGGTGGGGTGTGGATCAGTGTGCCCACAGGAGGAGGAGGAGTGGAGGGAGGGAGGGAGGAGAAGCAGGAGGGAGAGAAGGGAGGGAGGGAGAAGGAGGGACAGAAGGGAGGGAGGAGAAGGAGGGAGAGGAGGGAGGGAGGAGAAGCAGAAGAGAGAGAAGGGAGAGAAGAGAAGGAGAGTAGGAGGGGAGGGAGGAGAGTAGGAGGGGAGGGAGGAGAAGGAGGAGGGAGAGAAGAGGGAGGGAGAAGGAGGAGGGAGGAGAGAGGGAGGAGGAGGAGGAGGAGAAGGAGGAGGGAGAGAGGGGAGGGAGGAGGAGGAGGGAGAGGAGGGAGGGAGAAGGAGGAGGGAGAGAGGGGAGGGAGGAGAAGGAGGAGGGAGAGTAGGAGGGAGGAAGGAGGAGGGAGGAGGAGGGAGAAGGAGGAGGAGGAGGAGGAGAGAGGGAGGAGGAGGAGGGAGAGAAGAGGGAGGGAGAAGGAGGAGGGAGGAGAGAGGGAGGAGGAGGGAGAGAAGAGGGAGGGAGAAGGAGGAGGGAGGAGAGAGGGAGGAGGAGGAGGGAGAGGAGGGAGGGAGACGGAGGAGGGAGAGAGGGGAGGGAGGAGAAGGAGGAGGGAGAGTAGGAGGGAGGAAGGAGGAGGAGGAGGAGGAGGAGGAGAGGAGGGAGGAGAAGGAGAGGAGGGAGGGAGGAGAAGCAGAAGAGAGAGGAGGGAGGGAAGAGAAGGAGAGTAGGAGGGGAGGGAGAGGAGGAGGGAGGAGGAGGAGGAGGGAGGGAGAGTAGGAGGGAGGGAGGAGGAGGGAAAGTAGGAGGGAGGGAGGAGAAGGAGGGAGAGAGGGGAGGGAGGAGGGATAGGAGGGAGGAGAAGGAGAAGGGAGAGAGGGGAGGGAGGAGGGATAGGAGGAAGGAGAAGGAGGAGGGAGAGAGGGGAGGGAGGAGGGATAGGAGGGAGGGAGGGAGGTGAAGGAGGGAGGGGAGGGAGGAGAAGAAGGGAGAGGAGGGAGGGAGGAGGAGGAGGAGAATGAGGAGGGAGAGAGGGGAGGGAGGAGGAGGGAGAGGAGGGAGAGGAGGGAGGAAGGAGAGTAGGAGGGAGAGAGAAGATGGAGGGAGAGGAGGGAGGGAGGAGGAGGAGGGAGAGTGGGAGGGAGGGAGGAGGAGGGAGGGAGGAGGAGGAGGAGGGAGAGTAGGAGGGAGGGAGGGAGGAGGAGGAGGGAGAATAGGAGGGAGGAGGGATAGGAGGGAGGGAGGTGAAGGAGGAGGGAGGGGAGGGAGGAGAAGAAGGGAGAGGAGGGAGGGAGGAGGAGGAGGAGAATGAGGAGGGAGAGAGGGGAGGGAGGAGGAGGGAGAGGAGGGAGAGGAGGGAGGAAGGAGAGTAGGAGGGAGAGAGAAGATGGAGGGAGAGGAGGGAGGGAGGAGGAGGAGGGAGAGTGGGAGGGAGGGAGGAGGAGGGAGGGAGGAGGAGGAGGAGGGAGAGTAGGAGGGAGGGAGGGAGGAGGAGGAGGGAGAATAGGAGGGAGAGTAGAAGGGAGGGAGGAGAAGGGAGGGAGGAGAAGGGAGGGAGGAGGAGGGAAAGGAGGGAGGGAGGGAGGAGGAGGAGGGAGAATAGGAGGGAGGGAGGAGGAGGAGGGAGAATAGGAGGGAGGGAGGAGGAGGAGGGAGAGAGGGGAGGGAGGAGAAGGAGGAGGGAGAGAGGGGAGGGAGGAGAAGGAGGGAGGGAGGGAGGAGAAGGAGGAGAAGGAGGAGGGAGAGTAGGAGGGAGGGAGAGTAGGAGGGAGGGAGAAAGAGGAGGGAGAGAGGGGAGGGAGGAGAAGGAGGAGGGAGAGGAGGGAGGGAGAAGGAAGAGTAGGAGGGAGGGAGAAGGAGGAGGGAGAGTAGGAGGGAGGGAGAAAGAGGAGGGAGAGAGGGGAGGGTGGAGAAGGAGGAGGGAGAGAGGGGAGGGAGAAGAAGGAGGAGTGAGAGTAGGAGGGAGGGAGGAGTTCAGTTCAGTTACTCAAGGAGGCGTCACTGCGTTCGCACAATCCATATACGCTACACCACACCAGTAGCGTAACCCAACGCGCTTATGCCTTGAGAAAAAAAAAGAAGGGAGAGTAGGAGGGGAGGGAGGAGAAGGAGGGAGAGTAGGGTGGGGAGGGAGGAGGAGAAGGACGACAAGAAGAAGACAAAGAGTAAGAGGGATGAATGACTTAAAGGAAGAGGAGAAATTAAAGGAAAGGAAAAAATGGTGAAAGCAAAAGGGAGGAGGAGGAAGAAGAACGCACGGGAAGAAGAGGAAACAGAATGAGGGGGTTGGGGGGGGGGGGAGGAAGAGGAGGAGGGTGAACCACCATTTACTCAACGAAGTTTTAAAGGAAGAGAAAGAACAGAAAAAAAGGTGACATCAAATGCTGCTTCTTATATAAAGAAAACAGCACATAGTATATTACTGAGCAATGGCACTGAAGATGATGACGACAACGACGATGATGGTGAGATGATGATGACGACGACTGGTGGAAGATCGTGGCGTTCCTGGTGCCACAATTACTGTCATGTATCTGATCTCCAGTTCCTTCACCACGCAACCAGCAATACCTTTTAACCCCCCTCCTAGTCTCTCTCTCTCACACACACACACACACACACACACACACACACACACACACACAACCGGCGCAACAGCGGAGAGTGGTGAAAGAGGTGGATTTCCAATCTGCGAGGTCTCAGGTTCGAATCCCGGTCACGACCTCGTCAGTCAACACATGTGCAGAACAGCTGGTGCCTGAACTGCCTTCGTGTGAATAAATCACGCTTGCTGAAGATCAGATTCGCGCGTTTGAGATCGCTTATCACACGTCCAGTCAGCGTTCGGATTTTAACGAGAAGAAAAACACACCCAGAATGAGAGAATGCACTTCTCCGAAAACGGAACACGGCTGCCTAAATGGCAAGGTGAAAACAGTCAAGCATGTGAAGGCCGACTCTTAGATTGGAGCCCACGAACGCTGAAGAAGAAGAGAACCGAAACAGCGCCCCCCACCCCCACCCCACCCCACCCCGACCATGCCCCCCTCCACCCTCCACATCCGCAACCTTAACAGGTCTTCGTCAAGGTGACCTCGCTCGTGCAGCATGTATCAAGCCGTCAGGACTCCCACTCACGTCAGCCCTACCGATATCCATCCCTCATGTTTATGGTACCCGACCCAGCCGACCACGATGGTCCGCGTCAGGGGGGGCGGGGGGGGGGGTGGAGAAGGGGGGGGGATTTGAGGGCTGGGGGTTGAAACAAGATTAAGGTTTGTGCTTTTCATTTAAAACATCAACGATGATAAGAAACACATCAAGAGCTTCGTATATATATATATATATATATATATATATATATATATATATATATATATATATATATATATATATATATATATACGTTGCTTCATTTTTTTTCTTTTCTTTTTTAAACATAGATAACAGAATCATAAAAATAGGTACACCACTTGAACAGATGTCTGTGGGGGTTGCTGTCTGATAGGAGAAACGGGATGGGGTGGTTTGTGTTTGTTTGTTTGTTTGTTTGTTGTTTGTTGTTTTTGTAACGGAGTTAGGGTGGCTGTTATTGTCACACTCAATGGCCTGCATACTTTATTACACATGCATGACAGTGGTTATGATCCGTGTCACAGTCCTTTGGGATAGATCTCAGTGCTTGAACTGGTTGCTTGGGCACTGTCTGGTGAACGATTGTTGTTCCTTTAAAATGCAATTGACTCTTGTTTGTTCGATTTGTGTGTGCGTGCGTGCGTGTGCGTGCGTGCGTGCGTGTGTGTGTGTGTGTGTGTGTGTGTGTGTGTGTGTGTGTGTGTGTGTGTGTGTGTGTGTGTGTGTGTGTTGTTGCTGTTCCTCCTCCTCCTTCTCCTCCTCCTTCCCCTCCTTCTTCTCCTCCTACCCCTCCTCCTCCTTCTTCTTCCCCTCCTCCTTCTTCTACTTTTTCTTTCGTGAGAGCTAACGCCAGAACTGTCGAAAGCTCGCCACTTACCTGCCAAAGCATTGCATCATACCGCGACACACTGACAGATTGCAGTCCGCTGGTTTGGGCTCGTGTCACCACGAGAGCGCCTGTGTGCCCCATGAACTATGTATCTCGGTAACGGCGCCTAGTGGGTAAAGGGTGGGGATTTTTCCGATCTCCCAGGTCAACATATGTGCAGACCTGCTCGTGCCTGCAGCACCTTCGTGTGTATACGCAAGCAGAAGATCAAATACGCACGTTAAAGATCCTGTAATCCTTGTCAGCGTTCGGTGGGTTATGGAAACAAGAGCACACCCAGCATGCACACCCCCGAAAACGGAGTATGGCTACCTACATAGGGTGAGGGGGTGGGGGTGGGGGGTTAAAACGGTAATACATGTAAAAACCCATTCTTGTACATAAGAGTGAATGTGGGATTTGCATCCCACGAATGAAGAAGGAGAAGAAGTGTATATGCCTTGAGCAGAACCTGGATCCACTTCCAAATACACGAAGGCGTGCATTCAAATACATTACACTAGTATGGAGACGAACGCAAACACATATGCAGATGTACACATATACACAAACACAAACACATACTTACATACACACACACGCTTACAAACACTGTCTCTGTCCACCCCCTCCGCCCCCCCCCCCTCTCTCTCTCTCTCTCTCTCTCTTTCTCACACACACACACACACTTCCCATGCCAACAAAAAATCGATCTTCATACCAAGCATGCCTTCCCCTGAATACTGAGTATGTTTGCAACGCGGGTATAAGAAGAAGAAGAAAAAAACAAATAAAAAGGAAGATGGCAACGGCTCCACCCTTCAAGAATACAGCAACAGAAATTCTCAGTTTCTCAAGCAGGCGTCACCGGGTTCGGACAAATCCATAGACGCTACACCACGACTGCCAGGCACATGCAGCATAACCTAACGCGCTTAATTAAACAGGTCTTGAGTGCATGCATTGATATAAAGTGCACCTATCAGAGTGGATTTCTTTCACGGGATTTTGCCAGGGGACAACACTTACATAGCCCTAGGTTCTTTCTTCAGTGCGTCAAAGGCGTGCTGCACACGGGACCTCGGTTTATCCTCTCATCCGAATGACTAGACGCTCAGTTTGATCTTCCAGTCAAACTTGGGAGAAAGGGCGAGACCGGGATTCGAACCCAGACCCTCACGGACACAGTACTGGCAGATAAGCGTCTTAACCATTCTGCCTCCTTCAGCATTACATGTATCATTGTCAGTCGTGTCCAACTACGAACATCAGAACAGCGTAGGAGGCAACAGCTGTCCGGGCAGGCTATCTGGGTTGGAATTTGATTATAGTGGAGAGTGTCTTCCTAAAGTTACGTCCCCCATTCTCTCGGCCAAGATAAGATGGTTTTAGGACAGTCGGCGCTGGGATGGTTCCCAAAGGCCAACCAGAGCACCCAAGGCAGCAGCACTAAGAGCAATTTTGCCGCATAGTTTGAGCAAGAGAGTTAAGGCCACACGCGCTCACTAACTCACAACACGCACTTTTACTAACAGCGACAGACGAAAACTGAGGAACCAAGGCACCGAGATACAAGATGCTGCGCAGACACACCCGTACCGTGATGTGAGCAGAGAGGGATTCGAACCGCTCACATCAACAGACAGAGACAGGCGGGTGCCGTGTTAAAAAAAAAAAAAAAAAAAAAAAAAAAAAAACGCACCTGCCACTTTCACTGCCAAAAGCCGGGGTAGCACCCTCAGCTAGCGATGCCGTCTATCGCCACATCGTTCGCGTGGTTTCCTCCCATTTACCGCTTGACACGGGCGAGAGGCTCGCCAAGTTGTACGCGCCGAATCGCGCAACATAGATTCTTCGGTTACGAGTGAGCTTTAAAAGTGGAGCACCCGCGTCTTGGAGAAGCAGCGCATATAATTGGGAATGCTATATATCGAAGACTTCTCGCAGCCGATGCTGACTTGTAACATCTACTCATCTCCTGCTGCCCGATTTTCGCGAGAGGATCGCTTTGTGTGACAATGCCTTTAAAGGCGTTTGGGTCACAACCATCCTGATGATTTATCAGCATATCGATTCCACATTTCCAACGTTACTTTCTAACGTTTCTTTTCTCAATGCAAATCCATTTAGCATCCAGGCTCGCAATTTCTCAACAGGCAACAAATTTCCCTCGGGAAAACGACCGCCAAACAAAGCAGAACGGAAACAGAAAATCAAACAGCGATGAAAATCGATATTGCTATTAGTAACCTGTATTTTATGTTGTTCCTGTAAAAATGATTTTATTTTATAACAAGAGAGGCAAGGCCTTCAAGACTCACTTGTGATACACTTACGAAAAAAAATCCAAGCTTTTTATGTAATGATTATAATTTCAAAATGTAATGTTTAAGATGAGAAAGATCAGTTTAAAGCGAATTAAGTCCCCCAGCATTAATTACAGAGTAATTTCCCTTCTTTACTATCTGCACCAAAACGTTTCCAAAATAAATAAAACTTCCATGCTAAGCAAAAGAAGTTCCTGTTTGAACAAAAAATGATAATAATGACTGCTCTTGATGTTGGGTCAGAATATCAGATCAAAGTGCCAAGTTTAGAGAATACAAAAAAATATAAATATAACAGTAAATGCAGTTTGCATATAATTAGGCTTCTTTTTTTTTCTTTTCTTTTTTTTTTGTGCCCATCCCAGAGGTGCAATATTGTTTTAAACAAGATGACTGGAAAGAACTGAAATTTTCCTATTTTTATGCCTAATTTGGTGTCAACTGACAAAGTATTTGCAGAGAAAATGCCAATGTTAAAGTTTACCACGGACACACAGACAAGACACAGACAACCGAACACCGGGTTAAAACATAGACTCACTTTGTTTACACAAGTGAGTCAAAAGCTGAACAGATGACCCACCGTAACTATTCTGTAATGTACCCGATTCAAGGAAATGAACCATCATTACCTTTATTGCAAAGTGTGTTAAAAACGATAAACACACACACACACACACGCACGCACGCACACACACACACACACATACAGAGAGAGAGAGAGAGTTAAAGATCCCTTGTCGCCCATCACAGCGTTTAGCGGGATGCTGAAACACAAACACACCAAGACTTTACCGACCACATTGAAGGGACCACGTCTGCCAAGGCAACGTTAAAAAAGGTCATACACATAAACCACTTGCCAAGAAACAAAAAACAACAACAACCAACAACAACAACAAAAAAAAAAAAACGCTTGGATTTTATAGATTCCTAAATAAGAGTAGACGAAGAAGTGTGGCTAGGGGTCATACGGAAGATGAAAGAACGAAAGACAAAGAAAGAAAGAATGAATGAATGAATGAAAGGGAAGAAAAGAAGGAAGAAAGAAAGAAAGGAAGGAAGGGGAAAAAAAAGGAAGAACGGAGAAGGAGGAGAAGAAGAAGAAGGGGGGAGGAGAAAGAAGGGGGAGGAGAAAGAAGGGAGGAGAAACAAAGAAGGGGGGAGGAGAAAGAAAGAAGGAGAAAGAAAGAAGGGTGGAGGAGAAAGAAAAAAGGGGGAGGAGAAAGAAAGAAGGGGGGAGGAGAAAGGAGAAGAAAGAAAGAAGGGAGGAGGAGAAAGAAAGAAGGGGTGGAGGAGAAAGAAAGAAGGGGTGGAGGAGAAAGAAAGAAGGGGGAGGAGAAAGAAGGGAGGAGAAAGAAAGAAGGGGGGAGGAGAAAGGAGGAGAAAGAAGAGGGGAGGAGAAAGAAAGAAGGGGGAGGAGAAAGGAGAAAGAAGGGGGAGGAGACAGAAGGGGGAGGAGACAGAAAGAAGGGGGAGGAGAAAGAAGGAGAGAGGAGAAAGAAGGGGGGAGGAGAAAGAAGGGGGGAGGAGAAAGAAGGGGGGAGGAGAAAGGAGGGGGAGGAGAAAGGAGGAGAAAGAAGGGGGAGGAGAAAGAAGGGGGAGGAGAAAGGAGGAGAAAGAAGGGGGAGGGGAAAGAAGGGAGGAGGGGAAAGAAGGAGGGAGGAGACAGAAGGGGGGGGAGGAGAAAGAAGGGGGGAGGAGAAAGAAGGGGGAGGAGGAGAAAGAAGGGGGGAGGAGAAAGAAGGGGGGGAGAAAGAGGAGGAGAAAGAAGGGGGGAGGAGAAAGAAGGGGGGGGGGGGAAAGAAAGAACGGGAAAGGAGATTTTTTTTTTTTTAATCAAGACGATCTGTAGGAACAAGAACAAGAAGAAAGCGTGCTTGCAGGTCAACTGGTATTTAGAAGAAAAAAAAAGAAAAAAAAAAAGAAAAAAAAAAAGAAAACAACGTAGATTTAAATCTCATCCCTATCAGGGATGCATCTCTTAGCGGATGACTAAATTGTGCCAGAGTGCTGCCGGTATCAGCCTTTATAGCTCGTTAAGCCCGTCACACACGGAACGCCAGAGTTACGGGTTAGGAGCCCGGGAGTGGAAAATCACACACAAGCCGTAGTTATCTGGAACTAAGCGCATGCAGTACTCTGTCTGTCTGTCTGTCTGTCTGTCTCTTTCTCTCTGTGCGCACTGGCATTTGTGTGTGTGTGTGTGTGTGTGTGTGTGTGTGTGTGTGTGTGACCGTGCGTACATGGTGTGTGTGTGTGTGTGTGTGTGTGTGTGTGTGTGTCTATCTGTCTTTCTGTGTGTGTGTGTGTGTGACCGTGCGTACATGGTGTGTCTGTCTGTCTGTTTTCTTTCTGTCTGTGCCAGTGTGAGTGTGTGTCGTGCGTGTGTGTGGGAGGGGGAGGCGGGGGGGGGGGCTGTGTTCGTGCGGGGTGCACGTGTAAATGGGAAAACCAGACAGGCAGACAAACAGACTGACATGAACAGAAGCAAGACAGACTGCACAGAAACCTGAGAGAACGAGAGACGGAAGAAGAATCCTTGTTTATATTCGCAGGTATAAAAAGCTCCGAAGATAACCGCTGTAAACCACGAACCCAAATAAACCCCCAGACACATTTCGGACCAGACTGTTTCTGCATTGACGGGCCGTCTCCTATCCCCCCCATGCCCCAAATCTCTCTCTGTGTCTCTCTGAGTCTGTGTGTGTGTGTGTGTGTGTGTGTGTGTGTGTGTGTGTGTGTGTGTGTGTGTGTGTGTCCTGTGTGTGTGTCCTGTGTGTGTGTGTGTGTCCTGTGTGTGTGTTTGTGTGTGCTGTGTGTGTGTACTGTGTGTGTGTGGGTGTGGGTGTGTGTGTGTGTGTGTGTACTGTATCTCTCTCTCTCTCTCTCTCTCTCTCTCTCTCTTTCGGACGAGACGATTAAAAACCGAGGTCCTTTGTGTAGTATGCACTAAGTGTGTATAAAAAGAACTCGCGGCAAGAAAAGGTGGTCCGGTAAAATTGTCTTTAAAAAGAAAAAGAAAAAAAAAGGCCAATTTGATAGAAAAACAACAACAATTGCAAGACAGAACAGGGGAAAAAATATGGGTGGTTCTCTTTCGAGGAGAGCAGCCCGGGCTTCACACAGAAAAAAAATATGTTGTGACAAAAAGTAACACAATACAATACAATACAAAACAATACAACACAATACAATACTAAACAAGACAGTACAAGAAACCTAAGGACCCGTCAAGAACGTTCCCGATGCATTTACCCAACAACCCCGAAGTTATCACTAAAAGCCGAGGTACCCCGTGACACCCCCCTCTCGGTCACACCCCCCTCTCCGAAAGGATAAGAACACTCTGGCAAAAGAGAGGGGGATTACAGAGGCATATGGAAAGTGAGGGGGAGAGAGGGAGGAGAGAGAGAGAGAGGGAGGGTGGGAGGGGGAGGAGAGAGAGAGGGAGGGAGGGAGAGAGAGAGGGAGGGAGGAAGGGGAGAGAGGGAGGGAGGGGAGAGAGAGGGGGGGAGGGAGGAGAGAGAGGGAGGGAGAGGAGAGAGAGAGAGAGAGAGAGAGGGAGGGAGGAGAGAGAGAGAGGGAGAGAAAGAGAGAGGGAGGGAGGAGAGAGAGAGAGAGAGAGAGAGAGAGAGCTGAGACAGAGACACACACACACACACACACACACACACACACACACACACACACACACACAGAGAGAGAGAGAGAGAGAGACCGAATGAATGAATGAATTTTCTTTAATGAGTGAAGTGCAATAAAACTTCTTTTTTTTTTCATCCAGCCCTCAGGGCAAAGAAATTCAACGAGCAAACAAAACAAAATAAAAGAATACATAATGATGCTACTACTACTACCACTACAACTATGACTAGTACTACTACTACTACTTCTAAGTAAGTATGATAAAATATATAATATAAACAAAGAAGATAGAAAGAACAAAATATTGTCATAGCAAGAAAGACAAATACAAATATAAAATACAATACCAGAAGAGACAGACAGACAGACATGCAGGCAGGCAGGCAGGCAGGCAGGCAGGCAGGCAAGCAGGTTTGCAGACACGGACAGGGAAAAGCACTGACAGAGACTGGGGTGTAGAGAAAAACGAAAGAGAATTAAGAGAGAGATTAGAAAGAAGAACAAGAATCGGAACGAGAACAAGAAGAACAAAAAGAAGAAGAAGAAGAAGAAGAAGAAGAAGAAGATGAAGAAGAAGAAGAAGGAGAAGGAGGAGAAGAAGATAAAGAAGAAGAACAGAAAGAAGAAGAAGAAGAAGAACAGAAAGAAGAAGGAGAAGAAGAAGAACGGAAAGAAGAAGAAGAAGAACCAGAAGAAGAAACGATAGCCGTCATTCTTTTGTGTGTTTATACGACGAGGTGCACAATTCCAAACATTGCTCTTGATAGAGACACCAGATTTGATCCCCAAGACCCAGCTGACTCAGCTGACTTGAGTTCCACACGCTGAGACCCCCCCAACCCCCCACATCCACCCCCGCCCTCCACCATCCCATCACACCCTTCCACCTCGTGTCGATTCCATTCTTCCATCTCTCCCTGTCTATCGTCCGTAAATATTTACAGTCACGTGATCTATGCCTTTGAAAATCTACAAACAGGACCCTTCAAAATACTGCTTTGATTTTTCGCTGCTCAGATCTTTTTAACAGGATCAAACTCTATGCTGAGCGGTTCGCAAGATAGCGAAGACACATTTAGAAAACGTTTTTAGCGGTAGTTGTATACCACACTGCATAATATTTAGACTCGGAGAAACACACTGAGATAGGTAGAGACAGATTTGACGGAAAACGGGGAGACATCCAGTGTCTTTTAGCACAATCACCCAGCCAAAAAAAGTGAAAGGTTTTACTGAAGAAGAACCTGGAAAATAACACTAAACTAAGACCGAGAAAATGCTGAAGAAGGAGAAGAAGAAGGAGAAGAAGTAGAAAAGCAAGAACAAGAAGAAGAAGAACAGGAACAAGAAGAAATGGTATTTGTTGCTCTTTTGTGTATTTATACGACGACGTGCACAATTCCAAACATTGCTCTTGATAGAGACACCAGATTTGATCCCCAAGACCCAGCTGACTCAGCTGACTTGAGTTCCACACGCTCAGACCCCCCAAACCCCCCACATCCACCCCCGCCCTCCACCATCCCATCACACCCTTCCACCTCGTGTCGATTCCATTCTTCCATCTCTCCCTGTCTATGGTCCGTAAATATTTGCAGTCACGTGATCTATGCCTTTGAAAATCTGCAAACAGGACCCTTCAAAATACTGCTTTGATTTTTCGCTGTTCAGATCTTTTTAACAGGATCAAACTCTATGCTGAGCGGTTCGCAAGATAGCGAAGACACATTTGATTAAGAAAACGTTTTTAGCGGTAGTTGTATACCACACTGCATAATATTTAGACTCGGAGAAACACACTAAGATAGGTAGAGACAGATTTGACGGAAAACGGGGAGACATCCAGTGTCTTTTAGCACAATCACCCAGCCAAACAAAGTGAAAGGTTTCATTGAAGAAGAACCTGAAAAATAACACTAAACTAAGACCGAGAAAATGCTGAAGAAGGAGAAGAAGAAGGAGAAGAAGTAGAAAAGCAAGAAGAAGAAGAAGAAGAACAGGAACAAGAAGAAACGGTATTTGTTGCTCTTTTGTGTGTTTATACGACGAGGTGCACAATTCCAAACATTGCTCTTGATATAGACACCAGATTTGATCCCCAAGACCCAGCTGACTGGAGTTCCACACTCTCAGACCCCCCACCCCCACCCCCCCATCCACCCCCCTCCCCTCCCCTCCCCTTCCATCCCCTCCACCATCCCATCACACCCTTCCACCTCGTCTCGATTCCATTCCGCCATCTCTCCCTGTCTATCGTCTGTAAATATTTAGTCACGAGATCTATGCCTTTGAAAATCTACAAATAGAACCCTTCAAAATACTGCTTTGATTTTTCGCTGCAGAGGTCTTTTTAACAGGATCAAACTCTACGCTGAACATATCGCAAGATAGCGAAGACACATTTAGAAAACGTTTTTAGCGGTAGTTGTATAACCACACTGCATAATATTTAGAGACTCGGAGAAACACACTGAGATAGGTAGAGATATTTTTGACGAAAGTGGGAGACATCCGGTGTCTTTAACACAATTACCGAGGAAAAAAAAGTTACAGGTTTCATAGAAGGATTCTTTTTGGCGGCATATAATTATAGTCGCCGGAGACAATTCGTGCAGACATACTGCATATAATGTCGCCCTGCCCAAACTGTCGTCGGCGACAATATGTGCAGACCCTCACAATTATTATTGTCGCCAGTTGCTGAGTTAAAAATTCAATACAGATATGATGATAGTATTATTATGATCATTATGACAAAGATTGATAGTGGGGGAGAGAAACAGACAGACAGAGATGAAGAGCGATAGAAACATATAAAAACATAGTGGCACAGACAGAGACAGAGAAAGAGCAAGACAGAGAGACAGAGATGACGATGAAGAGCGACAGACATAGAAAAACCTAATGGCACACACCGAGAGAGAGAGAGAGAGAGAGAGAGAGAAGGGGGGGGGGGTGAATAAGAAGACGACAGCGTATCTGCTGAAGACGCTTTTCAATAATGAAATATATATTTTCATTTTTGAAAAGAAAGGAAGACATTTTGAGACCAACTAACATACGTCCAAAATCAAGACAGAGAGAGAGACAGAGACACAGAGAGAGAGGGGGGGGGGGGGATGAAACGAATTTAACGTTACATAAAAAGTTAAAGCTGCAGCAACTGTTTTTTTGGGGGGGTTGTTGTTGTTGTTGTTTGTGTGTGTGTGTGTGGGGGGGGGGGGGGTTGTTTGTTTGTTTGTTTGTTTGTTTGTTTTTTCTACTTGGTTGGTTTTCTTATAGTCTCATTCGTTTTTTTATTTCCTCCGCGTTTTTCGCTTTGAAGTTTTGCAAAAAGGTCGGGTGCGTTACAGCACCGAGCCGTTTGAAAGCTTTTTTTTTTTTCCCCCTGTGTACTTCGTACTGTGTGTGGACGGTGTGTGCGTATTAGTGCATGTGTGTCTGTGCAAGTGTGTGTGTCTGTACGTGTGTGTCCGCGTGTGTCGTGTGAGTGAGTGTGTGCACGCGCGCGCGCGCTTGCTTACGTGTATGTATGCGTGTTGTGAGCACGTTTCCCAGTGAAAAGCACATATAGCCGGCTGTGTTCTTCAGTTGCGTAAACTACCAGACAACAATTAGTCGATTCGTTCCGATCAAAACTGATGCACGCACAAACTTGAACGGAAAAGGGAGGGGGTTGGGTGGGGGAGAAGAAGCAAAATGGAAAACGAAAGAAAGAAAAAAGAAGGGGGGAAAAAAAAAAAAGACAAGAAAAATATAAACTGCCCTATCCAGCTTCTGATTGTAGCCTTTTGGAGAAGACCTCATTTTGGAGAGAGAGAGAGAGGGGGGGGGGAGAAAGGGAAAGAAAGAGGGAGATAGAGACAGAGACACAGAGAGAGACAGACAGACAGAGACAGAGAGAGAGAGGGAGGGAGGGAGCGAGAGAGAGTGGGGAGAGAGAGAGAGAGGAAGAGAGAGAGAGAGGGAGGGAGGGAGAGAGAGAGAGAGGGAAAGAGAGAGGGAGAGAGAGAGAGAGAGAGAGAGAGACAGACAACTCATGAAGACACAGAGAGAGACAGACAGACAGTCAGAGACACAGACAGAAAGACACACACACACACACACACACACACACACACACACACACACAGACAGAGACAGAGACAGGGAACAGGGGGAGACAGAGACCGAGAAAGAGCAGCGAACTCCATCAAAGGGGCTTATTTATACCTACCCACTCACAGGCTCTTTTGACTCCACTGCGTTTTAAACCAGCTGATTGAAGACGGTGTGTGAGACTGGGAGGTAAAGACACCACGCCACACCACACCTCGTTGGCAGACCACCGACTTGCCGTGAGGGAGAGGGGGTGGGGGGGGGGGGGTAATCTGCACCAGCTGCTGTAAACTGTCTTCGGGTTTCTCCATTAGTAAAACCTAAAAGGTGTGATATGGGGGCGAGGGTGGGGATGTGTGCGTGGGATGTGTGGGGTATGGAGAGATGGATGGGTGGTTGGGTGGGTGGGTGTTTGTGTGTGGGGCGTGAGTGTTCAGGGGGTGGTGTGTGTGGGGGGGGGGGGAGGTGGCGGGGTGTTTGTATGTGGGGCGTGAGGGTTCGGAGGTGGTGTGTGTATGTGTTTGTGTGTGTGTGTGTGTGTGTGTTTGTGTGTGTGTGTGTGTGTGTGTGTGTTCGCGAGAACCAGACATGCAGACAAGCACAATGGCATAAACAGAAGTAGAAAAGACGCACAGAAACTGACAGTATGGAAAAAAAAACACACAACAAAAAAACAGGTGAATCTTTCTGACTGTTGTTGCTCCAGGTTCCTGACCAGCACCTTGACCACAGTTGTCTATATATCTCATGGGTCCGGTTGACGCTGTCTATATATCTCATGGGTCCGGTTGACGTCGGGATATCATGAGAGTAGAACCTTGTGAAACTGGTGCCATACCTAGATGGACCCCAAAAGCAGACCATCAACCCCATCATCGCTCTCAACTAGCTCCACATCATCAATCACCATAGCATCCTGGCAAGATATAGAAAACAAAATGTCCCAAATTATGAGTCATAACAAAGAAGAAGATGATGAAGATGAGGAGGAGGAGGAGGAGGAGGAGGATGATGATGATGATGATGATGACGACGACGACGACGATGATGATAAAGATGAAGACGACGACGACGACGATGACGACGATGATGATGAAGAAGAAAGAAAGAAAGAAAGAAAACCCAGAAAAAAGGCGTCGCTATTCCACACAAACGCCGCGGTTTTCTGAGGCTATCAAAGCACCTGGCAGAAACGAACCGCAAACCCCACGTGTTCCTAATGTGTGCCGACACCACGCACTTCAAGCTGTTGACACAGCCTCCACAATTAGGCACCAGACCTATTTTCGAACTCCCCCCAAAAAAACAGTCGGCTAAATGGTAACAGGTAAATTACACCAATAAATTATTTTACAACGTGAAGCAACTCGGTGTCTGACGTCACACACACACACACACACACACACACACACACACACACACACACACACGTACGCACAAGTACACACACACACGCGCGCACATTTATTAGGGGGCGGGGGCGGGGGGGCTCGGGGGGGCAAATGTCAGCGGTTCCACTCGCTCGTTTAATTTGTTGAAATATGTTGCTGAAGAACACACACACACACACACACACACACACACACACAACACACACACACACACACACACACACACACACACACACACACACAAAGACGCCCCCACAACCCCGGCCTCTCCCCTTCTACCTCCCACACACACCAAAAGAGAAAAGGAAAAAAAAAAGGGTGGGGGCGGGGGCCGGGGGTGTGTGGGGGGGACGGAGTCAGCAGTAAGTAAAAAAAACGTTCCAAATTAACGTCACCCATGCTTGGAAACCGACTGACAGACAGGCACTTCATTTTTTGCCGATACATGGTACAAAAACAAGAGACAGACATAGGCACAGAGAGAGAGAGACAGAGAGAGAGATGAATGTGTGAAAGAAAGGAAGACCGGAAGAAAAGGACAGAAAGAAGGTTTCAGTTTCAGTTTCAGTTCCACGGAAGCGTCAAAGCGTGCGGACGTATCTGCACTGACAAGAACAGCTGAAAAAACGATAGAGAGGAAACAATGAAAGAAAACAACAAAGAAAGAACTAAAGATAGAAAGAAAGAAAAGAGAAGGAAGGAGAAGTGAAAGAAAGAAAAAAAGGAAGAAAAAAAGAAGAAAAGAAAAAAATGGATGAAAGGAAGGAAGAAAGAAAGGAAAAAGAAGGAAAGAAAAAGAAGGAAGGGGAAAAAGAAAAAGAAAAAAAAAGGATGAAAAAAGAAAGAAGGGAAAGAAGGAAGGATGAAAGCAAGAATGAGAAACGAGAAAAAGAAAGAAAGAAAAATAGAAGAAAGAAAGAAAAAAAAAAGATAGATAGAAATAGAAGAAGAAAAGAAAACAACGAGAAAGATTCTGAGAGACATGGACAGGCAGAAACAGGGAGAGAAACAGATTCAGGAAATAAAGCCAACGAAAGAGACACAGACACAGAAACACACAGAAAGACACAGAATCGGAACGAAATGAAAGGAGATTAAGTCACAATTACCATGGGTTTGTTGTTTTTTTCCACCCAAACCTGGGACATTAAAAAAAAGAGAAGAGGATATATGTAAATGTACAGAATGTGAATTTGTTACACAGAAATCATGGACACAAGAAATGAAAAGAAAAAGAGACACAGAGAGAGACACACAGACACAGACATTGAGACAGACAGAGAGAGACAAAGACATTGAGACAGACAGAGACACACACAGACATTGAGACAGACAGACAGACAAAGAGAGACACAGACAGACATTGAGACAGACAGACAGACAGACAGACAGAGACACAGACATTCAGACAGACAAACAGAGAGGGACACAGACATAGAGACACATACATTGAGAAAGACACAGAGACACTGACAGACTGAGAGAAAGAGGGAGTGGAATACACACACACACACACACACACACACACACACACACACACACACACACACACACACACACACACACAACACACAACACAACACACACACACACACACAAACATAACACACACAATACAACACACACACACACACACACACACACACACACACACACACACACACACACACACACACACACACACACACACACAACAACAACAACACAAACACACAACACAACACAACACACACACACACACACACACACACACAGCGGACAATCAACAGTAGCATACTGGTCAGCGAAATACAAGACAGACAGACAGGTCACAGAGTGCCCATCCCACCGGGTTCTAATCCCACTGTGGAAAACTGCGTTCTTCTACGAAAGGAAATTAATGCACACACACACACACGGACTGACAGACGAACACAGAGAAAGGGACAGAGAGACAGAGACACACAGAGAAACACACAGAGACGGAGAGGGGAAAAGACAAGAGACAGTCTGGGTGAGAAAGAAAAGAGAGAAAGAGAGTGAGAGAGAGACACAGAAACAGAGAAAGACAGAGAGGCAGATATATAGCTAAAGACAGAGACAAACATAAATAGACTTGACAGAAACACACAGAGAAACAAAGATATAGACACACAGAGACAAAGACACACACAAAGAGCGCATCCACAACCATGATAAGATTATTTTTTTAAAATTAATGAATAAAAGAAGCAGGTTTTTTCTTCTGACACGTAATTGCCCCTTCTGCTTTGAAAATCAAATCAAATTAGCCGACAGCCTGCAATACTGTCAGGTACGGGTATACAGGGGGAATTGAAGGGGGAGAGAGAGAGGGGGAAGGGGGTTATTAAAAGACAGGACCACACAAGCAAGGGATTTTTTTTTTTTTAAAGAACGGAAGGGGATTAAGAAGGAAAACAAAAACGGGGGGAAAAAAATTAAAATGAAACAGACAGAAAAGAAAGGAGGAAACGCAAGTACTGCAAAACAGGACAGAAAAACGTAAGATAGGAAAATAAAATGATAAAAAAGAACGGAAGACAGCAATGGAAACGATGAAAGAAAGCAAGAAAGAAGAAAAATCTATTTTTAAAAATCAAATTTATTTTTTTTTTTAAAGAAAGAAAGAAAAAAGAAGATGATGAAGAAGTAGGAAAGAAAGAATGGGGGGAAAAAAGAAGACAGAAAGAATGAAAAAGAAAGAAAGAACAGAAAGAAGAGACCAAACAAAAAAAAACAAAAAAAAAAAGAAATAAAGAAAGAAGGGGATAAAACGAAATGCTTGGCAGACAAACGGAGAGAGGGGGAGAGAGAGGGAGAGAGAGAGGGGGGAGAGGGAGGGAGAGAGAGAGGGAGAGAGAGAGGGGGGAGAGAGAAAGAGAGAGGAGAGAGGGGGGAGAGAGAGACAGACAGAGACACAGAGAGAGAGAGGAGGGAGAGGGGAGAGAGAGAGAGAGGGATGGGAATACAAATGGCATAAGAAGAAAAAGAAGAATCCCTCCTTCCCACCTCCCTCCTTCCCTCTTCTTCTCTTACTCCCTCTCTCCCATTCTCTCTCTCCCTCCTTCTCCCCCACTCAAGCCGTTGTCATCGTGCCATCTGACACAACCTGCTTCGTATCGTCTTTGACCGATAAGATGAGCAAGAAGAAACAGTGGCTGTGTTGCGAAGTAAGAGAGAGAGAGAGAGAGGAGAGAGATAGACAGACAGGAGAGAGAGAGAGAAAGAGAGTGAGAGACAGAGAGGAGAGAGAAAGAGAGAGAGAGGAGAGGGAGAGAGAGAGAGACAAAGAGAGGAGATAGAGAGAGGAGAGAGAGAGAGAGAACATAGAGAGAGGAGAGGAGAGAGAGAGGAGAGAGACAGAGAGAGGAGAGAAAGACAGAGAGGAGAGAGAGAGAGAAGGGAGAGAGAAAGAGACAGAGAGAGAAGAGAGATAGAGAGAGAGAGGAGAGAGAAACAGAGAGACAGAGAGAGGAGAGAGAAACAGAGAGAAAACAGAGAGAAAGAGGGAGAGACTGAGATAGCTGAGAGAAAGACAGACAGAGACAGACCGAGAGAGAGCAGGGAGAGAGACAGAGACAGGAGAGACATAGGGAGAGAGAGAGAGAGAGAGGAGAGACAGACAGAGAGACAAAGAGAGAGAGAATGAAAGAAGCCAACAGGCGCACCACATCAAACGCCCCCTGAAGGGGTTACAACAAAGAAAGCGTTACAGGTGGGAAGAAGAGCCTGTGGAATCGATGCGGAAAACAAACTGACGGCTTTCACACATCGCGCTTTGCCAAAAACTGTCTTGCTCTTGACAATAACAATGATAATTATGGAAGAAGGAGGAGGAGGACGAGATGAAAGAAAGAAAAAAAAGAAAACTTGAGAAGAAGAGGAGAGAGAAAGAGGGGCAAGAGGAGAAAGGAAGAAGGAAGGAAGAAAGAAGGGGAGAGAAGGAAGAGGAGGGGGAGGAGGAGGACGAAGAGGAAGAGGCGGGAAAGAAGGGATGAAAGAAAGAAAGGAAAGAACGAACTTGAGAAGAAGAGGAGGAGGAGGAGTGGGAGGAGGAGAAAGAAAAGAGGAAGAGGAGGAGAAGTGGGGAAAGGAAGAAGGAAGAAAGAAAGAAGAAGGAGAAGGAAGAGGAGGAGGAGAAGGACGAAGAGGAAGAGGCGGGAAAGAAGAGATGAAAGAAGGAACTTGAGAAGAAGAAGAAGAGGAGGAGGAGGAGAAAGAGGGGGAGGAGGAGAAGTGGGTGAAGGAAGAAGAAAGAAGAAGGAAGAGGAGAAGGAGGGGAAGAAGGACGAAGAGGAAGAGTCGCGAAAGAAGAGATGAAAGAAAGAAAAGAAAGAAAGAACTTGAGAGGAAGAAAAGGAGGAGGAGGAGGAGAAAGAGGGGGAGGAGGAGAAAGAAAAGAGGAAGAGGAGGAGAAGTGGAAGAAGGAAGAAAGGAGAAGGAGGAGGAGAAGGACGAAGAGGAATAGGCGGGAAAGAAGAGATGAAAGAAAGAAAGAAAGAATTAACTTGAGAAGAGGAGGAAACAGAAAAGAGGAAAAGGAGGAGAAGTGTGGGAAGGAAGAAGAAAGAAAGAAGGAGGAGAAGAATGAAGAAGAGGGGGAAGAGGAGAAGCGTAACCAACAAAAAAAAAAAAAAAAAAAAAAGAGCAGCAACAACAACCTGACACCAGAAGAAAGAACGAGGAAAAAAAGCAAACAATAGAAAAAAGAATACGGGGGGGGGGGAAAAAAAGGAGAAGAAGAAAAAGAAGAATCCTTGAACACGTGCGGCACGTCTTCGTTCTGTTGTGCTTTTGATCCGTTGGTTTTCTGCAATTGTTCTGGGTATACCGGCAAGGAGGTGAGACCAATCGTTGCAGGAAATGGCCCATACGGACATTTGTTTGTTTGTTTGTTTGCTTTTTTTGTTTGGGGTTTTTTTGTTTTGTTTTTTTTTGTTTTGTTTTTTGTTTGTTTGTTTGTTTGTTTTTGGGGGGGATGATGTCAATAATAATTATGTTGCCCTGCCGGTGGAAGATTTTGCCGCGCTTCAAGTGTTCTTATGACTTGCTACCGGTACCGTGCGAAACATGGCAATATTGTGTTCGAATGCATTGTATTCTGTTCTGCAGTTTCGTTGATATATATACATATATATATATACGTGTATGAGTGTGCGTGTGCGTGTGTGTGTGTGTGTGTGTGTGTGTGTGTGTGAAATTTCCATGTTCTCAGTTGGGTTTTATTATAAACAGTCTCTTTCGGGTTACGTTCCATTATCTTCCTGTAAGCTTGTGAGACAAGGATCATCACAGCAGATTTGAAAAAGATTTTTTTTAAATTGCAAGCCATGGAAATTAGTTGCAATCGAAATGTACTAAACATGTGGAGTGATGGCCTAGAGGTAACGCGTCCGCCTAGGAAGCGAGAGAATCTGAGCGCACAGGTTCGAATCATGGCTCAGCCGCCGATATTTTCTCCCCCTCCACTAGACCTTGAGTGGTGGTCTGGACGCTAGTCATTCGGATGAGACGATAAACCGAGGTCCCGTGTGCAGCATGCGCTTAGCGCACGTAAAAGAACCCACAGCAACGAAAGGGTTGTTCCTGGCAAAATTCTGTAGAAAAAATCCACTTCGATAGGAAAAACAACAACAACAACAACAAAAAAACACCTGCACGCAGGCAAAAATACAAAAAGAAAGGGTGGCGCTGTAGTATAGCGACGCGCTCTCCATCAGGAAGAACAGCCCGAATTTCACACAGAGGAATCTGTTGTGATAAAAAATAAAAATAAAAATACAAAAACATCAGATACACGAATCGTATCACCTGTGAACAAGTGCGCCAAACCATCGAGCCGCACAAAGGACCACAGATCAGCTGACGTCGGTTAATTAAGAAAAGAACACAACGCCGGTATGGCCACGTAACGAAGATAAAGAGCCATCAAATCTACCGAGTGACAAGACTGCAGCAGTGGGACAGAACAGACCGGGTGTTTAAAATTATGCTTGATGACGCGAACGTGCCGCCATACGCCAGACGAAAACAGCACTTGACAAGTTCACCAAAACCAGCCGAGAGAAGCCGAACTCAGCCATAAGTTGTTGTTGTTGTTGTTTTTTCGAGTGCTGTGGGCCCACTGTGAGAAAGTGTTATTCACAACTTGTCTCGGGAAATGGAATCCCGGAAAACATGTTGACACAGAAAAGATGAACTCTTGAACTGACTTTACCATCACTTCATCGTCTTTACGTCACAACTTGATGACGTCAATGTAACCATACGGTGTTTTGGTGGGGTGTTTTTTGTTTTTTTTTGTGTGTGTGTGTGTGTGTGTGTGTTTGTGTTTTCCCCCCCGGGGGGGGGGGAAGTGGGGAGGATAGGAGTAGAAACATGGGTAGGGGGTTACCAGTAGGCCTGCTTTTATATGTAACGTTCCAAATCATTGGTTTGGCGTTTTGACGACGCTGTCTCCCCTTAGGAAGAAGTCTACTATTACGACTCCACACTACACTACACTATACTATAATACGCTACACTGTACTACGCTGTACTGCACAATACTAAACTCTGCTACACAGCACTACACTACACTTCACTACACTGCACTGCACTGCACTGTCCTACGATACACAGCACTACACTGCGTCGCACTACACTGCGCTACACTATACTGCACTGTGCTGCACTGCACTTTAGTTTACTGCACTACACTGTGTGAAACACTACGCTACGCTACACTATACCGCACTGCGCTACACGAAAATGCACTACATTACACTGCACTACTCTTCACAACACTACACTACACTACACTACACTACACTAAACGCAAATACCGTACCGATATCGATGCGAAATATCGGACACACACTGAGACTGACTCGGTGCTTCTCATTGGAAGATGTAGCCTACAAGCCCTCTCTTTGAATTGCTGTGAAAATTCTCAACGCGTCAACAGTATCAGTAGCATCAGTAGCTCAAGCAGGCTGTCACTGCGTTCGGTCAAATCCATATACTCTACACCACATCTGCCATGCAGATGCCTGACCGGTCAACAAATGCTACGGAACATAGAATGACTGGTGAGGTGCCCTCAGTCCTTTTAAAGTTATCAAAAGAATAAAGAAAGAAAGAAAGAAAAAGAAAAAAAAAAGCCCACTAAAGTCTCCCCCGTTCAGCGCCATGACCATAAACGCAGCTCGGCACGCACTTTGTGTCAAATTGATTTTTGGACACATTGACAGCAACGGTTCGTAGGCCACCCACGATCTGTCCATAAACACACAATCGTTAAGCTCACTAATGAACTTAGGATTCTCTCTTGAGAGCACATAAGACCGTATGGCTGTGTCTGGAGTGGCACTGTCTTCATCTGTCTGTGGGCAGGGGCGGTTTGGTCTGGCGTGGGGTGTACTCAGCAGCTGGAGGGTGGTGTCCTTTGCCGGTGGGCTCTGCAGTCATGAAATACTGGCTGGTACACCCATGGGGATACTTCTTTTAAGGCTGTCGCGAGTTGTATCCTGTGGTCTCTTTTGCCTCTGTTCGGGAGCAGTTATGTCCCTTGAATTCTTAATGGCGTGTCCTGTGCGTGCATGCACCCATCGTGAACACAGCGCAGGCCTCCAAGGGTGGTGCAGGATTGTTCCAAGGGCGGGTGGAGCCAGTGCTTCTCTGGGTCCTCCCCAGCACCCACGGGTGTTTCTCTTTCTTCTTTTCTTCTTCTTTTGTCTTTTAACACGCCCACTGGATCAGTCCACGTCTCCACAATACATTTTTTTTTCTTGCCTTTTCCATGTTTCTTCTTTTGCTTCTTCTGCTTCATCACCTTTTTCTTCTCAAGTTTTTCTTCTTCATTCTTCCAGTATTGTGTTAAACGTAAGTACACCGATGATTGATAAAAGGCACGAGCTGGAGTAAAAACACCTTTGTTCAACAAATGATGTCAGCTATTTCGAAGTTAGAGAGAGCGCAAATACGCTCACATATACAGACACTTTTTGAGTGCACTCCTTTTTGCACACACACACACACACACACACACACACACACACACACAAGTCGAACTTGTTTAATTAACACGCCAAAACAAAACAGCTGGCAAAGAAAAGGAGTCATCAAGAGGACAAACTGTCAACAGCAGATACATTCCAGCGCCTTCTCCCTGGCACAAAAGAAACTGACTGTGCCTTGCTCTCAATTACACACAGATCAAAGAACGGGTGGAATTAACTTACCATGGAGAGAAAACATAGGTGAACTCCATTAGCAGTTCACACAATGCCAACAATGCTGATTTTCAAACAGTCCAGATGCTCAGCTGTTGAACTTTTCGTACTGTCGTTTAAAAAGAATGTGGGAGAAAGAAAGAAGGAATGAATGAATGATGAATGAATTAATGAATGAATGAACACATGGAAGAAAACAAAGAGAAGGGAAACCACTACATCTCTGTGTGTCTGTGTATATTTCTACATCTGAAAAACCTAAGCACATCGCGAACCGCGCACAACACGTCAACAACCTGTATTTCCTTTCCCTTTTCAATTTCTCTTTCCTGTCATATATGTTAAGGCGCGCGCCTGTACTCTCTCTCTCTCTCTCTCTCTCTCTCTCTCTGTCTCTCTCTCTCACACACACACACACACACACAAATAGCCTCAGAATCCACACACACAACACACACACACACACACACACACACTCTCTCTCTCTCTCTCTCTCTCTCTCTCCATCGAAGCAACAAACCTGCGGACACTGTGCAATACAACAGCTTGTTTGGTGAAATACCCGTTCGGCCCATCCACTCCCACCCCTGCCGCTCCCTGTTTACCTCTAGCTAATTGCACTGACCCCGTAGTTAGTACTGCTTTGAGGGGCTGGGCCGTTTGATTATAATGTTTGTGCTTTTGTCCAGCTTTCAGTCTGGTGGGGGATGGATCGTGTCACTGGCCAGAATTGCTTCGAACCTTTTAACCACCTGCTTACGCACAGTCTGTGTGGGCAGGCAGTCTGGTCTACATGTGTGTTGGAGGCCTGGGCCTTGGTTATTTTACTGACCTGGGGGGAGAAGGGGTATAGTAAGGTATCGCCAGTATGTGAGAGAGAGGTGATAGAAGAAAGAGTGAGACAGACAGACAGACAGACACAGACACAAAGACAGAGACAGAAACAGAGACACAGGGAATGAGAGACAGAGAGACCAATGAGATGGATGGAGAGAGAAAGAGAGACAGAGAAATAATAGAGACAGTAAGGCATTGAAACCGACTGCCTGACAGCTATAAACAACACACACACACACACACACACACACACACACACACACACACAAACCCAAACTTTTCTTCTGACAAAAAACTGATCTCCTGCAAAAAACACGGAAATTATGGGGTATATTTTGGGAGAAAATGAAAGGGAAGAGCACAAGAACAGAGGCAATGAAGCGAGTGAGAAAGAAAGAAAGAAAAATAAATAAATAAATAACAGAAGAAAAGGGAAACTCTAAAAGACACAACAGACCGACAGATAGAAAGTAAACAGAAAGGAGGGGGGAAAAAGAGAAGAAGAGAGACAGCGAGAAAGAAAGAAAGAAAAGAACAGAAAGTAGACAAAGACACGAAGGAAGAAATACAGAAAGAAATAACAGAAAGAGTGACACGTGGAGAATGGGAGAAAGAAAGGAAGAATTAAGAAAGAAAAAAAATGACAAAAAAGGAAAAGAAAAAAAACAAACACAAGAAAGACAGGAAGAAAGAAAAAAAGAAATACAGGAAGAAGAAACGACAGAAAAAGAGAGGGGAAATACACAAAAAAAGAAAAGGAAGACAGACAGGAAAAAAAAAGAACAAGGACTCATCGATCGCTGAAAGACGGGTGCAATAGCCGAGTGGTTAAAGCGTTGGACTGTCAATCTGAGGGTCCCGGGTTCGAATCACGGTGACGGCGCCTGGTGGGTAAAGGGTGGAGATTTTTACCATCTCCCAGGTCAACATATGTGCAGACCTGCTAGTGCCTGAACCCCCTTCGTGTGTATATGCAAGCAGAAGATCAAATACGCACGTTAAAGATCCTGTAATCCATGTCAGCGTACGGTGGGTTATGGAAACAAGAACATACCCAGCATGCACACCCCCGAAAGCGGAGTATGGCTGCCTACATGGCGGGGTAAAAACGGTCATACACGTAAAAGCCCACTCGTGTGCATACGAGTGAACGTCGGAGTTGCAGCCCACGAACGCAGAAGAAGAAGAAGAAGATCGCTGAAAGACATAAGGAAAAAAAAAAAACAAAAAAAAACAAAAAAAAAAAAAACAAGGGAAAACAACAGAAAAAGTAATTTTCTCGACACCAAGCTTCTCCATGTTGGTTGTTTAATACATCGTAAACATCCCCACCCAGATTTGTCCACCAGGGACTTTTTGCTGTAAACAGGAAATCTGTTCAATATCTCGTTACACATGCCTTTAATTGTAGTATGCTAAAAACAGTCTTACCCTTTTTTTCTCTCTCTCTTTTTTTTTTTTTTTTTTTTTTAGTAGTAGTAGTAGTAGCGGGGTGGTTGGCAGTGTGGATATTACATTTACTAGCAATTACGCGTTCACTGAGGTTTACAAGGAGTTCTAAAAGCAAGGAACCCACGTATCCCCTGAATGTGTGTCATCAGAAAATGGTTGGGAATCCGCACAGAACTAATCTAAACATCGAAGTCACATGCATTAAAACACGAACCGTCTAAAAGTCGCTCAAAGAGAGACGGAAGAGAAGTTGTTGTCTTTTTCCATATGCGTTCATTATTTTACGTATATTTCTCACTGTCACAAAAAAAAAGAACGTACTGTTTCAGTCCTTCACTCGTGACAAAACACACACACACACACACACACCCACGCACGCACGCACGCACGCACGCACGCACGCACGCACGCACACACACAACGCACACACAATACACAGACACGCCCCCCCTCCACACACACAAACACACACACACACACGCACGCACGCACGCACACACACACAACGCATACACAATACAGACACGCACCCCCCCCCCCTCCACACACACACACACACACACACACACACACACACACATCCACACACTTTCGCTACAGTCGAATAGCGGCAGGTAACGAGAGCAGACATGTATCCATCTCTCCCCACAAATATGTTTGGCCCAAGGTAGGAGACGTTTGTGGCAAACCACAGGGCCGAAGATGAATATGTTTTTCAATGAGAATGACGATGCACACAGCCTGGAAATGACTCCAAGCGGCGTTTTGATTCCACTTAAGTCGGCCCATAAACACTCCCTTTGGAGTTATTTCGGGGCAGGCTATTCTGTTTACTCCACCCCATGCCCTATATTAACTCCAACGCAACGCACGTATGCACACGTGCACACACGCGCGAGCGCGCGCGCACACACAGAGAGAATGAGAAAGACAGACACACAGAGACGGAAAGAGAGACTGAGAAAAGAAGAAACAGAGACAGACAGACAGACAGACAAAGAAAGAAAGAAGCAGAGAAACAGAGAGACACAGAAAAAGACAGAAAGACAGACAGTCCAAGAAAGAGGCAGAGAGAGACAAAGAAAGAGAGAGAGAGAGAGAGAGAGAGAGACAAAAAGGCTACAACAGAGACAGAGACAGACGATGAGGCAGAGAGACAGACAAAGAAAGAGGCATTGTGACAGACAGACAAAGAGGCGTAGAGACAGAGACGGACAGACAAAGAAAGATGCAGAGAGACAGAGACAGAGAAAGAAAGATGCAGACAGACAGACAGACAGACAGTCAAAGAAAGAGACAGACAGACTGTCAAAGAAAGAAAAAGCGAGGCATAGATAAAGAAAGAAAGAGGCCAGGACACAGACAATCATTCCTACCTTTGTTGGCGTCATAGTCTCCAATGTAGCGTTTCGTAATGTACCGCACAGCAAAAGCTGAAACAATGGACAAGACGTTATCATCATCATCATCATCATCATCATCACGTGTGTGTGTGTGTGTGTGTGTGTGTGTGGAGGAGGAGGGAGGTGCTTGTTGGGGAAAGATATAAACAATTCGTTCCACCCTAAGCAAAAGCAGAATTACTACCAACACTACCATCCAACATTTTATGATAACATCCAGTGTGAAAGTTCACACACACACACACACACACACACACACACACACACACACACACAAGTGTAAACCCATGCGTGCACTCATGCAAGCACGCACGCAAGCTCGCACACCCCACCCCCTCCCATTAATGCATGCGCTTATTTGAGAGAGAGAGAGAGAGTGTGTCTGTGTGTATAAGACTATGCGCGCACGCAAGCCGCGCGCACAGGTGCACGTGCACAAGCATGCGTTCGCGCGCGTGCATTTCAGCCTGCTGTTCCTGCCTTCACACCAGTCCCTAAATGTTTCCACGTACATCCAAAACACAGGTGTTCTATTCATGAAGCTGCTTAACACCTGCCACTCACACCCCCGTGGCGGTCACACAAAAGCAAATCACCCTGACATGGAAATAACAAGACAACTGAGGGGGAGAGAAGAACTCGAACCCAAACAAAACTTTCTGCCTCTGGCAAAAACAAAACAAAACAAAACAAAACAAAACGAAAATAGATGATACCGCCATCCACAGAACTGAGTAAATAATCACACAAAGCCGACATTCCATTTACGACTTGGAAAATACAGTCCCTTGTGGACAAATACACCAGGAATAATTGTTTGCCCATGCGGGGGCAGAAAATAACAAATGATGCATATTATTTATTACATTTCGATAAAAGAGTGAATTCCCATACTTTCCAATAACACATTTACTATAAAAAAAATTTAAACATTAAAAATTATTTTTAAAAAAAGTAACTCTTCATACTTATCTGACCACCTTTTTTGTTGGATTATACAAATATCCAACAGCTAATTACATATGTAGGCTTATTCTCACTAAAGACACTGATATTACCAGTCAGTTGATTGTATGGTTAACTAATCTGATTCTGTTGTATGGTTAACTTATTCGATTCTGTTACTTTATTCATTTCCAAAAATTTTCCATGCCCATTCTTTTTTTGGACAACTATGTGATAGACATTGTCTTCCGCATAAAGTGGTGGTGTTTTTTTCTGCGAAAACGGTGAATCTTTTTCAACAAAGGCCCGCTCTGGGACTTTGTGTTGTTATATATATTCTTCAGAAAGATCGTTAACTCTAGTGTATATTGTTTTATTTATTTATTAACTATTTTGTGTGCATGTAAACTGAAGGGCCAGGATGACATTACAACGGCTAGGGTGTTCCACCTTGCTCGCTGCAGATGGTGCACTGAAGACATAAACATAATCATTTAAAATTTACAATAGAATAACTTTTGACAGTTTTCTGAAGGCATATACATAATCATTTGAAATAGATAAATAAATAAATAAATAAATAAATAAACACATGTTTTACAAACCAAAAACAGCCAGCATGAGGCTGGTTGGAATTTCTTGTTAAAAACCCTCTCTCTCTCTCTCTCTCTCTCTCTCTCTCTCTCCATTCTAGAGGAATTTACACACACACACACACACACACACACACACACACACACACACAGAGAGAGAGAGAGAGAGAGAGAGAGAGACAGACAGACAGACAGACAGACAGACAGAGAGAACAAAGAACAAAAATAGAAAAGAATGAGAGCAGCTGATCAAGACAAAAGAAAGCTAGAACGAAAGCAAGAAAGAAAGAGCGAAGAAAGGAGGAAATGAAATGATGAACGAAAGAAAGCATGACGAAAGAAAGAAAGAAATGGGGGGAAAAAAGAAAGATGGGTAGATAGAAAGAAGGAAAGAAAGAAAAAACATAAAGGCAGATGGAAAGAAAGAACTGGTTGCTGACAATGACCCTATCCCAGACAGTCGAAAAAAGAAAGAAAGAAAAAAAGAGAAGAACTGGGTGATGATGATGACTCTATCCCAGGCAGTCGAAAGTGAACAACTGACTGCTGATGATGACCCTATCCCAGGCAGTCGAAAAAAAGAAAGAAAGAAAGAAAGAGAACAACTGACTGCTGATGATGATGACTCTATCCCAGGCAGTCGAAAAAAGAAAGAAAGAAAGAAAGAAAGAAAGAGAACAACTGACTGCTGATGATGATGACTCTATCCCAGGCAGTCGAAAAAAGAAAGAAAGAAAGAAAGAAAAGAACGGAGTGTTGATGATGATGACCCTATCCCAGGCAGTCGAAAAAAGAAAGAAAGAAAGAAAGAAAAGAACTGAGTGTTGATGATGATGACTCTATCCCAGGCAGTCGAAAAAAGAAAGAAAGAAAGAAAAGAACTGAGTGCTGATGATGATGACTCTATACCAGGCAGTCGAAAAAAGAAAGAAAGAAAGAAAAGAACGGAGTGTTGATGATGATGACTCTATACCAGGCAGTCGAAAAAAGAAAGAAAGAAAGAGAACAACTGACTGCTGATGATGATGACTCTATCCCAGGCAGTCGAAAAAAGAAAGAAAGAAAGAAAGAAAAGAACGGAGTGTTGATGATGATGACCCTATCCCAGGCAGTCGAAAAAAGAAAGAAAGAAAGAAAGAAAAGAACTGAGTGTTGATGATGATGACCCTATCCCAGGCAGTCGCAGGGCCTGATCTGATACGTTCAGCACACAGAAGGAATGGGAAGAAGTCAGACCTGTCACACCCACCTCTTCTGCCATGGGGCCACTCACCGCACTGCACACTGGTCACAACAAGTTACTCTGGGCCAATAACACAACAACTGTCTTTTCTTATGTAGCAGGCAGCTGGTTGACATGTACTGTCAGAAAAGAGCTGCGCGAAAATAATCCACATTACGTGTGGGGCGATGAGAGCTGGGGGGCGGGGGGGGGGGAGGCGATGAATCACTGACACACACACACACACACACACACACACACACACGAACACGAACACACGCACATACACGAATACACGCACGCACACACACACACACACACACACACACACACACACACACACACACACACACACACACACACACACACACACACACACACACACACACACACACACACACACACACACACACACACACACGAACACACACACACACACTCACACGCGCGCGCGCGCGCGCGCGCACTATTATCGAAAACGAACGCACTTGCAGACAGAAAAACAAAGCAAAGAAAACTATACAAGGGTGGCGCTGTACTGTGCACTCAAGCAGCCCGAGTTTCACACAGATACATATCATCAATGTGACAAAAAGTAATGCTACACAACACCACAACAACACGACACATCACAAAAACATAAGAGCACAACACATCACATCACATCACAACACAACAACACACAACACTTCACAACAACAACAACAACAGCACAAACAACTTAACACAACCACAACAACACAGCACAGCACAACACAAACAACGGCAACAACAACACAACAACACGACACATCACAAGAACATAAGAGCACAACACAACACAACACATCACAACAACACACAACACTTCACAACAACAACAACAACAGCACAAACAACTTAACACAACCACAACAACACAGCACAGCAAAAACAACACACCACACAACACACAACAAATCACACCACCACAACAACACTACCCGACCAGTTAAGAGGGAAAAGACAAAAGAGTTACAAACAAATTCAGCAGGCTGGTGCGAACTAACACAAACTACAGCATTGCAATATCTGATAAGCGGGCGTCTACCCCCCCACCCCCAACCCCTCCACCCTCCAACCCCACCCCTTTCTCACGTTGGGCCGAAGGAGGAGATGAGGCGTTGTGATTATCAGAAACACGCGTTGTCAGCAACCCGTTGTGTCTGTCTGTTCTTCGAGTGTGACGGGATTAACATCGGCAAGGAAAAGGCGTGTGGAAATTGTAGATGTATCATTTTGCTGCTCAGTTTAGCCCTGACGCACGTTCACACAGAGACAGTGAGAGAGAGAGAGAGAGGGAGAGAGAGAGAGAGAGAGAGAGAGACACACACACTCAGAGACACACAGACACAGACTACGACATTGAGACAGTTATTCTTGTCAAAATGTTGCAGGAAAATCTGAAAATCTGCTTCGATAGAAATCGGGAGAAAAGAAAATCCCACCAGGAACATTTGCACCCACCTTAACCAATGTCATACCAATCTTTAAATCAAATCACTGGAATGAATAAAACAACGGGTGCTAATACCATACACACCTTCCTCACACATAAGCCAGTGGTATGGGGAGAACAGACTTACTACAGCATTGGAAACAAGATAAGGAAGAGTGTAAACTAACGAACAGTGGCATGCAGTATCAGACAAGAGGACGACGTCTCCAGTTCCAGACACACATACAAACACACGCACGCACGGACACACACACACACGCACGCAAGCACGGACACACACACACACACACGCACGCACGCACACACACACACACACACACACACACACGCACGCACGCACGCACGCACGCACGCACACACACAACACCCCACGGAAATTAAAAGGGGTGGGCTCTGTGAAATTTCAGCCACACACGTGTCAGCTGCACCTGCTGTGTCTGTGTGTTCGTGACGGGATAGCCATCAGCTGAGAATGGAGAGGAGCACTGTTAGTTTGTTTTCTGGCTTTTTTTTTTAATACATTCTAAGATATTTTTTTTTATTACACTATCTACATTTCTTCCCCTCTGTTCTTCCCATTCAGTTTCGTTCCGAAGACGGCAAAAGTTGTGAACTGATTAATAACATTATAATATAATTATACAGTACATTTCTTACCCTCTCGAGTGACGTAAAGAAGGCCAGTCAAAGAGTGGAGGCGAAGAAATGCAGAGTTTATATTACAATGTTATCAACCAATTTACAACTTTTGCCGTCTTCTAAACGGAAAGGTACAGGAAAAGAAATGTGGATATTGCCGTGGTTTTTTGTTGACTCACTTGTGTAAACAAAGTGAGTCTATGTTTTAACCCGGTGTTCGGTTGTCTGTGTGTGTGTGTGTGTGTGTGTGTGTGTGTGTCTGTGTGTCCGTGGTAAACTTTAACATTGACATTTTCTCTGCAAATACTTTGTCAGTTGACACCAAATTAGACATAAAAATAGGGAAAATTCAGTTCTTTCCAGTCATCTTGTTTAAAACAATATTGCACCTCTGGGATGGGCACAAAAAAAATAAAAAATGAAGCCTAATTATATGCAAACTGCATTTACTGTTATATTTATATTTTTTTGCATTCTCTAAATTTGGCACTTTGATCTGATATTCTGACCCAACAACAAGAGCAGTCATTATTATCATTTTTTGTTCAAACAGGAACTTCTTTTGCTAAGCATGGAAGTTTTATTTATTTTGCAAACGTTTTGGTGCAGACAGTAAAAAAAGGGAAATTACTCTGTAACTAATGCTAGGGGAATTAATTTGCTTTAAACTGATCTTTCTTATCTTAACTCATTCAGTACGGCCAGTCCTCTCTTCTCCTCTACACAGACCCATCGGATGTCCAGTGGGTGTCTGAATGACCCAACCTTTAGCTTCCGTCGTCAGAATTGTGGTATTCTTTGTCAACATTCACGTCTTCAGTATAAGAGCCTTCCGCTTGCAATATTTTGATGATGGTAATTGGGGTGAAACGCTGTTAACGTCGTCTCTTTCGCTGTTCGTATGGAGAGAGTTAAACATTACATTTTGAAATTATACTCAATACACAAAAAGCTTGGAATTTTTTTTAAGTGTATCACAAGTGAGTCTTGAAGGCCTTGCCTCTCTTGTTGTTTTACCTGACGCTTCTCATTTCTGTTCATCACACTTCCCCTGACTTTTCCTACCCCCTCCCACGTTTTATTTCATGTTAATCCGGCAGTTTTCTTCCAAAGCAAGCAAGGGACTGGGTTTTTTAAAGTCCATACCGTAATGTTGTATTGTAACATTTTCCACTTTACGATTAAGAGTTATATTCCAACTATCCCTGCTCTGTCCCCTTAGTAATCAAAGAGAGAGGGTTTAGAAATCGTTTCGTGTGTCTTCCGTCTCTCTGTCGTCAAACGCACTTTGTGTCATCTCTGCGTTAGTCATTAAACGCATTTGAGTATGAAACTGTGTCACTTGGAGTTCATCCTTCTAATTATTTCAGAAATAATAGCGGGCAAACAGCATAGAGAATAAGTGCGACAAGTAGTAGTGGCCTGTATGGGGGTAGTTTGAAGAGTTGTGGTCTTGTAGGTAAAATGTCTTGGTATTACCCTTTCGAATGAGATGACAAATCAAGGTTATGTTTGCAGACAGCATCTGACACAAGCTGAGAGAGAGACACGCATACACAGAGCCCGTGACAGCATGACAGTTAATCCTGTTCAAAACATTGCAGAAAAAATCTCCTTTTGATGGAAAGTAATTCAAGCTGAAAACCCCACCAGGTTCCCACGCGAACATGGACGTCCGCCCACCTTAACCTGTGTCATTCCAATCGCAAGGAAAGAACAAACAGCGGGTGCTGGAACCATACTGGCAATATTCACAATGCAATGCAACAAACAGGACACAAAGTTCTCTTCTCTTCGCACGTTCCTCCATGCCTCTCCACACACCCGCACCTAGAAGGAAGGAACAGTGTTCACAACAGCAAGGCGTGGACGTTCACTTCGTTAGTGACACAGAGGACTGGAGGGGGAAAATGTGGATTCAGCCATCATGACTACCTTCCTCACGCACGAGCTACTGGTCGAAGGGGAACAGATATCATGCACTGGAAACAGAATATAAGGGAAGAGTGTAAACCAACAAACAGAAGCCCGCGATATCAAACAAGAGAGGACGACATCATCACCCCCCCCCCCCCCCCCCCCCCCCACACACACACACACACACACTCACACAACACCCCAGGTTGCACAGAAAGGGGTGGACTCTGTGATTACTGATCTGCCACACGCATGTCAGCTACACGCTGAATGTGAGTGCTCATGACTGGATGCCTCTCGGTAGGGGAACGGGCGGAAAACTTGTGTTTATTTTGACAACTTTTTGCTTCCCCCCCTCTCATTTTTTTTTTTTTTTATCTCGTTTTGCCTCCTCATATCACGACCTCCTCTGACCCCCCACGTCCGCCCCACCAACTTCTTTCAGAAGAGGGGGTAGAGAAGAAATTCCGGCAGTCAGTTTCGTTGGGTTTTTTTTGTTGTTGTTTTACATTTTGTCGAAGGAATGTGTGTGTGTGTGTGTGTGTGTGTGTGTGTGTGTGTGTGTGTGTGTGCCTGTCGGTCTGTCTGTCTGAGTCTGGACTGCCATTTCTAATGTCGGTTTTAAGAGTAGCGTAAACATTTGCGTGGATTTTCCCTTAGAGCCTCCGTGGAACTCCATGCTTGTCATAAAACGATGCACTGTTTCGTCTTCGCTTTGATGGAATGGAAATTTATTGTCTTGTTTTGCACCTCTCTCCTGTCTCCTGTCTCTCTTTCTCTGTCTCCTGTCTCTCTCTCTCTGTCTCCCTCTCATTCCTTTCTCTCCCTCGTTCAAAAGGGAATGGGGGTGGGAGACATCGGTATCGGCATTTTTTTTTTTTTTTTTTTTACGAC
>NC_134898.1:12982518-12995018 GCF_041734735.1 Babylonia areolata | reverse complement strand
ATAAGCTCCCTCTTTCCATCCGTCATACAGATGAGTATCAGTATCAGTATCAGTAGCTCAAGGAGGCGTCACTGCGTTCGGTCAAATCCATATACGCTACACCACATCTGCCAAGCAGATGCCTCACCAGCAGCGTAACCCAACGCGCTTAGTCAGGCCTCGAGAAAAAATAAATAAATAAATAAATAAAATAAATAATAGAAAATTAAAAAAATAATAAATAAATAAATAAAAAATAATAGATAAATACATTAAAAAAATTACTACTAATAATAATAATTAACTCAAGTGTGGCCTCAAACATCCCCCCCCCTCCCCCCGCTCCTCTTCTCTTTTAGGTCTTCAGTTTCTCTGTCTATTGACATCTGAGCTTTATCTTTCAACCTTTTATACCAGAGTTATACTTTCTTGTGAATGGCTGGTGTCGGAGCGTTTTGATTTTGTCACCTGTATAGCTCTCTGTGTGTTTTCTGAGTATAAGAATCCGTGCAAAACGATCACTTAATCAGCAGCTTGAGAAACAGAATGAATGATGAAAGAGATGGGGAAGAAGTAGAGGGAGGCGTGGGGGGAGGGGGGGGGTGGAGGATAGACGTGATGTCGTGACTGGACATCAGCCAATCTTACGTGATGTCAGTCTTACATGGTGTCGTGGTTGTAAACAATCAATCTCGTGCGACGTCATAACTGGAAATCAGTCGGTCACAAGTGTGGAGTCATAACGAAACAGGTCAAGTCAAAAATGTAGGGTCAAAACTGGAACTGATAATCCAGTCACAAGTATGGTGTGATACTTGGAAATCAGTTACAAGTATGGTGTGATACCTGGAAATCAGTCACAAGTGTGGTGTGATACCTGGAAATCAGTTACAAATGCGGCGTGATAACTGGAAATCAGTTACAAGTATGGTGTGATAACTGGAAATCAGTTACAAGCGTGGTGTGATAACTGGAAATCAGTCACAAGTGTGGCGTGATAACTGGAAATCAGTCACAAGTATGGTGTGGTACCTGGAAATCAGTTAAAAGTATGGTGTGATACCTGGAAATCAGTTACAAGTGTGGTGTGATATCTGGAAATCAGTTACAAGTATGGTGTGATACCTGGAAATCAGTTACAAGTGTGGTGTGATACCTGGAAATAAGTTACAAGTGTGGCGTGATAACTGGAAATCAGTTACAAGCATGGTGTGATAACTGGAAATCAGTTACAAGCGTGGTGTGATGACTGGAAATCAGTCACAAGTATGGTGTGATAACTGGAAATCAGCAACAAGTATTGTGTGATAACTGGAAATCAGTCACAAGTATGATGTGATACGTGGAAATCAGTTACAATTGTGGTGTGATGACTGGAAATCAGTCACAAGTGTGGTGTGATGACTGGAAATCAGTCACAAGTGTGGCGTGATAACTGGAAATCAGTCACAAGTATGGTGTGATAACTGGAAATCAGCAACAAGTATTGTGTGATAACTGGAAATCAGTCACAAGTGTGGTGTGATAACTGGAAATCAGTAACAAGTATTGTGTGATAACTGGAAATCAGTTACAAGTGTGGCGTGATAACTGGAAATCAGTCACAAGTATTGTGTGATAACTGGAAATCAGTTACAAGTATGGTGTGATAACTGGAAATCAGTCACAAGTATGGTGTGATAACTCGAAATCAGTTACAAGTGTGGTGTGATACCTGGAATTAAATAAGCCAGTCACACGTGCAGTGAAATTTAAAAAAAAAAAAAAAAAAAATTTTAACCTGTCTCACGTGTTGTCGTAACTGGCAATGAATCAATGAATCAATCCCCTTATCCACAGCACAAGAGCTCGACGAAATGAGGAGGGCCTTCAATGCCCAAGTTTTTGATCTGATCCGTGGTGGAACATGATCATCAATCATCGCCGCTATCAGCAGAACAACTGCTGTTGCTGCTGTGGAGCATGGCACGTGTCCAGGTGTGAAGCCTGTTTACGTTGCTATCACTGCATGTCTGTGGGCTCCGTCGTGGGCAGGTGTTTCATCGTTAGATTATGTCTGTGGTAATTTCTGTTAAGGAGTAAAAGGCGGTGGGGGAAGACTTGCATATTAAAGCACTTGCGCGCACGCACACACACACATACATACTGACACGCGCATACACACCTGCATGCACGCACGCACGCACACACACACACAGGCAGGCAGAGAGAGGGGGTGTCGTGTGTGTGAGAGAGAGAGACAGAGAGAGAGAGAGAGATGGATCTTAGAGGAGGTTTAGCGAGGGAAGGAGTGGGGCAGATTGAGACTGAGGGAGAGAGAGAGGGGGGGGGGGGGGAATCATAGGAGGTTTAGCGCGGGAGGGAGGGAGGCAGATTGAGACTGAGGGAGAGAGAGAGGGGGGGAAAGGATCATAGACGGGAGGTTGAGCGCGGGAAGGAGTGAGGCAGATTGAGACTGAGGGAGAGAGAGAGGGGGGGGGGATCATAGACAGGAGGTTGAGCGCGGGAGGGAGGGAGGGAGGCAGATTGAGACTGAGGGAGAGAGAGAGGGGGAGAGGATCATAGACAGGAGGTTGAGCGCGGGAGGGAGGGAGGCAGATTGAGACTGAGGGAGAGAGAGAGAGGGAGAGGATCATAGACAGGAGGTTGAGCGCGGGAGGGAGGGAGGGAGGCAGATTGAGACTGAGGGAGAGGGAGAGAGGGGGGGGGGATCATAGACAGGAGGTTGAGCGCGGGAGGGAGGGAGGGAGGCAGATTGAGACTGAGGGAGAGAGAGAGAGGGGGGGGATCATAGACAGGAGGTTGAGCGCGGGAGGGAGGGAGGCAGATTGAGACTGAGGGAGAGAGAGAGGGAGAGGATCATAGAGAGGAGGTTGAGCGCGGGAGGGAGGAAGGGAGGCAGATTGAGACTGAGGGAGAGAGAGAGAGGGGGGGGGGATCATAGATAGGAGGTTGAGCGCGGGAGGGAGGGAGGCAGACTGAGACTGAGGGAGAGGGAGAGAGAGAGAGGGAGAGGATCATAGACAGGAGGTTGAGCGCGGGAGGGAGGGAGGCAGACTGAGACTGAGGGAGAAAGCAGAGAGAAAGAGAGCAAGAGAGAGAGAGAGGGGGGGAGGGGGAGAGAACGAATGATCAAACGAACGAACGAACGAATAGTTTATTCTGGTCAGGCTCGCTTTGCCCTTTCACAACGGGACAGAGTGGGGAAGGGGTTTGTACATGTCAGAAATATAAAGAAATTCAGAACTAATACACTGCAGATACTTTTCGGAGGGAGTGAGAGACAGACAGACAAAGAGACAGGGGGCGGAGTGAGCGGACACATAGAGAGTGACACACACAGAGAAAGAGGTAGAGATCAGGAGGGACAGAGTGAAATGGAGAGACAGAGAAAGAGAGGCAGAGAAAGGGGAGACTGAGAAAGAGACGGACAGGCAGAAAGAGAGAGAGAAAGAGAGAGAGAGAGAGAGAGAGAGAGTGTGTGTGTGTGTGTGTGTGTGAGAGAGAGAGAGAGAGAGAGAGAGAGAGAGAAGGAGCAAGTGAGAATGTTACAAAAACAAAAACAAAAACGCGAATGAATGTTGGCATCTGTCTGCTTATCTATCTGCACGTGTACTTGTGTCTCTAATAGTTCAGACTGTGTGTTCTCTGTCTCTGCCTTCCTCTCTCCGCCCCCCCCCCCCCCGCCCCCCTTCCCCTCCCCCTCTCTCTCTCTCTCTCTGCCTTCCCCACTACCCCACCTCTCTCTCTCTCTGCCTTTGTCCCTACCCCTCCCTCTCTCTACTGATTTCTCTGTCATTTGTCACTCTCTCTCTCTCTCTCTCTCTCTCTGTCCCTTACTCCAACTCCCCCCATCTCTCTCTGTCTTCCTCCCTACCCCCTCCTCCCTCTCTCTCTCTCTCTCTCTCTTTGTGTGCCTTCCTCCAACTCCCTCCCCCCCCCTCTCTCTCCCTCTGTCTTCCCATCTCTCTCTCACTCTGCCCGACTCCCTTCCCACCCACTCCCATATCCCGCACATCTTCCCCCACAACCCGCTATCTCTCCCAGATAGCATCTAACAGTTCAGATGCATTTTTGCCTTAATAGAAAAAAATGACGAACAACTGCAAGGGGTGGGTTCTCTCTGTCTCTCTCTGTCTGTCTCCCCCCCCCCCCCCCTCTCTCTCTCTCTCTCTCTCTCTCTCCTCCTCCTCTTCTTCTTCTTCTTGCTAACGCATCTGCGCATTAATTTGAGTAGACATTAGTGTTCATGTCTGACAGTCTATGATATTTGGACAGGGACTGTTTTATTTTTTTTTTTTTTCTGATTTATGTTGCGTTGTTCACTTGACCTGAACAATGACAATGCTTAAAGGACATGATCATCAAGAGGTCAGTGCCAAAGCCGCTGTAAGACCTAAACAATGACAATGCTTAAAGGACATGCTCATCAAGAGGTCAGTGCCAAAGCAACCAACTCTGCAAAGGACGTCCTCAGACATACCACACTGGCTCCAGAATCTTCTAGTTTACTGAGAGTGTGGAGCAGGCAGTGAGAATTGAATGGGGGGAGGGGGTGGGGGGCGTGCATGTGTGTGTGTCTGTGCGCGCGTGTGTGTGTACGTGTGTGTGTGTGTGTGTGTGTGTGTGTGTGTGTGCGCGCGCGCGCGCGACCACGTGCATCCTTGAGAGAAGGTGGACGTGATCAGTGTCGGTTCACACGCGAACGCATGTGTTTCATGTGGACCACAGCCCTAGTACATGAACGGAGCGCACTGAATAATCAAGATCTCCAAAAGTCACCGTAACCGTCAGTGATAAGAGCATTTATATTAACAATCACAACAAAACAACCGAACTAAATTTTTACGCGGCGAAAGTCATTCAACACAGGACACTTCAAAAGAAAAGGAGCTGCGTTTTGTTTTTTTTTTTCATTTAACTCCTTGCACAAAGGGCCAAACTCCTCTGAATATGTCTACATTTTTTTTTTTATAGTACCGGCTACCTGTGTTGCGTATTGATTTCAGAAATGCCAAATCTTTAGCATGACCATGAGAGTGAGGGAATGAGAGAGAGGGTGGAGGGGGGGGGGGGTTGCGCTGGGGAGCGGCACAACAAGAGAGCAACCTCATAGTAGTAGTATTTCCTTCAAACAAATTTGCCAACACAAGTACTTCACTGCGATAACATTAGCTCATTCGAACACCCCACTTCCCACCCCCCGCGTGTGTGTGTGTGTGTGTGTGCGCGCGTGCGCGCGCGCGCGTGCGTGTGCGCGTGAAAACCTTCAATAAGTGGCCGCCCTCTCGCTGCGTTTTGCCTTTGATGTCCGCGTGCTAGGTGTTTGGTGTCTCCCTTTATCTCTACCCCTCCCTTTCCAGACGACCCCGGGCATTTTTTTTTTCCAGCTCTGATAATTATTATGGTGCCCGTGCATCGTGCTGAACCCACCCCGAACGCCCTCTCACGGGTATGTGAAGGAGGGCAGACCGGGTGGGCCTGGGTGGTATGAGCGGGTGGGAGAGTAAGGGGGGTGGTAGTGGTTGAGGCTGGGGTTAGAGGGTGGGTGTATGTCTGAAGACTCGAGAGATTAGATTCCGAAAAAGGTGATGACTACCTTTTTTTTTTTTTCCTCCAACCCCCGGTGTGTTTGTGTTATCGTCATCACAGATTCCGTTCGCGAAATCGTCAACGCCTCAGGAGTCGAGATAGATAGAGAGAGCGAGACAGCGAGTGTGTGTGTGTGTGTGTGTGTGTGTGTGTGTGTGTGTGTGTGTGTGTGTGTGTGTGTGTCTGTCTGTCTGTCTGTCTGTTTGTCCGTCTGTCTGTGCGCGCTTGTGTGTATGTGTGTACGTGCTCGCGCATGTGTCTGTGTGCGCACGCGTGTGTGTGTGTGTGTGTGTGTGAGTGTGTATGGGTCTGTACTTACGCACGTACATATGTGTATGCGCATGCGTCGCGTCGTCGGTCTGGCGAACTTGTGTGTGTTCGGAAGACGTTCATCAACCGTGAGCTAGGCCAGGTGATGATGTGTTTATCAACATGCAGATTTACACAGGTAACGAATGAAGAGGTTGCGGCAGATGCTGAATCATGCAGCGGGGTTATGAACGTAGATTAGATTAGCGCCTCCAACGTATGTATATCAAGGTATCGCAGTTGTTGGTATTATGCAGTGGAGATTGATTAAAAATAAAAAATAAAAAAAAATTTAAAAGAAGAAGAAGAAAAAAGAATAGAATAAAAATATATAAAATAATAATAATAAATTTTCTTCTTTTTTTTTTCCTTCGTGTTTTTCTTCTATCAGGCCGATAACTTTGGTGATAACAAATTTAATCTCATGTTAATATTATTTTACTATATTATGTACTGTTTGTTTATTTGTTTTATTTCATTATTTCATTACTCACTGTTTATGAATGTTATTTGATACAATTGATAATATGCTTCATCAGCCGTCATCAGTGATAAAACTGAAGCGCAACGTTGTTGAGCACAGTATATAAGCTTTAAGCTTATTGATGCTCTTTTGTCATTCATTGCACCGCAATCATGTGTATTGTTGAATAATTCAAGATTATTTAAACCAAACACGGGGTTATGTTTACCCCCTCCTGTGAAAACGCACTGTTGCAGATAGAACCGAGGATCCCTGCTTACAAAAAAAAAAAAGTAAGGTGGCGGCATGGTTTAAGACGTTCACCTGCCAATGCAGTGTCCGTAAAGGGTCTGGGTTCGATTCCCGCTCCCACCAACCTTTCTCCCAAGTTTTGGACTGGAAAAAATGGAAGGATGAAACGACAAACCGAAGTCCTGTGTGCAGCAGCACGCACTTTGGCGCACCGAAAAAGAACCCCATGACAACTTATCAATTGTAGTCCTCTGGCAACGTTCTTTAGAATAAACCCACTCTTTTCTTTTTCTTTTCTTTTTATCACATCAGATTTCTCTGTGTGAAATTCGGGCTGCTCTCCCCAGGGAAAGCGCGTCGCTACACTACAGCGCCACCCTTTTTTTTTTTTTTTTTTTTTCCTGCGTGTAGTTTTATTTGTTTTTCCTATCGAAGTGGATTTTTCTACAGAATTTGGCCAGGAACAACCCTTTTGTTGCCGTTGGTTCTTTTACGTGCGCTAAATGCATGCTGCACACGGGACCTCGGTTCATCGTCTCATCCGAATGACTAGCGTCCAGACCACCACTCAAGATCTAGTGGAGGGGGAGAAAATATCGGCGGCTGTGCCGTGATTCGAACCAGTGCACTCAGATTCTCTCGCTTCCTAGGCGGACGCGTTACCTCTAGGCCATCACTCCACACTCCGATAGGTTCACAAATATATGTGCATGCACTCAAAGCTGGACTTAATCGCGTTGGGTTATGCTGCTGGTCAGGCATCTGCTGGGCAGATGTGTTGTAGCGTGCATGGATTAGTCCGAACGCTTTGACGCCTCCTTGAGAAACTGAAACTGAAACTGCCTACAAGGTCATGCATCCACAGGGTACCTTTTTTCACTTCACAAAGGAAATGGCCTGTGCATGCATTTGTCATTGACGAAAAGATGTTAGCGAAATAACATTAACATTTCATGCCGTCACGAAGATCGATGACAATAAGTGAAGACAAGACACACACACACACACACACACACACACACACACACGAACACACACATCACATCACGCACACACGAACACACACATCACATCACGCACACACACACATACACATATCACATCACACACACACACATACACATAACATCACATCACACACACACACACACACACACACACACACACACACACACACACACACACACACAAACACACACACACACACACATATATATATATATATATACGCACACACACATGAACACACACAACACACACACACACACACTTACCCCAAGGTTCTGTTATTGCCCCTGTTTTATTTAATATCTTGTTAAACGACTTACCCAAACACTTATCAAATGATGTGATCCTAGTGCAATACGCAGATGATATATGTATGTGGATGAATGTAACTATGAAACGGAATACATCCAAAAGGGCTTTAAACTATATCAAGAAAATATACCAACGAGAAATAGATAGATTAAATAGATATATTGCTGATAATGGTCTTACATTATCATCAGAAAAAACACATATTATGCTTTTTAACAATGGTACAAACCCAGAAGAGTTACCAACATTTAAGATTGAAAATGAGACAATTCAGTATAAAGATACTGTTAAGTTTTTAGGATTGATACTTACTTCAAAACTAACTTGGAACAGCCATATTGAATATATATTAACAAAAACAAGAAAATCTCTAAACTTACTCAAAATTGTGAGTAAACAATACTGGGGACAAGACACAACGATTTTGAAACATTTATCATCATCACTTATTCGATCCAAACTATCCTATGGACAAGAAGTCTTTTTCAATGCTCCAAAATATTTGCTAAAGAAACTTCAAAGCATAGACTGCAAAGCATATAGACTTGCCCTTGGTGTACCTTTCCATGCATCGACCCTCGGAACATACAAAGAAATAGGAGTACTACCTTTAGATGAATACCGAAACCTCGCATGTGCTAAATACGTACTGAGAAGCTCAACAACTGGAAATTATACATCAGAGGAAGTAAAAATTACATCCGAAAACAACTTCCCCAAAAGAGCTAAAAACATATCTTATTTAACACCCATTGGCACGTTTGTGTCAAACCTGTTCGAAAAATCTAAAATTAATTCAGATGACGTAGACACACAGAAGACCGTAAGTCCATACCCCATCTGGGAGATGAATAAAGCACATTTTGATGTTAATCATACTGACATTAAAAAGAATGAAAATCCGAATATCATGGCAACGGAAGTCCGAGTACACCTTCAAAATAGATACCGTGATCATTTACAGATCTACACAGATGGCTCACTATTAGACAATGGCCAAGCAGGTTCAGCTTTTGTTATACCAGAACTGAAAACGGAAAGATCATACTATATTGGTAAAAATCGTTCAATATTCACTGCTGAACTTATTGCTGTTCTTATGGCTCTAAATCATATTCTTGATCTTCCAATTTGCCTTCTACAAGTCTTGTTTTGCGTTGATTCCAAATCTGTATTATGTGCTTTAAACTCACCAAATTGTAAGAACAAATCTAAAATCATACTAGAAATCAGCCACATTTTACATCTTTTAAGCTTGAAAGGAACACATATTACGTTTTTCTGGGTTCCTTCACATCTTGGTATTCTCTACAATGAATGGGCTGACAGGACTGCAAGAAAAGGTGCAAAGAACGAACAGGGAACCATAGAACTTTATGTGCCTCTATCTGTACAAGAGGGTTATCGAATACTAGAAAAAACATCGTGGAACAAAGTCAGAGAATTATACCAAGAAAACGGCAAAGCTTTAAACCATAGTGTAATTAATGGTCAACAACCGGGAACTATCAATCAGTCAAATACATACAGTAATTCAATAAGATTAAGGCAGATTCATACATTATCAAACAGGATAAAACTGAACGCTTTTGTAACAAAGTTCAGCAAAGATGTCAGATGCATATGTGGAGAACATATTTCTAGCAACCATGTAATATTCGAATGTCAGAATCTAAAATGTTTTTTGCCAGACTTCACCAAAAGTTCTTTTGAATGTGTTATTAACAATTCCAATATGTTATTTGTTATTGCAGAAGGTTTGCTGCATAGTCCTATAGGACATTTGTTATAGATGTTATATTTGTTTGATGTTGGCGTTTATAACGTTTCCATTTTTCCTAGCGTTGTCTCTCCCTATTACCCCTCCACACATACACACACTTTTACCCCTCCCCCTCTCACAGCCCCTACCCCCACGGGTTTTTTTTTTTTTTTTTTTTTTTTCCGTCTAATATCACTTCAAGTGGAAAGACGTTAAACTGAAGACAACACACACACACACACACACACACACACACACACAAACACACACACACACACACACACACACACACACACACACGAACACACACACACCTCTAAACTGACAGAACCTGTCAAGACAACAACAACAGATTCGCTGTGATAGATAGGGACCGGGCCGGGAGAGAGACACGTGAAAGATGCAACATACAGTGTTATCGCTCGGGTCCCGCGGCCCCAAACGTTAGTCCGGAATAACCAGACTGTTCCTTTTATTTCTGATCTGTCCCTGTGTGGTGTTTGTCTGGCATTCCTCAAGCTCCTCCCGTGAGAAGTGAGTGAGTAAATATTGGTGGGAGAGATACCTTTTTGTGTTTGTTCGGGATCTGATGTTTTTGATTCGTTTGTTGTTTGTTTTTTCTTTTTCTTTTTTTTTTTTTTTTTTGCTCCCGTGTGCCCGTGCGGGCTTGTCAGTGTTCGTGTGTGTGTGTGTGTGTGTGTGTGTGTGTGTGTGTGTGTGTGTGTCTGTGTGTGTGCGCGCGCCTGCATAACTGTTCGTGAGTGTGATCCGCACGCCGGCTCCTATCTGTGTATCTTTCAGTCTGTTGTCTGTCTGTCTGTCTGTCAGTCTGTCTGCCTGGTGGTTTTACGCTACACTGACGTTCGCCGGCCTGATAAAAGTCGATGTTTATTTTCCTGCGGGGTCCACGAGCGTATTTTTAGGGCGGCGATTATGAGCCATTTTCACGTGCGTACATCACCTCCACGCTTCACAATAACGCACCCTGTGTTTCCTGATAACGGACCACATAAATTCCACACCCACCACCACCACCCCTCACGGAGAGGGAGAGAGAGAGGGAGAGAGAGAGAGAGAGAGAGAGAGAGAGAGCCTGTGTATTTGTCGTCTCTCTGTCTGTCTCTCTGTCTGTCTGTCTGTCTGTCTCTTCGTATCTATCTCCTTTCTTTTCTTCTCCTCTATAATATGTATTGTATCTGTCTCCCTTCTTTCTTCTTCTTCTCCTCTATAATATGTATTATATCTGTCTCTCTTTTTTCTTCTTCTCCTCTATAATATGTATTATATCTGTCTCCCTTCTTTTTTCTTCTTCTCCTCCATAATATGTTTTGTATCTGTCTCCCTTCTTTTTTTCTTCTTCTCCTCTATAATATGTATTGTATCTGTCTCCCTTCTTTTCTTCTTCTAGTCTTTAATATCTATAGTATCTGTCTCCCTTTTTTTTCTATTGTATCTATCTCCCTTCTTTTTCTAATGATATAATTATTTATGTCTCTGTTTTTCCTTTGTGATATATCTCTTGTTTGTTCACTTCTTCTTCTTTTTCTTCCTTTTTATTGTCATTATTATTTTTATATTGTATATATTATATTTTACGCAAGTGAGTAGCCTTCTTTGACTGAGAGATCGGTCGAACTTGGTAGTCATTATTTTTATATTGTCTGTCTCGTTTTCGAGGGCATGGCTGAATGGGGGGGGGGGGGGGGAAGCATTATGTATAAGTATTACCCTCCGAAACTATTAAAAAAAAATAATAATAAAAAAAATAATAATAATAATAATAAATCATCCACTCTCTCTCTCTCTCTCTCTCTCTCTCTCTCTCTCTCTCTCTCTCTCCTACGAAATATTTCAAGACGGAGAGACAATGTCGCCATGTAAACGTCTCTGCGCATTGTTGTTGCTGCTGTTGTTGTTGGCTATGAAAAGAGAAAATTAACCGAATATTTGGTGTCTTCTTTCCAAACAGAACTCTGTGTGTGTGTGTGTGTGTGTGTGTGTGTGTGTGTGTGTGTAGTGTGTGTGCGTGTGTGTGAAAATAACCAAATATTTGGTGTCCTCTTTCCAAACCGAACAGTGTGTGTGTGTGTGTGTGTGTGTGTGTGTGTGTGTGTGTGTGTCGTGTGCGTGTTTGTATGTGGATGTGTTTTCTGCGCGGGTGCGTGTATACGTTTGTACATGAAAATGAGTGTGTGTGTGTGTGTGTGTGTGTGTGCGCGCGCGCGTGCATGCGTGTGTGTGTGCGTGCGCGCGCGCGCGCGTGCGTGCGTGTGTGTGCGTGCGTGCGTGCGTGCGTGCGTGACTGCTTTCAAACCCGGAAATAAACACGAGTTCAGCAGTGTAAACGGTGATCCATCTTTAATGCTTTTGCTGTCGCCTCTCGCCGATTTTCATCGTCGCTGTTGCTGCTGGTTTTGTGTTTGTCGCTTAATCAGTCACCTCTCTCCCTCTCTCTCTCTCTATAACACAGAGAGAGAGAGAGAGAGAGAGAGAGAGAGAGAGAGAGAGACCGGCATACACACGAAGACATATATGTGTATAGATAGATAGATAGACAGATAGATAGATGTGTGTGCGTGTCTCCCCCACCCCCCACCCCCACGCCCCCTCCGTAGTTATGTACGTACTTAATCTTACAGTACGTGATGACAAACTTTTGTGTACCATGAACAGATGAATGGACAGACACCTACTCCCTTAATCTGACCAGATTCTGATTTGGTATTTCTGATCTAAACACACAGTGATGTAATCATGAAGCAGTCAATCATTTCGGAATGATCACTGATACCCATTGTGTGATGAACCCAGCGAGGATGAAGT
>NC_134898.1:12975018-12977518 GCF_041734735.1 Babylonia areolata | reverse complement strand
CAGTGCTGGTCAGGTAATTAGAGCAACACACCCAAAGACGCATCCTTGAAGTGGATGACACTCGACTGTGTGGTCCCATTCTCACCATTAAGCCCACAGCACACTCAACTCTGGGTAGGAGCCGGCCACGGGCCGAAAACCCCACCTCCGCTGGGATTCGAACCCGCGTCCTCCCAGCCGTCAGTCCGCGACGCTAACCACTTCGCCACGGCGGCTGGTGGTTTTTATTTTTTGTAATAAGCTCAAAGGAGGCAAAAAAGTGATTTTTGCTCTATGTAAGATGATTATATTTGCAAATGTTGCCTGGCTACACTTTTGGAGTTAAAAGACATTTGTGTTTTCTCAACTTTTATGTAACATCGTTGTGTATTTGGAAATGTTTGTTCTGGGCATGAAAACATTTTGCACGGCAGTAATCCTCCATACTCCAGTAGGAGTGAAAGGATAATTAGAACTTGAAACTTGTGTGTGATAATAATATATGTAAAAACAGTTGTTGTGTTTATTCTGTGGTGGAATTCCAAAGTTTGGAATTGAAAACCAAACAATGCAAAGTTTTGTCAGTATAGCACAAACTATCGAAGAAGCAGAGAATTTTGACTGCAGCTCAGTGGGGATACATCATGCAGCAACCAGCCTGTCTACAGACACCCGACCCCCCCGCCCCCTCCACCCCCCACATCCTCCTTCACCCACCCACCCACCCACACACACACACACACACACAATTCCCCAAAACGAAGAGGAAAATCTCGGACCTCGCAACTTATTTTCCTGGCGCTAAAAGAATAAACAGAAGAACGGCAAAACACCCCTATATTTCAGTCCTTTGTACTATTTCTGGCACGGAGCGACCGCAGTTATTGCACGCGGCAGATGAGTGGTACATGCGTGGCCACTCTGCGAGACAAACCATACGCAAACCAACTCCACGCTGGCTTAATAATATAAACTTAGCCGCCTGGCAAACTCATATGTGTTAAGTCCTCAGTTCACTTCCAACAGCCACTGATGTAAAAGATCGCGTTTTGACTGGCACAAAACTACTACTACGAAGTCTGCGCGTCAATGAAGCTAAAAATAAACCAGTATTTGCGTAAAAAATTACTGGGGTCTGCGCGTACAATGAAGCTAAAAATAAACCAGTATTTGCGTAAACATATTACTGGAGTCTGCGCGTACAAATGAAGCTAAAAAATAAACCAGTATTTACGTAAACATATTGCTCCGCATGCTCTTTCCCGCTTTGAACATTTCGGGGGCCATACATGTCTTCGGGGCTAAAACTGGCGATTCGTTTGTCTGCAAACACGAAAATAAACGCGATCATCAATCACACTCATTTTATCCCCTTTATTTGCGTACACTCTGTTCGGACTCAATTTCTGCTAAATGTAAGGGCAGCGAAGACTACGGTGTTAAATCTAATGTTTAAAAAAAATAAATAATAATAATAAGTAGTTACTCTTTCTAAGACAAATGCACACAACTCAAACTGTTACTGCTTGCACTACCCGTCAGATCGCCTACAGTTGGATAACTAAAAGCGGGAACTGAGAAATAAACGCTGATTCTTTCCCCTCAAAAAGGAAGCTCCAGCTTAGGTGGCGCTGCACTGTGGCAACATGCTCTCACAGGGGCAGAGCAGCCCAAATTTCAACCAGAGAAATCTGTTGTGACGAAAGGCAATACAATACAATACAATACTTTTTTATGATAGTAGTCATGTCCGACTATGACCATCAGAACAGCAGAGGAGCCTGCAACTGCTGTTCCAACTATCTGGGCAAAGTGGAGACTGTCTTGCCCAAGTTACATCCCCACTCTCTCGACCAAGAGGGTTTTAGGACAGTCGGCGTTGGGATGGTTCCCAAAGGCCAACCAGCCCACAAGGCTGCAGCACTAAGAGCCGGCAGTGCAATTTTGCCTCCCAGTTTGAGAGTCATAGTCCTTCATAAAAGACCAAGCTGTAAATGATTTGCCACTGACTGGAGAGACCATTGATACAATACAACACTTACACACAGCAACAACCGCCTGCTCACTGACAAGAGTCCCCGCCTTATCAACAGCCAAGTGATTTTCAAAACCATCCGTTTCCAGTGCGGACGTATCCGCATACAAGAATCTTATTCGCATACATTCGCTTCGGCCTGTTTACACTAACCAAATTCCAGACATCTCAGAGCACAACCTTGTTGGAATGTTATCAGCATCAGACAACGTCGAGGGGTAGTGTGAATCCGGGTCGGTTCGATTCGGATGTGTGCGGGTCGGAGTCAGTGTAACCGTAAATGCATGCATTCGCTTTGGACCTGAACAGACCCGAATTATTCTGCCCAGTGGACACTGATCGCCTCAGTGTAAGAACCGGAATCAACAACATCCGCAAGCAACTCCACCCCCCACCCCCATCTACACACAAGCAAACGTACTTCCTCAGCAGCGGTCCGCTGTGGTGAAATCGGTCAGGTGTTGGACTTCATTTGTATTTGTATTT
>NC_134898.1:12960018-12970018 GCF_041734735.1 Babylonia areolata | reverse complement strand
ATCACTTAATATACACACTGACAAGTACTATTTCACTCATAATACAAACATACAAAAAAACAGCAAAAAAATCAACTGGGAAAAAAAGCGTATCAATAGACAAAACGTTAATAAAGAGAGCTGCGAATGGCAGAAACCAAGGATTTAAGTTTTAACAGTATTCTTTTGTTGTTTTTTTCAGAAAAATAATTGGTGGAATTTAATGGTGTTTGGGCGGATTCTATAATACCAAGATAAATATTTTTGTCTGATGCTTTCAAAAAATGAGCACACAAACAAAGAGTGAAACTCATTAGCAATGTCGTTTGTGGAACATTTATCACAGATTCTTTCATTTCTGGGTAAATTGTCAAAACGCAGTCTATTAACAGGCAAAGGATTATTAGTTGTTCTAAACTTAACTCAATTACACAATTATTTGGTAGCACTGTAAAATAAGCATCTTGGCCAAAGTTTGGTTTAAACATCCTGTAATTAATATACACAGTGGCGTTATCAACATGTCTATACCAATCTTCGAAAAACTTATCTTTTAAACAACGTTTAACTTTCTCTTTGAACCATGTGGGATGTACATCAAAATTGTGTTGGTTCAACCAGAAACAACTTAATCCAATTTCATTCAATACAGTATGGATACTTTTCAAGTATTGGTCATGTACGTTATCACTGTATAGTCTAAAGAGACATCTATAAACAACCGAGGACAGTTTAGACGTTCTTTGGTTTGTAACAAGCCTGAACCAAAACGCTAGCATTCTGGATCTAACACAGCCAGACACGGGAAATTTACCAGTTTCACCAAAAACCATAAATGATGGGGTGGATTGTCTTAGTTTTTGAACTTATCTGCACCCGAGTAAAAACAAAAATTGCTCCGTGTCCATTGCAGGGAAATCGTATCATGCAGCCGCACATAAATACAGAATCCACCATGTAGAAATGGGGGATCCCTTGTTAGACATGGGTCAAGTCGTAACCTGCGACCAACGTAACAAAATTCCAGTGAGGTGTATCGGGGACAGTGGGGGCCGTAGCCAAACAATCGTGACCTGCACATGAGCCCACGTGTTTTTCGTGCGCATTTCCAGGCAACCGAAGTAGCGCACGGAAAAGTTGTGACTTGCAGTCTGCGGAAAGATGTGGATGGTGGAAAAATGTGTGACTGGTAGCCGACGTGAAGCATTCCTCCTCAAACGTGGATCATGGACAAGAGAGACTATTGACCTGCAACCGACACAAAGAGTCTTCAATGGCTTCTCAGAAATGACGGGGATGTTTGTTTCTATGGCGTGTCTTGTTGTTGTTGTTGTTGCTGTTGTTGATGTTGTTGTTTTAAGGTGCTGATTTTTTTTCTTTCGATTTTTAAAGTGAGTGGGGAGGCGGGAGGGGCATGATCTGTAACCGAACTAAACGTTCTGCCGCGTGGGTTCTGGGACAAGCGTGACGTGGGCTTCAACCGAGTCAGTATATCGCGACACAAAGCACCTGCCAAGGCCGTTACCTACAGCCCATGATCCGTTTCTCACCTGCAAGGTGGGGAGAGGGGGGAATCACGAGCTGCAGCTGAGTAAAGCTTTCCCTCAAGAGTTAACATGTGAGAGTCAGACAGAAGTGAGTGGTACCTAACCCACTGAACAAAGTTTCTGCCCCATGGCTATAAACCCAGCTTGAAGGGCGTCTGGGTGTGGTGTGGTGTGGCGTGGCGTGGTGTGGTATGGCGTGGAATGGTTTGGCGCGGCGTGGTGTGGTGTGGCGTGGAATGGTGTTGTGTGGTGTGGTGTGGAATGGTGTAGTGTGGTGTGGTGTGATGTGGCATGGTGTGGTGTGGAATGGTGTTGTGTGGTGTGGTGTGATGTGGCATGGTGTAGTGTGGAATGGTGTGGTGTGGTGTGGTGTGATGCGGCATGGTGTGGTGTGGAATGGTGTGGTGTGGAATGGTGCGGTGTGGTGTGGTGTGGAATGGTGTGGCATGGTGTGGTGTGGCATGGTGTGGTGTGGTGTGGAATGGTGTGGTGTGGTGTGGTGTAGTGTGGCATAGAATGGTGTGGTGTGGTGTGGAATGGTGTGGTGTGGCGTAGAATGGTGTGGAATGGTGTAGTGTGGTGTGGAATGGTGTGGTGTGGCGTGGCGTGGCGTGGTGTGGTATGGCGTGGAATTGTGTGGTGTGGCGTGGAATGGTGTGGTGTGGTGTGGCGTGGAATGGTGTGGTGTGGAATGGTGTGGTGTGGTGTGGTGTGACGTGGAATGGTGTGGTGTGGCGTGGAATGGTGTGGTATGGTGTGGTGTGGCGTAGAATGGTGTGGTGTGGCGTGGAATGGTGTGGTGTGGTGTGGCGTGGAATGGTGTGGTGTGGAATGGTGTGGTGTGGTGTGGTGTGGCGTAGAATGGTGTGGTGTGGCGTGGAATGGTGTGGTGTGGTGTGGCGTGGAATGGTGTGGCGTGGAATGGTGTGGTGTGGCGTGGTGTGGCGTAGAATGGTGTGGTATGGAATGGTGTGGTGTGGTGTGGCGTGGAATGGTGTGGTGTGGAATGGTGTGGTGTGGTGTGGCGTGGAATGGTGTGGTATGGAATGGTGTGGTGTGGTGTGGTGTGGAATGGTGTGGTGTGGAATGGTGTGGTGTAGAATGGTGTGGTGTGGTGTGGCGTAGAATGGTGTGGTGTGGTGTGGTGTGGTGTGGTGTGGCGTGGAATGGTGTGGCGTGGTGTGGTGTGGTGTGGAATGGTGTGGCGTGGTGTGGTGTGGAATGGTGTGGTGTAGTGTGGTGTGGCGTGGAATGGTGTGGTGTGGCGTGGAATGGTGTGGCGTGGTGTGGTGTGGTGTGGAATGGTGTGGTGTGGTGTGGAATGGTGTGGTGTGGAATGGTGTGGTGTGGCGTGGAATGGTGTGGCGTGGACTGGTGTGGCGTGGTGTGGAATGGTGTGGCGTGGTGTGGTGTGGAATGGTGTGGTGTAGTGTGGTGTGGCGTGGAATGGTGTGGCGTGGTGTGGTGTGGTGTGGAATGGTGTGGTGTGGAATGGTGTGGTGTGGTGTAGTGTGGTGTGGCGTGGAATGGTGTGGTGTGGCGTGGAATGGTGTGGTATGGTGTGGTGTGGCGTAGAATGGTGTGGTGTGGCGTGGAATGGTGTGGTGTGGTGTGGCGTGGAATGGTGTGGTGTGGAATGGTGTGGTGTGGTGTGGTGTGGCGTAGAATGGTGTGGTGTGGCGTGGAATGGTGTGGTGTGGTGTGGAATGGTGTGGTGTGGTGTGGTGTGGCGTAGAATGGTGTGGTATGGAATGGTGTGGTGTGGCGTGGAATGGTGTGGTGTGGAATGGTGTGGTGTGGTGTGGTGTGGAATGGTGTGGTGTAGAATGGTGTGGTGTGGTGTGGTGTGGTGTGGCGTGGAATGGTGTGGTGTGGTGTGGTGTGGTGTGGCGTGGAATGGTGTGGCGTGGTGTGGTGTGGTGTGGAATGGTGTGGCGTGGTGTGGTGTGGAATGGTGTGGTGTAGTGTGGTGTGGCGTGGAATGGTGTGGTGTGGCGTGGAATGGTGTGGCGTGGTGTGGTGTGGTGTGGAATGGTGTGGTGTGGTGTGGAATGGTGTGGTGTGGAATGGTGTGGTGTGGCGTGGAATGGTGTGGCGTGGACTGGTGTGGCGTGGTGTGGTGTGGAATGGTGTGGCGTGGTGTGGTGTGGAATGGTGTGGTGTAGTGTGGTGTGGCGTGGAATGGTGTGGCGTGGTGTGGTGTGGTGTGGAATGGTGTGGTGTGGAATGGTGTGGTGTGGTGTAGTGTGGTGTGGCGTGGAATGGTGTGGTGTGGAATGGTGTGGTGTGGCGTGGAATGGTATGGCGTGGTGTGGTGTCGTGTGGTGTGGAATGGTATGGTGTGGTGAGGCGCGGTGTGGCGTGGAATGGTGTGGAATGGTGTGGCTTCGTGTGGCGTGGAATGGTGTGGTGTGGTGTGGTGTGGTGTGGCGTGGAATGGTTTGGTGTGGTGTGAAATGGTGTGGTGTGGTGTGGTGTGGTGTGGCGCGGTGTGGTGTGGTGTGGCGTGGCGTGGTGTGGTATGGCGTGGAATGGTTTGGCGTGGCGTGGTGTGGTGTGGCGTGGTGTGGTGTGGAATGGTGCGGTGTGGTGTGGTGTGATGTGGAATGGTGTGGTGTGGCGTGGAATGGTGTTGTGTGGTGTGGTGTGATGTGACATGGTGTAGTGTGGAATGGTGTGGTGTGGTGTGATGTGGCATGGTGTGATGTGGAATGGTGTGGTGTGGAATGGTGCGGGGTGGTGTGGTGTTGAATGGTGTGGCATGGTGTGGTGTGGTGTGGAATGGTGTGGTGTGGCGTAGTGTGGCGTAGAATGGTGTGGTGTGGTGTAGTGTGGCGTAGAATGGTGTGGTGTGGTGTGGTGTGGTGTGGCGTAGAATGGTGTGGAATGGTGTAGTGTGGTGTGGAATGGTGTAGTGTGGTGTGGAATGGTGTGGTGTGGTGTGGCGTGGCGTGGTGTGGTATGGCGTGGAATGGTGTGGTGTGGCGTGGAATGGTGTGGTGTGGTGTGGCGTGGAATGGTGTGGTGTGGAATGGTGTGGTGTGGTGTGGTGTGGTGTGGTGTGGCGTGGAATGGTGTGGTGTGGTGTGGAATGGTGTGGTGTGGAATGGTGTGGTGTGGCGTGGAATGGTGTGGTGTGGCGTGGAATGGTGTGGTGTGGTGTGGCGTGGAATGGTGTAGTGTGCTGTGGTGTGGCGTTGAATGGTGTGGCGTGGAATGGTGTGGTGTGGTATGGTGTGATGTGGCGTAGAATGGTGTGGTATGGAATGGTGTGGTGTGGCGTGGAATGGTGTGGTGTGGAATGGTGTGGTGTGGTGTGGTGTGGTGTGGTGTGGCGTAGAATGGTGTGGAATTGTGTGGTGTGGTGTGGCGTGGAATGGTGTGGCGTGGTGTGGTGTTGTGTGGTGTGGTGTGGAATGGTGTGGTGTGGTGTGGTGTGGCGTAGAATGGTGTAGTGTGGTGTGGAATGGTGTGGTGTGGCGTGGCGTGGCGTGGTGTGGTATGGCGTGGAATTGTGTGGTGTGGCGTGGAATGGTGTGGTGTGGTGTGGCGTGGAATGGTGTGGTGTGGAATGGTGTGGTGTGGTGTGGTGTGGTGTGGAATGGTGTGGTGTGGCGTGGAATGGTGTGGTATGGTGTGGTGTGGCGTAGAATGGTGTGGTGTGGCGTGGAATGGTGTGGTGTGGTGTGGCGTGGAATGGTGTGGTGTGGAATGGTGTGGTGTGGTGTTGTGTGGCGTGGAATGGTGTGGTGTGGTGTGGTGTGGCGTAGAATGGTGTGGTATGGAATGGTGTGGTGTGGCGTGGAATGGTGTGGTGTGGAATGGTGTGGTGTGGTGTGGAATGGTGTGGTGTAGAATGGTGTGGTGTAGAATGGTGTGGTGTGGTGTGGCGTAGAATGGTGTGGTGTGGAATGGTGTGGTGTGGTGTGGTGTGGCGTGGAATGGTGTGGCGTGGTGTGGTGTGGTGTGGAATGGTGTGGTGTGGTGTGGCGTGGAATGGTGTGGTGTGGTGTGGCGTGGAATGGTGTGGCGTGGTGTGGTGTGGTGTGGAATGGTGTGGTGTGGTGTGGTGTGGAATGGTGTGGTGTGGTGTGGAATGGTGTGGTGTAGTGTGGTGTGGCGTGGAATGGTGTGGTGTGGCGTGGAATGGTGTGGCGCGGTGTGGTGTGGCGTGGAATGGTGTGGTGTGGAATGGTGTGGTGTGGTGTGGAATGGTGTGGTGTGGTGTGGAATGGTGTGGTGTGGTGTGGCGTGGAATGGTGTGGCGTGGAATGGTATGGCGTGGTGTGGTGTCGTGTGGTGTGGAATGGTGTGGTGTGGCGTGGTGTGGTGTGGTGAGGCGCGGTGTGGCGTGGAATGGTGTGGAATGGTGTGGCGTCGTGTGGCGTGGAATGGTGTGGTGTGGTGTGGTGTGGCGTGGAATGGTTTGGTGTGGTGTGGAATGGTGTGGTGTGGTGTGGTGTGGTGTGGTGTGGTGTGGTGTGGCGTGGAATGGTGTGGCGTGGAATGGTGTGGTGTGGCATGGAATGGTGTGGTGTGGTGTGGCGTGGAATGGTGTGGTGTGGCGTGGAATGGTGTGGTGTGGAATGGTGTGGTGTGGTGTGGTGTGGTGTAGTGTGGTGTGGCATGGAATGGTGTGGTGTGGAATGGTGTGGTGTGGTGTGGTGCTGTGTTGTATGGTATGGTATTACTATTTTTGTCCTGACAGATTTCTCTGCATGAAACACGAGTTGCTCTCCTGAGGTAGAGCGCATCTGAACATGGAGGCTCAGTCGTATTTTCCTGTCTGCAATGTGTAACTGTTATTTTCTGTCAATGTGGTTTTTGTTGTTGTTTCCACAGAATTTTGCCAAGGACGACTTCTTTGTTGCTGTAGGTTCTTTTACTTGCGAAAAGTAGATACTGAACACAGGCTATCGGTTTATCGCCCCATCTGAAGGTCATGTTGAAGGGGAGAAGTATTTCATTTAAAAAATCGCTCCGGCATTTTATATTGTTTGCAACATCACTGACAACATTAAAAAAAATATTAAATAAAAAAAACTACCATCTTCTCAACTATTGTGATAAGCCAGCTGAGGAACAATCGCGACCAGACAGGTTTAATCAGGACAGAAATCTCCCTCAACAACATCTTGCTGCAGCAGACGTCGGCTGTTAGCTGGTGAATATACTCAACACTCTCTTTCCTGAGAAAGGTCCCTCGTGTTTGTTTGTCAGAAGCCTGTCTGGTTCTGCCCGTCCTTGGGGTAATCCCGAACAGCTTTGGGTCCATGATATCTGCGGCATGAGGCCGGAGAGAGACATCTGTCAAAGATCCATCTGTACTGCCGTGGTGCTTGTATTGGCGTGCTGCTGGCGTCTCCTTGAGGACTGCTAAAGGCTAAGGGAACACGACGAGTGCCGTGCATTGCTATCACTGCCAGGAGGCTCCTGTATCCCCGCTGCCACAGCTCCATCATACATACATACGCTCACACAAACACACACGCGCGCGCGCAAACACACACACACACACACACACACACACACACACACACACACACACACACACATGCACGTATGTACGCACAAACGCAAGCGCCCGCACATACACACGTTATTCCCGAGTTACACTACAGGCATGATGAGGGTGGAATCCATGATTTTACCCGAAGAGGAGGATGTTGGAAACGTACGAACGTAAAACTTCTTCTTCTTCTGCGTTCATGGGCTGCAACTCCCACGCTCACTCGTATAATATATGCGAGTGGACTTTTACGTGTATGACCGTTTTTAACCCGCCATGTAGGCAGCGATACTCCGCTTTCGGGGGTGAACGTAAAACACAGTAGAGTACACGGTGCACTGCTAGTGCAGTGCAGGTGCAATGCAATGAATTGCAATCAAACCAAACCAAACCAAACACAAGACAACACAGCGCAGCACAGCACAGCACTACACAGTACAGTACAATACGATGCAATTCAAAGCAGTGCAATAAACAAGACGTATGGAGTTCTCTCTTCCCACGTCCTCCATGCCTCTCCCCACTACCCTTCGACCGCCACCTTCATCCCCTCTAACCCCCACCTTTCTCCCCACTTACCATCCATCACATCACCCAACCTTACGCCATCCGCCTCACTATACTTATTACTCGTCTTCAGTCTTATCGTGGTTCATATCATCACGTCTGCCGTCCACACAGAGTACCCCGCCCATCACACACCTGATTAACCTTTCAGTCACCTGTAGACCTGCAGTTATCCATCACTGGAAATGGAGTGTGTGTGTGTGTGTGTGTGTGTGTGTGTGTGTGTGTGTGTGTGTGTGTGTTGGTGGGTGGGTGTATGGGTGTGGGTGTGGGTGGGTGTATGAGTGTGTAGTGGGTGGGATTGTTTGTGTGTATGTGGTGTGTGTGTGTGTGGTGAATGAGTGTGTGTGAGTGTGTGTGTGGTGTGTGTGTGAGAGAGAGAGAGAGAGAGAGAGAGAGAGATAGTGAGTGTGTGTGCGTGTGTGTGTGGAGGGAGTTTGTTTTTGTTTGTATGTGTTTGTGCGTGTGTCGATGGCGGTTGGTTGTGTGCGTGTGTGCGTCTGTCTGTCTGTCTGTCTGTCTGTCTGTCTCTCTCTCTCTCTCTCTCTCTCTCTCTCTCTCTCATTTGTACCCCCAGGTATGTGTGTGCGTGCGGGCATGTGAACGTGTGTGTCTGCATGTGTATGTGTGTGCGAGCGAGCGAGCGCGCGCGCGTGCGGCGTGTGTGCATGTTCTTGTGTGTGCGTATAAGTATTCGAGTTCAGAAAATCTCTGAGCACACTCCTAAATTGAGAAACTTTAAACTTTAGCCTCTCAAAACTGAAAGATGAGGTGGATTAGGCCTTAACTTCGTGGTAACGAACTGAAACGTGAGTGCACAGATAAACAGAATGACACACAAATGTTTTGTTACACACACACACACACACACACACACACACACACACACACACACACACACACACACACACACACACACACACACACACACGCACACACACACGCACACACACACATCTAATATCACTTAGACGTTAAACTGAACACACACACACACACACACACTAAAGAATGGACTAACAGACAGGAAAGATGGACGGACGGACAGACAAACAAGCGGATAGAAGATGGATAAACCCACTGGCGAAGGGCAGTCAAAGAGTCAGACTGACATTCACAGAAGCAGAGAGATTCCTATCACAGACAGTACAGGTCAGAGAAAATAACACGAATCTGTTCGCGGTACAGAGACTGAACGACCTCTCGGGCAGAAATCGCAAATGTTCACGTGGCCTTCAGTAGAGACCATGCAAGCTTTGTGTTATCTTTCAAGATCAGCCACAGGTGGTGGTGTACCTGGAAATGACTCCCAGAAAAGCTTCCGGTGGAGTTATTTTAAGACATGCCCCTATATATATATATATATATATATTAGATAGAGAGAGAGAGAAAGACAGACAGACAGACAGAAATACGTATATATATATATATATATATATATATATGTATATGTATATATATATATATATAGAGAGAGAGAGAGAGAGAGAGAGATGTGCATATATACATGTGTGTGTGTGTAGATATAATTACATACTCCACCCGATACCCTGTATTACGTCCAACACTTTTTTCCATTGGAATATCTTTATTTTCTAAAAACAAAAAGTGTTATAACACAGGTTCTTTTGTTGTTGTTTTTTTGTTTGTTTGTTTTTGTTTTTGTTTGTTTGTTTTTGTTTTTGTTTTTTGTTTTTTGTTGTTGTTTTTTTTTGGGGGGGCGGGGTTGTTTTGTTTTGTTTTGTTTTTATCAAGACAAATTTTGAGGGGTCACTTTGGGGCATAACTAAAACTACTCCATGTCCCAAAAGAACTCCAAAGAGTTATTTCGGGGCCAGTAATCCCCAAATGACTTTCCGTGGAGTTTATTTTTGGGCTGGTCCCAAATACACTCCACTCGTGTTCGTGAGGAGTTGATCTGATAATTGATATTGCGCCTGAATGACTGTTTAAATAAAAACGAAATTTGAGAGAGAAAAAAAAAGAAAAAAAAAAGATACAGACCAACACTGACATATCAAGAAGTGCTTTGGGAAGGACCAGGACTGGATTGAGATGGGAGGGCTGCTCAAATTTAACTTTACCCGGGTTTTTTGGGTTTTTTTTTTTTTTTTTTTTTTTTGGTTGGGAGTGGGGTTTTTGTCGGGGGGTGGGGGGTGGGGGGGGGGGGGGTGAGGGGGGTGTTGTTGTTGCTTGTGTTTTCGAATTAATTTGAACTAAAAAATCTAAGGCCATACAATCATACAGGTCAAGGGTTGGAGTCTTCCCACTACAGTAAATTCCGACCTTACCCAGAATGACAGGATATGACATGGGTACTTGTATAGTACCTATCCTCGGTCGGAGAGTAAGCTCTAAGCTGCTTTATAAACACGGATTCATTTGAACAAGGCTGCCT
>NC_134898.1:12742518-12957518 GCF_041734735.1 Babylonia areolata | reverse complement strand
GTATGCTTTGATCGTGACAGTATACAGATAGAAGCACCCTTGTTCATTAAAATGATCAGAACATATCAGATAAAGTCAAAACAAGAAACGCGGCTCAGACATTCCGCATCCTTAGTTTTCATAATTGTTCTCATTTGCTCAGGCCGAAAGTTCACCTTCACTTATCTTCGTTCAAATGCTATCTAAATTCATGGACGAATAACATAGAGAAACACTACAATGAATAAACAAATAGACATTTTGTCAGTTTTCTCAGTATCAAGTGACCATGACAACGTGTACAGGATTTCCACGTGACGTCCGACAATGACAACCTCCCCAATCAACGAACGTACTCCCGTCAGTATTTTTGCACATGTCGCAAATCTACTCCCTGGGAGTGGTTCTGTGGAGAGAGTTAGAGTTACACCCCTTCCCTGGTTGGTGGGTGGTTGAATCAAACTTCAGTCTGATCACACGACGCCCACAGAAATCTAAATTTAGAAGGGAAAAACTTCCGAATAATTGGCAGTGAAATGTCGAAACGACGCGAAAATGGGATTCTTCCCTTCTCATTAAAGAGTTTGTCAGTCAGATTTTCTCTCTCTCTCTCTCTCTCTCTCTCTCTCTCTCTCTCTCTCCCCGGCTCTCTCACTCTGTCTCTGAATACAATCATATAATTACTTTAGATTAAAAAATAGATAAATAAGATGAGGTAAAAACACACGAAAAATAATCACTGTGTGCAGAAAAGGAAAACAAAAAATTATGTGAACAGGTAGCTCACATTCCTGGCCGTTGAAACACAACTGAACAAAAAGCGCCCAATTATCAAGTGCAGCATGAGAGAGATTCAAGATTCAAGATTCAAAAACTTTATCACTCAAGGATAAAGATTTTAGGCATTGCCTAGTCTTCCAATCTGTCCTTGTGACAACAAAAACAGTAACGATAAGACACAACAATAATAACAATGGTAAATCCTACCACTACCACTACTACTACTACTACAACTAATGATAATTATAATACTAATCAACGGACCATCATCATCATAAAAATATAATGAAGGGAACACTGTCACACACTCACACCCACCCACCCACACACATATGCACACACTCAGCCCCAAACACACACACCCTTATGCATGAGAGAGAGAGAGAGAGAGAGAGAGAGAGAGAGAGAGAGAGGGGGATAGATTTATATATATAAAAAAATTTAAACAAAAAAAAACTTCTTTCAAATAAAAACAACTTAAAGAATTGAGACTCCCCACCCCCACCCCCACCAAAAATGAATAAATCGCCAATAACGAAAAAAGGTGAGGCAAATAAAACCAAGCAGGAATTTAATGAAAATGGATGGATGGATGGTATGCGGATGGCTGGATGGATGGATATGTGGGTGTGTAGATATGTGGATGAGTACAAAAACAGATGGTTGGGTGGGTATATGGACGGATGATTTGGACAATAGATGTACGGGTGTATGAAGGATGGATAGAAGGATGGCTGGGTGGATGAACGAAACTTTCCCACAAAGTGCTCGTTGGAGAAAACATTTCACTAATTGGCGAAAATGTTTTTTTCCAACTTTCAGTTAATGAGACCCGTTAATCTGACGACTTAATCAATTAGTTTCCTGTTCTCGTGTAACAATCAGGGATTCCGACAGGATCCCGTCTCTCTGGAAGCTTTCTGAAGCGAAAGTCTGGAACGATCATGTTATAAGACAAGACAGAGATAAAAACAAAACTTTAAAGATGAAACCTGAAAAGGGTGTAAATATCTTTCTTTCTTTTCCAGCCACCACCACTGTGTGTGTGTGTATGTGCGTGTGCGCGCGCGCGCGCGCGCGCGCGTGTGTGTGTGTGTGTGTGTGTGTGTGTGTGTGTGTGTGTGTGTGTGTGTGTGTGTGTGTGTGTGTGCGTGCGTGCGTGTGCGAGCGTGTGTGTGTGTGTGTGTGTGTGTGTGTGTTTCTTTCTTTTTCTTTTCTTTCACTATCGATGGTAACAAACGAAGTATGTATGTGTGTGTGTGTGGACGTGTGTGTGTGTGCGTGTGTGTGTGTGTGCGTGCGTGCGTGCGTGCGCGTGCGTGCGTGCGTGCGTGCGTGTGTGTAAACTACCAGCAGGACACTACTTAGAGCTTATTGTAAAGACTATCTTCCATTATTCTCTCTTCTCTGTCTCTGTCTTTATAATGGATGTTAACACAAAGTCTCCCCCTCCCCTTATCCCTATTGTCACGAGCAGAAAGGCCTATACAATAAACCATTCAGACTTTAGACTCCTCTCTCTCTCTCTCTCTCTGTGTGTGTGTGTGGCTGTGTGCGTTAGTGTGTGTGTGAGTGTGCGCGCGTGCATGTGTGTAACCGGTTGTATCAAACCATCTACTCTTCGCCCTCCAGTAGAAACATCACCTGACTTGGAAAGATAGACATATCAAGAAAAGAAAGAAAAACTGTGACAGAAACAAGGATTGAGTAAAACAATGGACCAGGTGAACGATTCCGCTCTCATCACTGAATCCCGTGGCAAAACAAAATCGAATCGAGTTGGAAACAGTCTTTAGAAAGGGAAAGAGGGAGGAAGCAAAGAAGGATGCAACACAGGAGGGGATAAAAGAATGAAAGAAGAAATAAATAACAGCAACGGAATACTGAAAAAAAAGACAGAAAAGAGAAAAAAAAATACAAAGATGATCAGAGACAACAAAAGGGACATAATATCTGTGAAATTATAATAATAATATAAAAAAAATCTACAAATGACAACAAATGGACATCAATGCTTTTGGAGAGCCAAAATCAACTGGAAGAAGTTCACACAAACACACGAACACGACGCATTCCATTACTATTCTCACGCTGATCCTGTCAAGTGCATTCGTGCGTGAGAGCTCTTACATACGCAGGGCCAGGTATGCGCGCAATGATGGTGCGTGAACACACACACACACACACACACACACACACACACACACACAGAGAGAGAGACAGAGAGACAGAGACAGAGACAGAGAGACAGAGAGAGAGAGAGAAAAGAGGGGAAGGGAGACGGAGAGGCGGAAGAAGGAAGAGAGAGAGGGGCAGGGAGGGAGGGTGAGAGAAAGACAGACACAGAGAGAAACAATGCACACGTGCATTAATGAATTAATGAACAATGGGTAGAGACATCGGGATGAATTTTTAGAGACAAAAATGAACTATAAATGAATGGCAACTAGTTTGGGGGTCCTGTATATGTGTGTGTGTGTGTGTGTGTGTGTGTGTGTGTGTGTGTGTGCGTTTGTGTTTTTATTTTGAAAAGGATAGAACAGAAAGAGGGTGAGAGACAGATACATTCTGAGAGATAAAAATTAACAAATGAATATATATATATATATATATATATATATATATATATATATATAGCGCGCGCGCACACACACACACACACACACACACACACAACACACACACACAACCACTACCACCACCACCACCACAACAACAACAATACGACAAGATAGACACTATACAACACAACACACCGCATACGACAGCGCATAAATACGTGCTCAAACACCCACACGCGAACACACACATCCACTTACCCCTACACACACACACACACACACACACACACACAGTACACACCCCTCATCACTCACCTGTCTTGCCCACCCCGGGCCCGCCAAGGATGACCACTTTGGCCTGAGAGAACTTCCGAGGCTGAGACATGATGACCGCTGTCCGAACGAGCGACACGACAACCCTGTAGCATCCAAAAACACCGCAGCAAAGTGGACCCAAGGGTCTTCCGATTCAAATGTAGGTCTTATCTTTCAGGAGCAATATTGATACTGTGGTGTGTTAACTCTGATTTCACTGACGAATAAAATAATGTCACTACCACTACCACCCAAAGTAAGGCAAACGACTGTTTCTGGGGATGAATGATGTTCAGGCAACCGATGTAATATTTAACGTCCGTTCTGATGGGGTAACCCGTCAACTTCTGGAGGATACTGTAGCAAAAGAGCTATGCCTACAGACTCTATGTAGTTCCTGTAGCAGAACGCAGATTAAGAATTACTTTGAGTCCTGATGAAAACTGATGTAAACTCCCGACGTAGTGGTAAGTGGTGTTGTTTTTTCAAGTAGCACATACAAAACAGATTATTTCCACTTACGAACAAAATGGCATTCAAAAACCATGTGAAAATGTCCACGTTCTCGCACAGAAGAAGAAAACGTCACCTCTGGAGATGTAATAAACTTTTCACTTCCGGGATTCTCGAGCTATCGACCACTAAAGGAGTTACTTCAACACTGGTGCCTCACAGAACAATCTTGAAAAAACTATATCTTTTAAATTACGCAACTGATGTTCATAGAAATAGTTACCTTTCACAATTCCAACCCGCACTTCCGTAGTGTAAGTTCCGACCACCGTATGTCTGTATTGGACAGACGACTCGCTTCTCAAATTAAGAAGAGTAATGATTTTCGTTTGTTTTTACCAACCCTGTGGAAAATGAAATAACTTTAGTCCGTGTCTTCTTGCTGAAGAGGAGAACGAATTCAAAGTACAGACGGGGCGTGTGGATTCTCTCCCTCGATCTGCTGTCTGTAGAGGAGAAGTGTCGGGTTGGGTGGGTGGTGATGGAGGAGCTCAGTTCTCTGCCCCTGCCCTTAGCTCGCTGTCATCGCCTGCCGGCCGTCCGCTTTAGAAGTCTGGAAGGACCCTGCCTGCAAATTATCATATGAGCAGATGTGTTCACTGGAGATCTTGAGGGGGTCTTTCTATTTCTGTCTGTCTGTCTGTCTGTCTGTCTCGCTATGTCCCAGTCTCTCTGTCTCTGTGTTTCTCTGTATGTCTCTTTCTCATTTTCTTTCATACCCCATGGATGGGTTCAAAAAGCAATGCTTGATTGCTTATTTCATTACCCTGGTTAGATAAACCATGTCTATGGAGTGTCGTTAGATAAACCATGTCTATGGAGTGTCGTGTCCTCTCTCTCTCTTTCCCTATCTAACTATCGGTCTATCAATCTATCTATCCCCCCCATCCCTCTCTCAAACATTTCCCCTTCGCCCTCTGTCTTTCTCCGGCTCCTTTCTCTCGCCCTTCCCCCTCATACCCCCTCTTCAGTTTCCAAAAACAGCCCATCAGCGTAGTGTTTTGTGGTGGTGGTGGTGATTTTCGGTTGCTGTGTTTGTGTGTGTGTGTGTGTGTGTGTGTGTGTGTGTGTGTGTGTGTGTGTGTTTATTTTTGGGGGGGTTTTGTGTGGGTTTTTTTTTGTTGTTGTTTTTTTGTTTTTTTGGGGGGGGGGTTCAGTCATCTCTTTCAAACCTATCTCTCCCTTTCATTTTCCTGTGAGGCCCAGTGGCCCTGCTACCAGAGAACCTGCAGGCTCTTTGAGGGAATTTCGGGTGAAAAATGAAGGAAGGAAGATCTTGCTTTCATCGCCTTGTAATGATCGGTCGGAAGGAAGGAAGGAAGGATGGGTGGCGCTAGAATTTGGGCAATAACATTTTTTTCCCCATCATTAAAAGAGCCTGAAGAGCCTGTGATTGGTGCAAACCACTTGTTGGTACCGTATTTCCCCTTGCCCTTGTACCGTAAAACCCGTTATTCTCCCCACCCCATCCCACCTCCGTCACAGCTGAAAACGGACCAATCATCCTCTTGTGGAACCATTTGAAGCTTCCTGCTCCTTCACCAACCCACCTGGTCTCCCCACCACCACCACTACACCACCTCCATCGTGACCTCCGTGACCCCTTTACTTCTTCAACCCCCTCCCGTAAGGGAACGAGCCCACGTTGCAGAGTGCTGGTCTGGGTTCTAGTCCTGCCGGCGAAAAGACCAATCTACACACTAGAACTAGAATGGTCTTTTCGCCGGCAGGACTAGAACCCAGGCCTGTTACACACTAGAACTAGATTGGTCTTTCCGCCGGCAGGACTTGAATCCAGATGTTACACACTAGAACTAGATTGGTCTTTTCGCCGGTAGGGCTAGAACCCAGACCAGCAATATGCTCTTCGGAGCAACCAAAAGAACATGCAACCAAGATCCGTTCCTGGGAGATTTCTGTGTAGTATAACACACACACACACACACACACACACACACACACACTTTTACAGAAAACAAATTTGCCAATGCTCCAGATTGGCTTCTCTCTCTCTGTATGTATTTTTCTCTCACACACTCTCTTCCCTTCTCTCCCTTTGCTCATTGTCCATTTTCATATAGGTATTCTTTTGTATGATTTTGTATACAGGCCAATGGCCGAAGAACAGTAAACCAATAGAAGATGAAAGTCAGAAGTCTCATTCCTCTCTCTCGAATAGTAAGTAAAAGAGTAGGTTCTTTCCGTCGTCACCTCTCTTTCCTACCAACCTCTCTTCCTTCAGTCCCGTCCTTAAGCAGAGCTCAACATGAAATGAAATTATGGTGCTTAGAGCCTCGCCGACACTAAGGCCATCTCAAGGCTATCGCCACGTTAGTAACTACTACAAGGGTAAAAAAAACAAACAATTAAAACGAATCACCACTTCAAACTTTCCACTCAAAGTTTTAAAAAAAACTTCCATAATTTAAAACCTTCAAATCTGATTAAAAATGTTCACTTCTTTCAAGAAGTCCATCAGAGTCCACGGAGGGACATCACGAAACAAGGTCTTCAAAGAAACCGCCGTGTAATGTCTGTCTAACGTCATGCAGATCCCAACAGTCAAGGAGCACGTGTTTCACGGTGAGAAGCTCATCACAGGGAATACATCGAGGGTCCTCTTCCCCAGAGCTCAACATTGATGCCAGAACTTTCAGGATGCTTCAGCTAAATGAAGATCTTCACTTCATGGCCTTCTAATTATCGCGAAGGAAGGACGGTGGGAGGGAGAGGAGGATGGGTCCACATGGTGGGCAGTTTTCTGGATTTTTTATGAAGCAGTGTCTGGTTTAAAAGCCGCTTGTTGATATGGATTTGCCCTAAACTGCAACATCCTCAAATATTGCTTTCACATTCCTTGCAAAGACTTTTTTTTCTAAGGAATATATACTGAGAATCTCGACTGAAATGCATTATATTTTGAAAATGAATAAAAGATTATCTAGGGTTAGGGTTTTACGACAAAATGACTGTAAAGAGAGGAGTGGAGGCCTTATCAGTGAGAGGTAAACGTTCATCCACTGACTAAGACGAAATTATATATTTCCAAAGGCTGTCTCTTCAGATTTCTTTATACTCAGGTCAAACCATTGTTTTGTACGCTTCTCTGATGTGGCGTCTAATTTGACTGAGTAATACTGAGAAAGTTCATGCTTTCGCATGCAAAGTAAACGTTTTCCGCCACATTCTACTTAAAGCGCTTTACAAGCATACGGAGAATTACGATGCTATCCGCTTCGGAAAAAAAAAGTGCTATGATGTGTATCAGGTATTGGTTAATGTTGAAAATGAAAGTACACAGATTACGTAGACACATTTATTTGATATTCTGAAAGCTAGATGAAAGTGACAAGAAACGCTTGGTGCCTGGAGTCAAAAAACACTGTTTAGTCATGGATGTGGACAGGTCTGGTGGCAACGGTGTCTGGTCGCAAGCAAACTTGTTTGTTGTCAGTATTCATGCGGAGGATGAAATATATAGGCTTTTTTTTCTTTCTTTTTTTTTTTTTTTTTTTTAAGTAAGAGACGAGTCAATAGTATCTAAAGATCTATACACCAAAATCACTTATTGCCGGTTTAAAATTGGCTTCAGAATTTTTACTTTCAGATTCAACCAATATCATTATACACATCCGAGACACGGGGATTAGACAGAATGGAACGAACAGAAAAAGTAAACCTGCTAGCATGTAAAAGATTTCTGAGTGTTCCAGCCAGGACACCTAACAAAATGGTGTATGGAGATTTAGGCAGGTATCCTTTATTCGTGAATTCTTCAGTGTATAATTATCATGTTTAAGTTCTGAGATCTGAGATCTGAGCTCTCTCTCTCTCTCACTTTCTCTCTCTGAAGAAATGGCCGTAAATACTTTCATCATCATCGTCATCATCTCTCTCTCTCTCTCATTGCACTATAATCATGTATATTTACATACATTTTGTCATAAATGCAAGTACTGTGATTATGTACCTTTAATGTCTACTGTGCACTTGAGTATATTTGTAACCTTTTGTTGTTTTGTGTATATTTTGATTTCATTTCTCTTTGCCCGGAGAGCTGGATATAAAAAAAAGCACATACATGCCTATTCCACTTCCCTCGTTAAAAAAAAGTTCGTTCGTTCTCCATGTTTTTATATATCTATCTCTCTCTCATTCCCTCTCTCTGATATGTCAAGTACAAATGCAGCGCAATCGCTGCAAGCGCACGCTATCATACACAGGGTTTCCTGGGACAGCGGAGAAAAAAAAAAGGAATAGAATGGGAAAGGAAAAGGTTCAGGGGATGATTCGGGGAGGGGGGAGGGGGGTCGGGGGGGGGGGGAGTAGGAGATTCTCAGTTTACGCAACATCTGGTGTGTTTCGGCAATCTCCCCCCAGTCGCCCCTCCGGCGGCGGGAAAAAACAGAAAGAAAAAAAGCCTTGAGCACCCATGAGGATAGACTGTTCTTGTGTGCCTTTCGCGGGTGTCTGACAGCCCTGACGGTGTTATACCCGAGAATGATCCCCACACCAAAGTTAACACCGAGGAGTCATTTTGGGGAAGGCCTGAAAGTGGAGAGTCAGTCAGGGGAAGGCTCCAATCCTTGCCCTGAAATGACTTTACGCCCTTTAAATTGAAATCTCGGTCAAACTGATTAGAAAGCACAAATTAGCATATTACTGGTGGAAAAAAAAAATGGGTGGAGTTCATTTTGGATGGCTTCCAAAAACATTCCAGTCCTGACCTGGCCACAAAAGCAGTCCACGCTGAGTCACTGTTGGCTGGAATCTTTTCGAATCCAACAGTCATTAAGGAGTTAAACCAGATCAGCGGCATCTGATCACACGAACGTGAGCGGAGTGTGTTTAGGACCAGTTGAAAATAACTCCAAAGGGAGTCATCTTTGGGCACTACAACTGGCCCGAATTCAATCCTTCAGAGTCTGTTATGACGTGGGACAGAATCATTCCAGTTCTGCCCCTAAATGACATCCTCAAGGTTTCTCTCTATCTTCCACACACACAAATAATGCATATCACGACACCCGAGCTTTGGGGAAAATTTTCAGATAGCCGATGGGCCAAAAAAGGGAAGTAGAATTAATATGAGACATGCGGTGGAGTAAACAATAAAGAAAGTCCGACCAAGGAATAACTCCATGGAGGGGCGTTTCTGGGCCTGCCCCAGTGGAGTCCAAACAGTCCTGGGAGTCATTTCCAGGTGTTATACCGGTATAACCCAACCCCAGGCCTGAGAGTTTTCCACGGCGGTTACGTGTGCTAACCATTCCGCAACTGGCGGAAGGGAACTTTCTTTTTTCTTCCGTCTTCTGTGTCTTCCAGCGTTTGTGGATCCGTGTTGTTGTTTTTTTCCTTTCTGTTCCATCTGCCTCGGTTTGTGTTGCGAGTGCGAGGCGTTGACACAGTGTGTGTGGGTACCGGGGGGGGGGGGGGGGCGGAGGGAGGGATGCGCGCGCGCGTCTATGTGAGGGAAGAAGTGCAGTATGTGTACGTATGCATGTGTCCAGTGTGTGTGTGTGTGTGTGTGTTCCTGTAACTATGTGGACTTGCATGGGGTTGTGGACGCTGGGGGAAGCTCACGCAATGTCTGTATTGTGTATAAATGTGTGTCAGTGTGTGTACGTGTGCGCTCATGTGTGTTCTTGCAGACACGCATGTAGTTATGTACACACACACACACAGAGATGTGGGGGTATGTGTGCAGTGCGTGTGTGCCTGCGTATGTTTGTGTGTACGCGCGCGCGTGTGTGTGTGTGTAGTAGTGTATGTTTAATTCGCTAGCACGTGACGTGAAAAACACGGACGCCGGGAGGTTTCTGCACAAATAATTTTCCACCAACACAAAATACTGCACCAGGTGTGTAGGTGATGTCTCTGAACAAAGTATCGGACACAAGGAGCCACACACACGCACACACACACGCACACACACAGTCACCCGGTAGAATATGGGTGAAAGCAAGAGACAAAAGAAGAAAAAGACACACAGGTTACACAACATCTGAAGTGTTCTCATCCCCAAAACCCTTCCTTGCCCCGCGTGTGTTTATGTCATTCTGTCACGGTAGTTGTACGTGTTTGAAGATTGTTTATTTGTACCTGCACAAGCGTGTCAGACAGGGAGACGGTTCGTTTCAATGTTTCCTGCGGGAAGCTGTCACAATATTTTGAGTTCCTTTGTGTGCGTTTGTTAGTGTGTGTGTGTGTGTGTGTGTGTGTGTGTGTGTGTGTGTGTGTGCGCGCGCGCATACATGCGTGTGTATAAGAGAAAGAGAAAGTGTATCTGTTCTCGTCTATCTGCGCGCTTGCGCTTGTGTGTGAAATGTCTTGTCAGTGCGAGCTTGCAATTGCTCGTGTGGGGGCGTGTTGGTTTTCCGAGTCATGCTTCCAACAGGAAGCTGCCACAGCATTTCTGCTTCCTGTACATTTATGTGTGCATGTGTGTGTGTGCATGTGTGTGTGCGTGCGTATGTGTGCGTGTGCGCGTGCATATGTGTGTGTGTGTGTTTACACGGGAGGCGTTTTGTTTTGTTTTGTTTTGTTTTTTATACTTCTCTGCCACTCGCTTCTCAACGGAAATCAGTGGAATGACTTTACCTCAAGCTTTACGACTGATGGTCGTTGGTGTGACAGATTTATGAGAGCGGGAAGTCGTACTGCCAAAGCAGGGGAGTATAAATTTCCACGACTGATGGTTCTATTCGGGAGAAAACGGCGAAGCCGCGATGGCAAGTTTCCTGGGGAGACCTGGAGTGAATGAAATGGAAAGTAAACGATGCCTGGGACTTTCTTCTTTTTCTGCACTGGTAGACTGCGATTCCCACGTTCACTCATAAGAGTGCATGGGCTTTCACGTGCATATCTCGCCAATCTACCTCGCCATACAGGCAACCATATTTCGGGGAGGAGGGAGCGGGCCGGGAGGTGGGGAGGGGTGCATGCTGGGTGTGTTCTGCTGGTTTCAATTACCCACCGAACGCTGTCATGAATCACGGTATCTTTAATATGCGTGTCTGGTTTTTTTGACCCGCGCATGCATACACACACGAAAGGGTTTAGGCACTGGCCAAATAGGTCTGCACATCTTTTGAACTGGGAGATCGGAAAAATCTCCACGGCCTTCAATCCACCAGGCTCCGCGACCAGGATTCGAACCCAGGACCCTCAGACTGAAAGTATAACGTTTAACCATTTATATGCTATGATTGGCTGGTGCTGCACTGAGTCACCAGGAACGTTCAACTGACGATCAATAACAAACAAGACCAGCGACATGAAGGGACGCCACAGCTTTAACTCTCTCCATACGAACGGCGAAAGAGACGACGTTAACAGCGTTTCACCCCAATTACCATCATCAAAATATTGCAGTCGGAAGGCTCTTATACTGAAGAGGTAAATGTTGACAAAGAAAACCACAATTCTGACGACGGAAGCTAAAGGTTGGGTCATTCAGACACCCACTGGACATCCGAGGGGTCTGTGTAGAGGAGAAGAGAGGCCTGGCCGTACTGAGTGAGTTAAAGACCACGCCACTAGCTCTTCTCATCAGCCGGTTAACAGGTAAAGAACATGATAATTATGGTTAACAGCCTTTTACGGCTTTGGGGGCAGTGAATTCACATTCACTGTGTCTAAGGCTCTGCATAGGAACGCGAGACCCAATACTCTCCTCCCGCCTTTCACTGGTGAACACTGAATCAGCAGTCAAACGCCTAACCGATTGTGCCACGGCAGCGCCTCCACATAACAGATACAACAGAAACAAATCGGGAAACTGTCTTCTTCTTTTTTTAGTGTGAATGAGGAGGCTATGGTCATTACATACTAAATTCATTTTTATTTCTGTCGTTTTGCTAGCAGACTTGATCCCTAGGATTTCACTGTTTAAATCATTTCCATGTTTCTGTGGACCTGACAAGCTGCTTCTTTTTCTTCGTCTTAGTCTTCATGTTCTTCTTCCAAGTGACGACCAACATCAGTATGCTGATGAAACTCGTTTTGTGGTAGGTTGCTGATGGGCGCGATTTAACTGGGCTGCAGAAGAAGAACGTTTTCTTTAAGATTTGTGTTGGTAAAAGCCGGACAAGAAACCAACCCCGACGATAAGGGAAATCTTTTGATGAAAACAGGGGACTTCCACACTTTCTCACACATTGTAGGAAAGCGTGGGGGCGCCCAACACGATTTCTTGCAATTGAAAGAAAACTGACGTGGGCAGGGAATAACACTTTCTCGCAATCCCTCGATTTCTCTCAACATGAGTTAAATCATCGTGGGATTACGAGAAATCGTGGGCTAAGAGGGGACGCAGGGTCTGGGGGTTACGGAAACGCGACCATATCTTGCCCAAACCAAACCGGCTCCAAAGTAACGGGGTAAAATATATCATAGTCAAACACTGAAGCCCTTCAATGAAACGAATCAACGTGTGAAGTTGCCTTCTTTACAAGTGCAAAAGAGTAATAAATAAAAAATAATAATAAAAATTTTTTTTAAATTTTTTTAAAAACTAGGATGATTTTTTTTCCTTCCATGTGTACATCTACAAGCGCGTATGTATGCGTGCGTGCGTGCGTGCGTGTGTATGTGTGTGTAATTTGCGTGCGTCAGTGTGTGTGCGTGTGTGTGTGCGTGCGTGCGTGCTTACATGCATGTGTATGTGCATGCCGTGTGCGTGCGTGCATGCGTGCGTACATGCGCGCGTGCGTGTGTGTTAAACATGACATGAACATTGGCATGTCTGAAAAAGAAGTCTAAAAAATGTACTATAACATGAAGAAGCAAACATAAGACATGAATATACACAATACCAGAAACAATCAATCAGTATGAGACGATACTGACAGACGGTTACACAGATCAATAAATCACGGATTTTATCCCTGAACTTCGGTCAACACATTCAAAGCAAAAAGAACTTCATACCAATTCAAAAGCAGAACTGGGGTGCCCTCACCAGCAAAACGGGATACCGAAACCGTTATAACTGAACAGTAAACGGTTATAAACTCCAAACGAGTCCCCACAACTTCTCGGAACCGCACCACCACCAAAAACAATCAAACAGAATCCTCATCAATTACACAGACGTTCAACAACAAGCGTCTTCGTGAGCAACTGGCTTAGCCTGTTCAAAACCCCCACAACGACTCCACACCACGAGGTACGCTGGGTAGCGAAGCGAGGCAAGATGAAGACTGACGCCTCTCTCTACCCCGGCTTGAGTTGAGTAGATTCATTCACCCGGTTACAGCGCGAGAAATTCATACCGCTGCACGTGCGGCGCGAGCTATGCGCGTGCGCGGCTCAAGGATGGAAAAACAACAACGTATTTGTATACTGAGACATAAAAACCCCAGCGCGTGCGAACGTACGACCTTCCGTTCCTTCCCTTTTTCCCTCCCGGGCCTCTCAAAATGCTACGCCTTCGTGCTTCCATGCAGTTTGATTGGCTGTGAAATACGACGGCTTTTCAATCAGCTCCGAGATGTGACGTAACTTACGATGTGACGAAAGAAGTTATTACGTCACGTTATTAACCATGTTATCGTATTACCATTCCAGAACATTCGCCTTCAATACACTTACTGGGCTAGTTTTGGTCAAACCCGAACAACTTGACTTGCAGGCAAACAGGACCGATGTCGTTAACTCGTGATCATCGTTGGGGGGGGGGGGGGGGGGGGGATTCCAGTTTGAAAGAAGCTGAAGGCCACATTTCCAGCCGAGGACTGTTTTTCACGGCCTTGTGAAGACTGAAAGTGTGAATCTTCTGCTTGAAGTAAAAGACTCGAAACGTGTTAACTAGAAGTGAAATACTTAAAACGTGTTAACCAGACTCCACCTTTCCTCTCTGTCTAGTTGTGTTTCTTCACGAGAGATTCAAACCAGCTTTTATCTTCAAAAATGTTCAGTAAGCGATCTACGTCCACGTACACTGCTGAAGTGTCTTCAAAAGCAAATGAGTGTTTTTATGTGTAGGCCTATCAATAGTATCATGCAGAGTTATTTAGGCTACCACCAAAACAAAATGTTCAATTAGGTCAATCATACCTCAACAGTTTATTTTTGCAGAGATCCACAGAACCAAACCCTAACACAATCCTTTTGTTTTTGAGACACGTGGGCACAGGAAGCGGCCCACTTCTGAACAATGACTTGAAAAAGGACTTGTCCAAAGTTAATTTTGCTTGCTTCCTTTACGATGCAACGTTAACAATTTCGTTAAATGAGAATATACATTGCTGGGAAAGGATAGAAACAATCTGCCTGGCACTTGTGAACTAACAATATCTCTCTCGTTCCAAGTTGAATGATACACGTTTAACCAAATCATTTGTTACCCCTGTCTCTCACCTCCATTCACTCTTCAGCTTACATCACACACACACACACACACAGAGAGAGAGAGAGAGAAAGAGAGCACTCACACGAACACACACACACACGCACATACGCATAGGTACGCACGCACATATATGCCGTCATCGTCTTCGCAACCTTCATTGTTGCTGTTTCCAGTTTTCCTGTTTTGTACAGGTTCTTCGATGTGTGAACAGCCGCTCCTGTGGGCGAATCAGAAATATAAATTATTGGAAATTTAGTTATTGCACACACACACGCGCGCGCGCACACACACACACACATGCACACACTAATGATGAGAATAATGATAATACGTCGTACATATTATACATCACAATACCCAAATAATGCACATTTCATATCACAATACTGCAATGAACACTAATACCACAATGCTTCTTCGTCTTCTTCGTTCGTGGGCTGCAACTCCCACGTTCACTCGTATGTACACTCGTGGGCTTTTACGTGTATGACCGTTTTTACCCCGCCATGTATGCAGCCATACTCCGATTTCGGGGGTCATATCACGATAGTTATAAACGAATAACAATCTACTTAAAACCGATCACATACATCATATCTAAAATCATAAATACTTAACACAAGTCTCAGTCCCAGACAACACTTCAACACATGATACTTAAAACTGAGCACAATATTCAAAACGAATCCCAATAGTTAAAACCAGTCGCATACATCACAATGCCCAAATAGTTCACAGTACCCCACCCCTTACACAACACCAATATACCCAGGAGACAAAACCCAGCACGCACACATCAGTTGAGATAAAGTTTAAAAAGATGTGTCTTCGGGTTCTTTTTAAAAATCAAGAAACTGACTTTTTTCTGAGGAATGGGGGTAGGGAGTTCCAGACAGTGGGGCCAAAGACAGAAAGATTTTCAATCGACAAAGGTCTGAAGGAAGAACCGAGGGACTGTCGGCAGAGAGGAGTCAAAAGAACGTAGTGTCCTAGAAGGATGGTATAGATGGAGATCTGAAAGACGTGATGGCATATTGTGACAGAGTCACTGATGCAAAGACAAGCATTTATATATTGCTTTCTATTCTAGTATTCACAGGAAGCCAGTGAAGTGTGAAGCAGAGATGTTTCACTCTCATGTATGAGGTTACGGAGCACGGGCTGCATGATTCTGAATGCTCTGAAGTTCATAGAATTTATCATCAGGCAGACCAGTTGGGAATGAGTTACAGTAGTATAGTCTAAACAGAATGAAAGAAACAGCGAGTTTGATAGCAGCTGTAGTGGGAAGGAAGGTGCGCACTTTGCCTATCTGCGTAACTTACAGAACAAAGTACGGCGTCAGTGTTTGACATGTGCATCCACAGAGAGTGCTTCATCTAAGCAGATACCAACCTGACGAACGAGAAGTAGTAAATGCCAAGGTTTGTAACAGATTGGGATGATATGTCACAGCCAGAGATGGACTGGGGGTAAAGGTGACATGGTTAATCTTTGATTTGTCCCAATGGCAATGTGTGTGTGTGTGTGTGTAACAACGTGAATGTGGAGGAAAACAAATGCAGTTATTATATAAATCCAAGATCTACAAATTGCTTGGACATTCTTGTTCCGTAAGTGTTTTATTTTTTAGTCGAGTCAGATTCTGGCTGCAGTGGCAGCCTCTGCGCGTGTGTGTATGTGTGTGTTTGTGTGGGTCTATGTGTTTGAGTGCGTTTGTGCATGCGCAAGGGTGTAAGTGTACACAAGTGTCAGGAGAGTTCTGTGCACGTGCGTATGTGTGTGTGTGTGTGTGTGAGGGGAAGGTGGAGGTGCGGGGGGGAGGGGGGGTAGAGGATGAGGTGAGTGAGTGTATGCATGCCTACACTGTGGGAGCAACGGGATATTGGAACGTGCGGGTGTGTATATATATATCTTTGTATATATGTGTGTGGGGGTGGGGGTGGAGGATATGGGCGTATGTGTGTGTGCTTGTACAAGTAAGTGTTCATCTGTGTGTGTGTGTGCCGTGGAAGCTGCGATACGTAGCCTAGAAATGAGTGTGTGGAGGAGGGGGGCAGAGAACGTGCAGGGTAATGTGTGTGTGTGTGTGTGTGTGTGTGTGTGTCTGTGTGTTGGGGCTCATGTACGTTTATGTGTATCTGACGGTGCTTTCATATCTGTGAAACTGCATGTTTGGTGCATACCTGTTATGCATGTGTGGGTGTATGTGTGAATGTGTGTCTTCATGTTTTACATTTATTTGCTTATTTATCATCATTGTTGTTTTTTATTTAATTATTATTATTATCATTACTACTACTACTACTACCTTTTTTTTTAATTATAATTATTGTTTATTTATTTATTTATTTATTTACTTATTTATGTACGCTTATCTATCATTTATTCACCTTTTTTTTTCTCAAGGCCTGACTAAGCGCGTTGGGCTACGCTGCTGGTCAGGCATCTGCTTGGCAGATGTGGTTAGCGTATATGGATTTGTCCGAACGCAATGACGCCTCCTTGAGCTACTGAAACTGAACTCTGGCTGTAGATGTGGATGCTGTGACAACCCCGGCCATATGGGTGTTCCTGAGCTCAGTGATGCTTTTGTCTTAATATTGCTGGACAGTTGTGACAACACCAGCACACACCACGGAAACACAATGTCCAGCTCGCGGCTTTCCATCCAGCCTTCACAAGCATGTGATGTGAACGTCAAAGTATACAGGTCAATGGTCTTTACTTTCGTTTCAGCAAAGAGCTTATAGGGTTTCGCTCGCTATTCCTAATGTACTCCCGTGCAGTTATATACTTACTGACTTCTGTTTACACAGTAGAACTCACAACTGTCGCTCTTTCTCCTCATGGGGGTATCTCAAGCAGTCAAAACATCGTCTGGTCTTCTGTGATTCACTGTCTGCTCTTCAAGGTCTCGGCGGCGTAAACTTTGACCGATTAGCGTGTTTCTAGTTCGTTCTATTCGGGTTAGTGTCAATGTTCACCCACCTCAGGTGATATGGCCGACGCAAATAACGATCCTATGACAGTGACTGGAAAGGGATTGACACCACCTGAAACACAGCATGTTGAAGTGGTCGGCGGAAATACGATATTGTTCAAGTTGCATGGGTGCCCTGGATTCAAGCTCACAACTTTCTGAATGCGAGTTTGACGCACAGTTAATCAGGCATCAAATCATCAGTTGGAAAGCTTTTATGCCTACGGGTTTTAGTACCCTATTCAACTTAGTGCAAGGACCGGGTATTAAAGAAAGAAAGGAACACAAGAACGTATCAATAAGTTCCGAAAACAAATAATCTTAATTCATATTGTATCTTCCCATAAACTGAACATTATGTTGTTGTTTTCCTTTATCCCATAAACACAACGGACCTCCTCGACATGACATCACGCCTTGCAGACGACACCTTGTCAGCCATTTTGGTTATGGAGCATTGAACATCGTATGAACCCATGAAAGAGTATCAGATCTAAATACTGTTGGCCTACTTGTTCTCAGTACGTGTGTGCTGCACGTTCCTCGCGCCTTGAAATCAGCAATGCTTACACTTCAAAACGTCCCGGTTACCTGCTTCTTATGTGCACGGACGCACAGACAGTAGGATTTAAATTAACCAAGCACGGTGTTCATATCTGCCACGTCAGTCATCACGCTATTTTACTATCCCAAGTTCAAGCACCTACTTTTACGGCCGTCTTCATGCGTAGTTGGAACTATATCACCATTAGACGATGTGACCTGCTTTCTGTGCTTTTACTCATCTGTTATGAGACCTGTTGCACTTAATTTTGGTCACAGATTCAGTCGCTACACTAAAGCGCAGCCATCTTGCTTCATAAAATGTGTCTGCAGTGACGTTTTCAATCAGTCTGTGCCAATGAGAGACGCTCTTTCCGTACCTCCTCACTCCTTCCCACGCCCGTCTACAAGAAAACAACATTGGCGCATCTTTGATTTTCTATTTTACCCATTTTTGTTCGCTTTTTTCCCAGTCATGGCAAAGTTGTCACAATCACCAAAAGTAAATAAATAAATAAAATGAATAAATAAATAAATAACTGACGCGAACAGTGTAACGCCTAACAAGCATTACATAGCAGTGAGAGGGACTGCTGTGGGGGCGAAAATGAAAACATTGACGTAAATACCGTTTCCTAAAACAATCAGTTCGAGAGGACTTCCAACAACCAACGCTCCATCCTCCTCCACCCCCCCCAACAGACAAGTGCGTAAAGTGTACAAAAGTTTTATTTTCAGCGTCCGTGTCTGCTTTCGGTCATAGACACTAATGAATTCTCGTGTCTGTTTCGGTGAACAGGCGTCATCAGTGCGTAACAGAGTTAACCCTAGTTAACCTTTTTTCTCCTTGCCAGCCGTTTGCCCACAGATTCCACACATAGCCTTCAACAATCCCACAACGTGTTTGTTCACTGAACAGCCAGAGGAGCAGTTTTAATTGATGAATAATGAAATGGCAAAAACAGGCTTACGTGGGTGGTTGGTTTGTTTTCATGTGCGGTGAAGTTATGGGCTGTTTGGTATAATCTTTCTATGAAAACAATGTGAGAAATGTCAAGATTATGTTGTTTGGTATGGTTCATAGATGCAGACAGATGCAAACAAGGTAGTGCACATACATGCACACACTCATAATCATAAATTATGCATGCGTACACACACACACGCGCGCGCGCGCGCATGCACACACACTCACACCATTCTGCAACAAAGACTCCAGTCATCATACCATCTCTTCCGTGCACAGGTGTGTGAGTTTACTATTCATTCGTGTGTGTGTGTGTATGCATGGATGTGTGCATGTGCGCGAACTTGTGTGTGTGCATGTGTCTTTTTGCATTTATTTTCTTGTTTCTTTTTTATTTACAATAAAAACGGTGCATAAAACTAATACATATATATCCATACAAACCACAAACACAGACAAATCCATCAACAGTGACGTTTAATCTTCTTGCACCCATTCATTGCCATAGCAGTCCACAGCACACAACAAACAAAAATCAGTCAATCATTTCTCATGTCATGCTGTCAAGCTGCCAGATGCACTCAAAACTAAACACAGTAAGTCAGGGATAGGACCCTGATCGCCCATGATCAGAACTGACCATGACAAAAACAACACTGTTCAATCACAACTGAGAATGACAAAAACAAATATTCTTCCTTTCTAATAATTTTTGAATAACCCACATTCTGCTCACAGAAAGCAGCTCAAGTTGGCATTCGATTCTGAACTTGCTGTGGTGGGCACAACAGTGGTTAAGCATTGGACTTTCAATCTGAGAGTCATGGGTTTGAATCTCAATCACAGCGCCCGATGGGTTAAGGGTGGAGATATTCCCGATCTCCAGAGTGAACAGATGTGTTCAGCTGCAAGTGCCTGAACCCCCGTCATTGTCTATACTCACACAAAAGATCAAATATGCATATCAAAGATCCTGCAGTTGATGTCAGCGTTTAGTGAGTTGTGCAAACAAGAAAGTACCCAGCATGCACTCCTGAAAATAGTATGACTGTGTACGTGCTGGGGTAAAAACGGTCATACATGTAAAAGCCCACTCAAAATAGGAGTTGCAACCCACACATACAACAGAACTTGCTATTTGCTTTTTGGGAGGGCGTGAGCGGGCAGGAGAGTGTGGGAGGTGTTGAGAAGAGTGGAGAGCAGCTAGCTTAAGAATCTGAAAAAAAAAAAAACCCAGCATATACTGTGATACTGTGAACACTTTTTTGTAATCAGGTAAACCCTTTAATCCAAATCTTTCTTCTGTGTTCACAGGCTGCAACTTCATGTTCAGTGGGTTTTTACATTGTCTGACCATCTTTACACTGCCGTTTAGGCAGCTGCAACCTGTTCTCATTTGCCATGCATGCTGGGTTTGTATTTCCACAAGCCATCAAAACTTGATATGGATTATGGGTTCTTTAACATGCATATTTGATGTTCTGAGAGCATAAATGCATGGAAGGGATTAAGGCTCTATCAGGTCTGCACCCATGTTTACATGGGAGATTGGAAAATTCTTCTCCCTTATCCCACCAGGTGGTGTTGGATTCAAACCACAGACCTCGAAGACTCATGGGACAGACATCCAATGCTCTGACCACTTGGTTTCCACACTTTCAAACCCTAACTAAAGACACTTTCCTAATTTAAAGAAAATGAAATAAAACAAAGTAAAGGTTGGAATCATGAAAACTGATGTGCAGACACCACCTTACTTTTAAATCTTCCAAAAAAGCTGAAAAAGCTGTTCGTAACACCAACAGAAAAGATGGTCTTCAGTGTTCAAAGATGATGACTCTTCCAGTTACTTAACCCATTCATTTCATTTTCTTTCTCTGGACACAAATACACATAACTATAATTAATGAAAAATGGAACAGATAATACTTGCTTCGACAGTATCTGTATTTACATGACTCAAATATATCAACAAATCCAAGCAACAGTAATGTAAACAAGAAATGCAATGGATTCAAACTGACTATACCCAATCTTGTTCCATCAAAATTTTACATGACCAGATGATTTCCGGACCTTATCTTCATCATTGTGTGATCTCAATCATATTAACAAACGACAGTTGTTGAAACACACAAAAAGAAATACTATGGACTGGTATTTAACTGTATTCAATGTGTGATCTCAATTATATTAACAAAGCTCACTCGTGGAAACATATTTTAAAAAAAAATTACTATGGACTAATATTTAACTGTATTCACTTATTTTTCTGAAAAATGTTACATGACCAGAAAATTAACTGATCTTATGATTATCAATGTGCATTCTTTGTAGATGCATACACTTCCACAAAACACTGGTTCTCAAGCTTACTTCTTAGCAGACACTCAGGTCACTTTATATGAATGAATGCAAATTTAAAGTTGACCATGAAAAACTATACAATGGATTCTTTTGGTAATCCCTTCACCACAGATGTCACCAATAACACTGTAGTAGGTGTAGCACGGCAACTTGTATATAGAACTAACAACACTGCAGGCACTGCATGGCAATTAATTGCTTGTGAACACACTGTAGGCGACGTGACAATCATGGACACACATGCACATACAAGTAAACAAAACAAATGTTTCCAAATTTTAATACCGAAGGAAACCACAGCTGACTGCAAAGTTCCTGACACAAACAAACCTGGCATTATTCGTCTCCACTCACTGAAACATTCTCTACACCTTCTTTTCTTTCTTTTTTTCTTTCTTTTTTTGTCTGAAAGCTAGATGGCAGAAAGGTCAAGAGTGAAGACACTCATCTGCCAATATGATATGATAGTATATGATAGTCAGTCGTGTCTGACTATGACCATCAGAACAGCAGAGGAGGCAACTGCTGTTCCGACTATTTGGGCTAGAATTTGATTATAGTGGAGAGTGTCTTGCCCAAGTTACATCCCAACTCTCTCGGCCAAGAGGGTTTTAGGACAGTCGGCGTTGGGATGGTTCCCAAAGGCCAACTAGCCCACAAGGCTGCAGCACTAAGAGCCAGTGCCAATACAGAATCTATGAAGGTCTGGGTTCGACTCCTGCTCTTGCTCTTTCTCCCAAGTTTGACCGGTAAATCAAACTGAGCGTCTAGTCACTTGGATGAGACGAAAAACCAAGGTGCCATGGGCAGCACCCACTTGGCACACTGAAAAAGAACCCCCAGCAGCTAGTGTTGTCCTCTGGCAAAATTCTGTAGAAGAAAACCATTCTGATAGGTAAACAAATACATATGCAAACACTCAAAGCCTGACTAAGCGCGTTGGGTTATGCTGCCAGTCAGACAGCCTTTGGTGTAGTGTATATATTTCATTGATTTGTCTGAACGCAGTGACGCCTCCTTGAGAAACTGAAATTGAAACTTTTTTTTTTTTAAATAACGTTGCCATGTAAAAATGAAATGAAAAAAACCCAATCCTTGTTCAGAGTTTTAAAAGTACCTGTTTAAAACTCAGCTGAGGTGATTCATGCTCCATTTCTACTGGGCTGCTGCTTTTCAGCTGCAGCGCTTTTCTCAATAATCAGCAGACTACAGTTCAGGGAAAACTGGAAATGAAAGAGTTAAACCCCCTGAGACAATTATCCAAGTTTTTCCCCTTCCCTTTTTGTTGTTGTAGGTAATTTGATAACAGATCAAGGGGAGAAAATTGTCTCTTGTCTCACTCACCAACCTGTGAGGAGAAAAAAGGGTAACTGTTTCAAAAAGCTGGTATTTGTTTATCTTTTTTTTTTTTTAACCATGAAACCTGTTAGAAAAACTGACAAGTGTCCCCCCAAAATTGTGAGAAAAGCTGCTGTTTTAAAAATCTGTGTTCATGTGCTCACCTCCCTCCGAAAGCATGTTAATTTTTTTTTCTTTTGAATAATTAAACAACCAACAAATAAATGATCAATCAACACTTGCCACAATTAGCATTTCCATAGCACACACACTCTCCACGTTCAATGGACAAAGAAATCATTCACTGTCATGATATGTATATTTCCTACCACACACACACACACACTCACACACACATACACTGACCAACAACTTGCAACAGGTATAAATCATGGAAGTTTCTGGTTGCAGACATACATCCCTTCATGTGCATGCACGCATGCACACAAACAAGCAAGCAAAACACTCATGGGACCTATGTATCTTGTTCCAAAGAAAGAAACATTATCCAACCACAAGCCTTCAACATAAATATTTACAAGGCTCAAGATTCAGTGGGAAAGAAAAGAAAAATAAGCTTCCTATTTCAATTTTTAAAATAGATAAATAAATAAAAATCCAAACACAGAAGTTCTGAAATAAAGCCATCAGACAAAACAAGTACAGAAATAGTTTCTTGTAGCTTTTGCCACTCCATCTTTCAGAGCCATAATTGTATGCCACTTGTCCTAGTCTATAGAGTTCCAGCATGTAGAATTAGCAGCATCGTTTCTCTATCCCGCTATTGTTACCAGCAGAGATCAGTTGTGCTTTGCCAGTTTACATAAGTACATTCCTTTTTTTCGTTTTCTTGTTTCTTTCTTGAGATTTTTCTCTTAGAAAGTAAGTGTGTACGTATGAACACGCATGTGTGCATGCACACGCGCGTTTGGAAGGAATGGTTTGGTGTTTGTTGTTTTGTTCTTGTTTTATTCTTTACTCCCCTAAACAATTGTACACGTTGCTTCATGTAATGTAACTATAACATTTTCTATCAATTAACATACAATCCAGAAGCAATAGCGTTACCCACATCAAGGGAGGTAACCATAACAATTATCCCTTAAGAATTTAGTACCGAAACAATTTTTCCCTGGCAGAATCTTTTTTCAAAGTCCTAAGAAGATGTACCAAGGAGATCAAGAAGAGAGTGCAATTAATCTAAAGACCTTGAATGTACATTTGAGTATTAATGGGTTTGAAGCAATGCAAGAACAATCATAATATTGAACTAAGGATCTAAATGGCACACCACATGATTTGCAAATCTGCAGGCAGTGTAATATGCCAGTCACTGAAGATGGATTTTATCATGGATATATCCTAAGTATGTTGATTTGTGTTAAAATTTTTGCCACAAAAGTCTGGCGCTCCAGAAACCTGTTTTTAGTTGCTGCAATTTACAAATGGTAGTAAAAATGTGCCACAGAAATTAATCAATAAAACTGGGAACTGTAGTTAGATTTTCTCAGACTTTTTCAAACTTTCTTATTCACAAATGTTTGGCACGATGTTTGTTAGACGTTAAAATCATGAATGCTCAAGTTAAAGGATTAATAAGACTTGAACCACCTGCTCAAGCTACAAGTAAAAATATAATCAGTGTACCCTTTATGTTGTGTTTGTAACAGGCATTTGATTCCTGCTTCAGAAATAATTCCTTTGACACTTCAACAGAAATACCAAAGTGGCATAAACATTGTTTTGAAAAACTGGTCACTTTGTGGGGACTGGTACACCTGTATTTCACACTGACAGCCTTTGTGACAGTGTTTTTAATCGTAACGTCAAGTCAGTATCAACATAGTTCACCACTGTGATTGTTTAGAATAAAAAAGAAAAGAAAGAAAGAAAAAGAAAAGAAAGAAAGAACCAAAAAAAAAAAGGAAAAGAATGGGATCTGTAGTCTTCAAACATTCGGGGAAAAAATATACATAAAGATTTTATCAAAACAAAAATTAAGCAAAAATTTTCATGTATCAAAAACTTCCAACAAAAGCAGACTGTTGAAACTGAAAAAGCAATGTAAAAGAAAAAGAAAAAAGAAAAAAAAAAGAACACTAAAATCAAATGAAAAAAAATCACCACCAACACAAAAAGAATAGAGCTACTGAATGGATAAAACTGTTTCAACAACGGAGTTTTAAAAAAAGAAACAAATAAAATTTTTAAAAAACACTAAACAGAGTACAACTCTGATCTTAAAAGAGAAAAAAAAGGTTCTCATTTTAGATTTTTTTTGCAAAGCAGCAGTAATGAAAGCATTTCAAGCACGCTCTCACACACTCATACCATAGCATGCACCCTAAAAGCATCTACAGCATTAGCAATCACTATCCTTTCAACAATTTTTTTTTTTTTTTTTGTGGACAATCAATGCTCATATAAATCAATTTCCATATATTTCAAAGTCCTCCAGCGTCAGCATTGTGAAGAAAGTAAAATGTTGCAGTTGCTGTGTGTGCTGTAAAAGAGAGGCAGCGTCTACTTTGACATAAAGAAAAAGATGACTGTGCAATACGGTATTCTTGAAACAGAGTCCTCTTCTACTGACCCCTTGCCTGCCAGAATTATTTCAATTTTGTAATTCCTCTATTCCGAGTGGAAACAAAAAATCAGCAGTTCTAAGTGCAGCTCTTTTCAAAAACAAAAACATGTCCACAAAAATTTTGTTACGATTGTTCATCATGCACTTTTTTTTTCTCACCTATTCCAAGCACACAAACCTGGCTTAATCATCTGCAAAGTGCTGTGAATAGCGCAGTACCAGCAGGTATGTGCTTTTCATACAGTAAAACTCCCTCCAAAATCCAGATATTCCCCCTTCTCTAGGTCATACACACAAGGGAAAACACAACTGAAGGACACTGGTTAACTCAGTGGGCTGAACGCCAAAATGGGATGAGTTTGAATCACAGAGACCCAACATAAAAAATTGGCATTCTTGCATACAATGTCATCATTCTGACAAGAGTCAGAGCTAGTGTTAAATGGGTACCCACCCTCCTGCTCTCCTCCCTCTTCCAATTCCTCCACCCAACGTTTCTGGGATGGTGATCCCTATCAGCAACATCATCCAAGATGAGCATCGTCATCATATGTAATTAATTGACAAGAAACAATTTCTCATCAAACTTTCCAGACTTGTGTACCAGCTGGGGTTCTTTTCCCCAATCATTGTACCGCCCAAAATCAAAGACAAGAATGGAACGTATGATACACCCAGCAGGCACACAACCATAGAAATTAGTAGACATGTTTTGTGTAAGAGCAGCAGACAGCAAGGGGTTAAATACTACATTGATCTCATCTGCTGTTAGAGACACTGATCATACGCACAACCAAACACAACGCATGTGTTATTGAAAAAAGAAGAGAGCGCATGTCACAGAAACAAAGAATGCTTGCATGAAAAACTGCACGCAGATTGTGCGCATATCAGAGTGATGGTGTGTGCTGTTTTTTGGGGGGTTTTTGTTGAACATAAAGGAAAAACCTTAATATTGCAATTCAAGTACTGCATGATTCTTCTTCTTCTGTCTTTATGATATGCAACTCCCACGTTCACTCATTTTCAATAAAATAACTTTTAAAAAAAACTTTTAAAAAACCAATCTTGTCATGACCAGAGATATCTAGCAACAATGTGATCCATTCATCATTTTCTTCTGTTGTGTTTCAATGACTGATTCTTTCAAAAGGAAATTGAGCATTAAGTGAATAAAATAAGGGTATGTACCTGGGTGACGTTTCATACCGGCAGGTTACATATTTATGTCCACTGTGGAACAGGTTTTCACCACATGTGAATGCATGATTTGGAATCAAGTCTGACAAGTCGCCTTTTTTTCTCTTTTTTTTTTGTGATATAGGTGTATAAGGTGTAAGTAGGAAAATAATGTTGGTCACCAACACCTACATCTTACTGCCAATAATGATGTTAGTTTTGAAGATGGTACATTGGAAGTGATGCATTCTGATGGTATTAGTAATGGTGGTGGTGGTGCAAGAAAGTCTAGTCTTTGATTTCCTGACATTACTTGCATTCTATTGTTGACGACAACAACGCAAGTTGGTGGGTCTGTGTCCTTCCTACTTTCATCCACAAAACACACAAGAAGAGATGGCAGTTGCTATGACTCCCACATTATTAACACACATTATGCCTACCATTTGCTGGGACGAGTGGTCTGACAGACAAAAATATATAAGCGTGTGCTAACCTTGCCTCTCTTTTCTTGTGAGCTTGATTTTGAGATGCTTAATTAAAATGTCAGTGACAATCACCTCTGGCACTGGCTTTGGCAACAGGTGCTTTAACTGTTGCGCCACATGAGATGGTGAGTACAGAATTTGGGGCATAATACATTTCAGAGGAGAGTTTATGCGTAAATACAGAATTTAGGTAACAAATTTCACAGAAGTGTTCTTTCTATCTCTGTCTCTCTCTCTCTGAAAGAAAAGGACTTTCCAGACAATATATTTTACATTGTTATTATTCACTATCACTAAAGTACTGCTATCAGTCCTCTTAGATCACATACAAATGAAAGGTGGGGTAGGGAAGATGACAACTTCAAACAGACTTGATCAACCTGAGTCAAATGGGTCACAGAAAAAAAGACAGCATCCATTTCAAAGAGAGAAGAATCAAAAGTGTATCAAACAGATCCTATAAAATATATAGTATAAGAAATATAAAGAAAATGAAGAAAGAAAGAAACAGGGGAGAAAAAAAACCTGATCATAATTAAGATCAGACGGTATCAGTTTCAGTTTCAAGGTGGTTTCAAAACGTGCAGGCTGATCCATACACACTTCCACCACATCTGTGTTTCAAAAAAAAAAAAATGCACACACCTGACCTACACATAAACCCAACGCACTTGAGAGACAGTAACATATGTGGAGCACCTGAATATGAATTAGAGCACACAGCACCACAAAGAAGTACACAACAGCAGTTATGTAAATCTGCATCTCTCTCCATTTAATAATACACACAGGGTAAAGAGATGATTTAATGCCTCCTGTATAGCACGAATCAATAATGTTGTATCACCTGGTTAGGAGCGTGTGACTGGCTGAGCAAGAAGACATCATGTCTGACAAAGACACTTTTAAAAATTTATTTTTTGAGATCCTTCTCTCTATGTGAGTCTACAAATACCTCTCTCCACATGCATACAATTTCTGGGACAAACGCATATGTGAACACGCGTACCTGGAATATTTGTAAGCAAAAATATGGATGTAAACGTGCTCACACATGTGCACTGTGTTAAGGGCTTTCACAACCCATTTGCGAGTCTAAAACTGTCGTTTTTGTTGTCATGCACATACACACACACTCTCTCTCTATCTCCTTTCCTCGCCAATTCAAATCAGTCGTATAAAATGAGTATCCATACCTGGGACTCATTAACTCACTCCGGACAAATAGTTTTCTCCCTTGCTTTCTCCTGCAGACGATCCTTTTGTTAGGGTTGGGAAAAAAATCACAAAAAATACAAAACACAAAGTAACTGAATGAAACTCCCTGTACTTGACCCACTGACTCCTCTTCTAATGTCGTGTGTATACCCACCCCCCTCCCTCTCTTCACAGCCCTCAGAAGCTGAGTCACTGTCAGTACCTTCTTGCTGGCAGCTTTCTTCACTGCTGATACTTTAATCAACATCTTCATTATCCTCGTCGATGTCGAAACCTTCAGTTTGAAGCATTTCAATCACTTCAGCAGCAGTAAAAAACAGCTGTTGTGATCTAGTTTGCTCCAAAAATTTCCACTTGTATCGCCTGCGACGCCATTTTCAATACGTATGCAGATTAGCTTGTCATGTGGGGTACCAGCGAGTGTACTGTCACGGAAACCTCACGAAGAAACTTTCCATTCGACCCTTAACATGTTCGCAATGCCTGGTGTAGCTGCAATTTTTATTCTTCCTCACGAGAAAAATGTGGACAAATTTTTAATTGTCGAAACCGCTATAGCGTTCCGTCATCCGGAATGCTACCTTACATCAGGAACGCTGTAGCGTTCCATCATCCGGAGTGAGTTAACATATCAGCACACTTCCACCAATAAACATTCCACCCTGCACAGCAAAACCGAACGAAACAAACAACCATAAAACCTCACGTCAATAAAGTTGCAGGCACATGCATAGCTATTTTGTCACACAATTGCATTTTTCTGTACAAAAACAATATCAAGTCAAACACACACATGCGCATTTAATGCACACAAACATGTCATTTCCATCAAATACATGCACTTTTTCTGCATACTCAAACATTTCAGTTACATACTTGCATTTTTCTGTGCCTCTGTCCAAGACATGCACGCACATACCCATTTTTGGGGGGCACAAAAATCATATCTCAATCACACAATCGCACATTTTCTATGCCACCTTCTTCCTCCTCTTTCACAGACATGACCGACCGACAGGCAGAAAGACACTTAGACAGACCGACACACACACACACACATACACACACAAACCGCCTCTCTTAAGCACATACACACTTTATTTCTCTGTCTCTCTCTCACACACACACACATAATATATAAATCCTTTCTTAAGCACATGACAAGCCTTATTTCTCTTTCCTTTCCTTCTCTCCTTCTCTGACACACAAAAACATATACACCTCTTTAGATACACATACACACACACACACACTTTACTTCCCTGTATTCGTCCTTTTCTCTTTCTCTCACAAACACACACACACACACTGCTGTTAAGCACATATATGCTTTATTTTTCTTTCTCTCTCTGTCCGTCTGTCTGCCTCTCACAAACATATTCACTTCTGATGAATATTATGCACACACACAACTACACACTTTATTTCTTTGTCTCTGTCCTTTTCTTTCTTTATCTCTCTCTCTCTCTCTCTCTCTCTCTTTTTCACACACACACACACACACACACACACACACACACACAGAGCAAGGGCTATCTGACACAGAGAAAGCCCCAGACAGTGTTCATGAACTTGTCGAAGAGGCTGCGGAAGGCAATCTTGTTCTGGCGCGTGATGAGGAGAGGTAAGGACGAGGGGGTGAGCTCTGTGAAGGCACTCAACAGGCGATCCTTGTGCTCCGAAGCACTGTGCTGCTCCAGCAACTGGTTCACCAGCTCCTGGTACTTGGCCTGAGAGTTAAAATATTGGCCTGAGAGTTAATATACTGGCCTGAGAGTTAACATACTGGCTTGAAATATTGACATGAGAGTTAAAAAATTGACCTGAGAGTTAAAATACTGGCCTGCGAGTTAAAAAAAAATTGGCCTGAGAGTTAAAATATTGACCCGAGTTAAAATACTGGCCTGAGAGTTAAAAATACTGGCCTGAGAGTTAAAATATTGGCCTGAGCGTTAAAATACTGGCATGAGAGTTAAAATATTGGCCTGAGAGTTAAAATACTGGCCTGAGAGTTAAAGGGTTAAAATATTGGCCTGAAAGTTAAAATACTGGCCTGAGAGTTAAAATATTGGCTTGAAATATTGACCTGAGTTAAAAAATTGGCCTGGGAGTTAAAATACTGGCATGTGAGTTAAAATACTGGCCCGAAAGTCAAAATATTGGCCTGAAAAATTGGCCTGTGAGTTAAAATATTGGCCTGAGAGCTAAAACTGGCCTGAAATATTGGCCTGAGAGTTAAAATATTGGCCTGAGAGTTAAAATAGTATCATTACTGATACACAGCGCCTCTCTCTGGTCAGAGACCAAACTCTAAGCACTTCACAAACACAGAGTCATTTGCCCAGTCTGCCCACTTGTGTAGAGCCTCATTTTTCGTTTCCTATGCCATTCAGTCAGGGCTCAGTTACGCACATGCACCCACATGCTATACAAAAGGGTATTCTACTACACATTCTGCCAGGGATAACTCTTGTTGCCACTGGTTCTTTTTTACGTGCGCTGTGCATGCTGCACACAGGACCTCCGTTTATCGTCTCATCCAAATGAGAAGCAGCCAGACCACCACTCAAGGTCCAGTGGAGAGGGAGAAAATTCTGGCAAGAGTGGGGTTCAGTCCCGCACCCTCAGATTCTCTCACTTCCTGAGTAGACGCACTACCACTAGGCCACCACTCCACATGTCTATATGAGTGGAAAAATATCAATGAGTTTGCAGGCCACAAAGTTGTATTTTATTTTTATACTTTATCTTCTTTTTTTTTTCTTTTTTTTTTGTATACTGTATCTTACTGAAATATATATGTAGCAGAGTTAAAAAATAAAGTATGTAGCAGAGCTGAAAATTAAGTATTAGCAGAGTTAAAATTATTATCAGTGGCAGTAAAGAATTCTTAATTATAAGTTGCTTACAGTCAGTGTGTTTTTAATCAGTATAATGTAAGTAAAGGGGAGTGAATTCTCCATGACATATACTTCCAACAAGGTTTTTAAAAAATCTAACACATTCATAACTGATATGTAGCATGGTTGGTGCACTGAACATGTGTGTATGTGTGAGGGAGGGGGGTGGGAGGGTGTGCAAGGGTGTGGGGGGAGGTGAGACACTGACCTGATGACAGCAGATGAGGGAGAAGAAGGTTGTGCTGGCCGTGTCCATCAGTGACATGTCAAACTTCTCCAGCAGCAGCATGCGGAACACAATCTGTCAACACACACACCACACTGTGTCACCACACAATCTGTCAACACACACACCACACTGTGTCATCACACAATGTGTCAACACACACACCACACTGTGTCATCACACAATGTGTCAACACACACACCACACTGTGTCACCACACAATGTGTCAACACACACACCACACTGTGTCACCACACAATGTGTCAACACACACACCACACTGTGTCACCACACAATGTGTCAACACATACACCACACTGTCACCACACAATGTGTCAACACACACACCACACTGTGTCACACACACAATGTGTCAATACACACACCACACTGTGTCACCACACAATCTGTCAACACACACACCACACTGTGTCACCACACAATCTGTCAACACACACACCACAGTGTGCCACACAATGTGTCAACACACACACCACACTGAGTCACCACACAATGTGTCAACACACACACCACACTGAGTCACCACACAATGTGTCAACACACACACCACACTGTGTCACCACACAATGTGTCAACACACACACCACACTGAGTCACCACACAGTGTGTCAACACACACACCACACTGTGTCACCACACAATCTGTCAACACACACACCACACTGAGTCACCACACAATGTGTCAAAACACACACCACACTGTGTCACACACACAATTGCTGTCAACCACACACACCACGAGTTGGTGCCAACTCAATCCAGTCAACACACACAACCACAGTGTGCCACACAATTCGTCAACACAACACACACACTGAAGTCACCCCACACAATGTGTCAACCAAAACACCCACACTGAGTCACCACACAAATGTGTCAACACACACAACCACAGCACTGAGTCACGGTCACCACACAATGTGTCAACACACACACCACACTGAGTCACCACACAATGTGTCAACACACACACCACACTGTGTCAACCCACACAATCTGTCAACACACACACCACACTGAGTCACCACACAGTGTGTCAACACACACACCACACTGTGTCACCACACAGTGTGTCAACACACACACCACACTGTGTCACCACACAATGTGTCAACACACACACCACACTGTCACCACACAATGTGTCAACACACACCACACTGTCAGCACACAATCTGTAATCACACACACACACCACACTGACACCACACAATCTGTCAACACACACACCAGGCCTCACATCCACTACAACATCACATTCAGGTCCCATAGCCTTATGGCAGTACAGCAAGCAGATGCATGTACATATATATATCAGATCTTCAAATACTTAGATTAGCACACAAGCACACGCTCACACACACGCACATGCACACACACACACACACAAACATTTACTCACATACTGAAACACTGACTTAAATCCCTTCCCAAGAGTCCGCCCCCCCCCTCCCCGTCCCACTCATCTTAAATCACTTATGGTGAAAAGATGTTAAAATGAATAATGAACTAACTTGATTAGCGTTCTTCTATGAACAGCGTTGCATACTTACTGCCAAGAAATGTTCTGTCAACTGTGACAGCTGATTGTCAGCAACTTTCTCCTCAATACTTACTGCTAAGAAATGTTCTGTCAACTGTGACAACTGATTGTCAACAACTATCTCAATACTTACTGCTAAGAAATGTTCTGTCAACTGTGACAGCTGATTGTCAGCAACTTTCTCCTCAATACTTACTGCTAAGAAATGTTCTGTCAACTGTGACAACTGATTGTCAGCAACTATCTCAATACTTAATGCTAAGAAATGTTCGGTCAACTGTGACAGCTGATTGTCGGCAAGTTTCTCCTCAATACTTACTGCTAAGAAATGTTCTGTCAACTGTGACAGCTGATTGCCAAGAACTTTCTCCTCAATACCTACCGCTAAGAAATGTTCTGTCAACTGTGACAGCTGATTGCCAAGAACTTTCTCCTCAATACTTACTGCTAAGAAATGTTCTGTCAACTGTGACAGCTGATTGTCGGCAACTTTCTCCTCAATACTTACTGCTAAGAAATGTTCTGTCAACTGTAACAGATGATTGTCAACAACTTTCTCCTCAATACTTACTGCTAAGAAATGTTCTGTCAACTGTGGCAGCTGATTGTCGGCAACTTTCTCCTCAATACCTACTGCTACGAAATGTTTGGTCAATTGTGACAGCTGATTGTCGGCAACTTTCTCCTCAATACCTACTGCTAAGAAATGTTCTGTCAACTGTGACAGCTGATTGTCAACAACTTTCTCCTCAATACCTACTGCTAAGAAATGTTCGGTCAACTGTGACAGCTGATTGTCGGCAACTTTCTCCTCAATACCTACTGCTAAGAAATGTTCTGTCAACTGTGACAGCTGATTGTCAACAACTTTCTCCTCAATACCTACTGCTAAGAAATGTTCTGTCAACAGTGACAGCTGATTGTCGGCAACTTTCTCCTCAATACCTACTGCTAAGAAATGTTCTGTCAACTGTGACAGCTGATTGTCGGCAACTTTCTCCTCAATACCTACTGCTAAGAAATGTTCTGTCAACTGTGACAGCTGATTGTCAGCAACTTTCTCCTCAATACTTACTGCTAAGAAATGTTCTGTCAACTGTGACAGCTGATTGTCGGCAACTTTCTCCTCAATACCTACTGCTAAGAAATGTTCTGTCAACTGTGACAGCTGATTGTCGGCAACTTTCTCCTCAATACCTACTGCTAAGAAATGTTCTGTCAACTGTGGCAGCTGATTGTCGGCAACTTTCTCCTCAATACTTACTGCTAAGACATGTTCTGTCAACTGTGACAGCTGATTGTCAGCAACTTTCTCAATACTTACTGCTAAGAAATGTTCTGTCAACTGTGACAGCTGATTGTCGGCAACTTTCTCCTCAATACTTACTGCTAAGAAATGTTCGGTCAACTGTGACAGCTGATTGTCGGCAACTTTCTCCTCAAACACCTGCACAGCCAGGCATCCCAGTGCCTCCAGACACATCTTGTTGATGTCGGATCCGAACCTGAGGACGCCTGTTAAGGAACTCAACAATTCTGACATAAAAATCTATCAAGAAAACCTAACAAGGAATGTCAGTGTGTCCACGACCATTATCAGTTCTAGTTTCAGTTTCACTAAATACATGAACAAGCCCACTCACACACGCTTGATTCTCATTACATACATATATCTATCTATCTATATATATAACTCTCTCTCTCTGTATATATATATATATATATATATATATATATATATATATATATATATATATATATATATATATATATTAAAAAGCCACTCAGCACTATTTTGTACCTTGGACTATTACAGCAAGCATACAGAAACATTGTTTGTGTGTGTGTGTGTGTGTGTGTGTGTGTGTGTGTGTGTACTGCCCCAGCAGCTTCACCATCTCAGCGGCACTACTTTCAAGTCGCTCGTTTCGGTTCCCTCATACACAGCCACACCCAGGTTCCTCTGCCACATTCCTAGAACCGACAGTCAGTCGACAGGGACTATCAACTCTGGTTCCCATTTTCATGACGTTAGTTCTGTGACAGAAACTAATGGCTTCACGTAACACTTTTTACCCCCCCAAGTACTTTTATAACTGTAACAACCGGTTGCTTCCCTTGGACTGTGACTGGTTGTTTCCATACCGAAGTGGGGCATGTTCAGTTTCGCTTTCTCAATCAGTTGTCTTCACATTTGGGGCTATTAGCTTGTTGGCTTTAGCCTCTATGTTGTTCAAACATTATTCACTGGTGTTTTCAAGAGGACTGAGTATGTTTTTAATGTCTTGTTTGTGTTTCGAGTACAAAGTAAGGCTTCAAAAAAGTGTACTCAGCTAATGTAGGGCTGGCCTGCAGAAACTGTAGTGCAGCTGCACTGATGAGAAAAATAAAAGTGTTAAAGGATACGTGAGCAGCCCCATCTCCATTGAAGCCACAATGTTCTGGAACAAAGCGGGCGCCAGACCAGAAAACTTGTCAGCGTGGATCTCCGCCAGGAAGGTGATCAGCTTGTAATACTGTAGGCACAGTGACGGGAACTGAAAAACAACACGTTTTACACTGTCAAACACCCAAACAGGAAGTGAATTATCCAAGGGTTTGAGTCCTATATACGACGGGCGCCATAGCCGAATGGTTAAAGCGTTGGACTTTCGATCTGAGGGTCTCGGGTTCGAATCACGGTGACGGCGCCTGGTGGGTAAAGGGTGGAGATTTTTACGATCTCCCAGGTCAACATATGTGCAGACCTGCCAGTGCCTGAACCCCCTTCGTGTGTATGCACAAGCAGAAGATCAAATACGCACGTTAAAGATCCTGTAATCCATGTCAGCGTTCGGTGGGTTATGGAAACAAGAACATACCCAGCATGCACACCCCTGAAAACGGAGTATGGCTGCCTATATGGCAGGGTAAAAACGGTCATACACGTAAAAGCCCACTCACGTATATACGAGTGAACGTGGGAGTTGAAGCCCACAAACGCAGAAGAAGAAGGACGAGAAGAAGAGTCCTATATACCAACCAGAACTTTAACCCCCCCACCCCCACACCCTCCCACTCCTTTTCTCCAGACCACTTTGTAGTTGACAGAAAAAAAATTATGCTGCACTGTGGCAACACACTCTCCCACTGAAGTGCAGTTGAAATTTTACACAAAGAAAATCTATTTTGACAAAAAGTAATACGATACAAGACTTTACACTTTTGAAACTTGATTTTCTATTTTGACAAAAAGTAATACAAAATTTTACACTTTTGAAACTTGACTTTCTGTCAATCTCGCTATGAACTCCTTTTCCTTCAACCACTTTTCTCTTCTGAATTTTCTCCTGAAGATGAAACGTTTCTTCGCTTACTTGCATTCAGTATGTAGGCCCACCTCTCCTGCTCAACACAGAACAATATTTGGAAGAAAAAAAACATAAAATATTTCCACAAAATTTTTCATTCTTATAGCAAAAAAAGAAAATCGCGGACTTCTCTGATTAACAGCAGCACAGTGACAAATAGGGAAAACTGATAAGATACTCATACAACTTGTTTTGGGTTTTTTTTCTTCTGACTTTGTTTATTTGTTGTTGTTTTTTTGTTGGTTTTTTTGCTGCTTTTTTTTCTTCTCATGGAGTAAGAACATAAAAAGCATCTTTCTCCCTCTTCCTCAATTTCTTTTTTTTTTTTTTTTTTTTCTTTTTTTAAAACTTTCTTGTAAAGTGTGATTACATGTAGTGCCTTTATTCTTTCTTCTTTTTTTTTTTTTTTTTTACCTTTTAACCCCTTGCCTGTTGCTGAAAAGTATGCTCATCAGTGAAAGGCTGTCACCTCACTGAGATATGACAAAGATTGCAGGTCAGGATATCAGTCACCACTCTGTATTTGGACCTCTTTCTTTGGGGATTGTGTAACCTCTGTCCAGCAAAATCAGTTACTTCACTGAAAAGGACACAAAAAGTGTTAACTGCGCTTCAAAACTCATACCACACTGATCGCATTTCACCACGGTTCAGCCGTCAAGGGGTTAAATATTGTATGGCATTGTATTGCATTCAAGTTGGATAAATAAAGATGTACAGCACTGCCTTGTGTTGAACTGCATTATGTTAAACCACGCCGAATTGTAGTGCATTGCGACGGGCGCAATAGCCGAGTGGTTAAAGTGTTGTTCTGTCAATCTGAGGGTCCCGGGTTCGAATCACGGTGACGGCGCCTGGTGGGTAAAGGGTGGAGATTTTTACGATCTCCCAGGTCAACATATGTGCAGACCTGCCAGTGCCTGAACCCCCTTCGTGTGTATGCGCAAGCATAAGATCAAATACGCACATTAAAGATCCTGTAATCCATGTCAGCGTTCGGTGGGTTATGGAAACAAGAACATACCCAGCATGCACACCCCCGAAAACGGAGTATGGCTGCCTATATGGCAGGGTAAAAACGGTCATACACGTAAAAGCCCACTCGCGTATATACGAGTGAACGTGGGAGTTGAAGCCCACAAACGCAGAAGAAGGAGGAGAAGAAGAGTCCTATATACCAACCAGAACTTTAACCCCCCCCCCCACCCCCACACTCTCCCACTCCCACCCCTTTTCTCCAGACCACTTTGTAGTTGACAGAAAATGGCTGCCTACATGGCGGGGTAAAAACGGTCATACACGTAAAAGCCCACTCGTGTGCATACGAGTGAATGCAGAAGAAGAAGAAGTAGTGCATTGCATTTCACTGTACAGATACTCATCCCTGAGGTTCAGCGATCAAGGGGTTAACCGTCCAGACTTAATTAATTTCTCCTGACTGACTCTGCCTGTGACCGTACCTTGAGCAGTTCAGCGGTCATGAGAGGCACGATGATTTCCAGTCCGTACAACACGACAGCCACAGCTCCCACACTGCCACCGTTCTGTGGTACGCCATCTTCTGCTGGGCAACGATCAAAGACTGAAGGGATACACACGTTAATGAGCAGGTCACAAAAGGAACTCTTTTTTTTTTCATCAAAATTATATCTAATCTAACATGCTTATCATGACCCACTGGTGCAGACTCCGGCAGAGGAGTCTGATTCCTGTCCTGTGCAAAATACAACTCTGCTCACTTGCAGAAATCAAAAGTAGCTGCGGTTAATGACTTCCCTTAGTATGTTACCTCCCTTCTGTGTGCCAAACCTGCACCCTCTTTTCCAGCAGCCACCTTCAATTGCGGTAACCTGTGCTAATTTTTTTTTTTTTTTTTTTTTTTTTTTTACATTTCCTATCTTCTCTTGATTGATTATTGTTGCATGTTGTCATGTCTTCCAACAGGGCACAGTACTATCTCTCTTGTTTGGGCAATCGGGATACAGTTAAGCCAAATTGCACTTAATCAGTGGACATGTGAGCCCTGCCAAAAATGTGCACATCACACAACTTTTCTTTTCCAAAATATTTCCATAGGAAAACTAAAATCAACTGAGAACAAATATTTTCACACTTCTCACAACAGTTTTTTCTTTTCTAAGACGCTGCTAAGGGAAAACGAAACCAGTTGAGAACGAACGGTGGTGAACAACACTCGTAATCACTCCCTCTCGATACACACACACACACATACACCCTCCAACCTCCAACAACGCACCTCTCCCTCGCCCCACACCCCCGACACACACACACACACACACACACACACTCACCCTCCGGCCCGAAGTCAAGGAAGTCCTTGGCCAGCAGGTTCATAAGCAGTTCCATGACAATGCTGATGTCGTTGAACTTGTTCTCCTCCTCGTCCCCACTCACGGTGCGCGTCTTCCCCGAGTGGTACTTGGAGTACATCTGGATCGACGACAGGCTCACCTCAAACAGCTTCTGGGAACTGCTCTGTAAGTCCCCCACACCACCACTTTACAGCGTCAGGTTTCATGTTGTTTGGGTTTTTTTGTTTGTTGTTGTTGTTTTTCTATCAATAAATTATACAGTTGGGTTTTTTTGTTTGTTGTTTTTTTTCTATCAATAAATTATACATTGAAATGCAATGCATTGCAATACAAAGCAGTGCAGAGCAATGCAATACAATAATTAAACTATGCATCGCATCTAAGAGTGTGATATGACCTCAAGCTTTTTTTGCAATCAAAAAAATTTTTTTTATGTACTTTGAATATTAAATGACATCATTTGTCATGTTTCATGAACCAAAAAGATTTAAACCAATACAATATAATCCAATGCAATGCAATACAACGCAATGCAGAGCAATACAATACAAAGCAGTGTAAGTGCAGTACAATAATCTCCAATGGAAATGCACATTTCTGTGGATCCAGTATGATGTATATTCAGTTTCAGTCCTACATTATAACTATGTAATTCTTTATTTATCGGGGTTGGGGGAAGGGAGATTAACTTCTACTCCCATTAATCACAATACACAGTCCACTAAAACCAAGAAAATTTTGTTTGCAACTCCACTCTTCACCTGTAAGCCTGTTAAGTGTACCACAAATGAAACAAATGGAAAAAAAAACCATGAGAACGGGACAGTACCGACAGAAATCCAACTGATGACCTTACCTCTCCGAGGTAGCACAGGTGATGCTGTACCACCTCAGCAAACAGCTCCAGAATCAGGTACACCATGTCCTCGAAGTCCCGATACACCTCTGGAACAACAACAACAACACAACCACACAGGTTCAAACTCATCAGTCTGTAAGGAAATTCATAACACAAGGAAATTTTTTTCCTAAAATTACGTTTATCTAACAAACTTACCATGACCCACTAGTGCAGACTCCAGCAGGGAGTCCCGATTCCTGTCCTGTGCAAACTACTACCCGCCTATGCGGAGAAAACAAAAGTAGCTACGGCCGATGACCTCCCGGAAGTAGGTTAAATTACATTCAATACACCATAACTTCCCTGACTCACTTGTGCAAACACTGACAGGACTCCGACTCCTGTCCTGTGTCAAAATACCAGTCCATACAGGATGGATGAAAGCAGAAAGACCCACAGCTAGTTACCTCTCTTCCTCCACATACCTCCCTTCAATAGCAAGAAAAGACCAACGCTGTAGACAAACTACGGAGAAAATTCAGAGGCCGACAGCTAAGATCCAGCAAGGACACCAGCCGCCGTGGCGAAGTGGTTAGCGTCGCGGACTGACGGCTGGGAGGACACGGGTTCGAATCCCAGCGGAGATGGGTTTTTCAGCCCATGGCCGGCTCCTACCCAGAGTTGAGTGTGCTGTGGGCTTAAATGGTGAGAATGGGACCACACAGTCGAGTGTCATCCACTTCAAGGATGCGTCTTTGGGTGTGTTGCTCTAATTACCTGACCAACACTGCAAATGCCTGTATCTCTCGGGCCTGGTTAACGCCGGGATATCATTATGACAGGAAGCGTAGAGTACAGCCTTGTCACGCAGTCCCAAACCAAAATGGACCTCCATAGCAACATCGTCATCCTCCTCCTCCTTCATCGTCATCAATATAAACAAAATAGTCTCAAAGTCTGTGGCCTTTCATGCCCTGTTCTCATGGTGACCTCAGTTTCGATACCCCTCCACTTCCGTGCTTGGGGTGAGTCCTGTCAATGTCGTCAGTGTCGGCAGATTCATGGGGGGCTTTTGTTTGAGGGACGTGGTGGAGGTCTCCACTCTGGGAGGGACGCTCACTCAGTCGGCTCCGCGACTAAGCCGTTATTGTCGTTAGTAGGGGGCTTAGTAGGTGGTGTCCTAAGTACGTTAAAACAGAAAAGGCACCACTGAACACCACCGAAGTGACTCAGCAGCAGTGCAGGGTCTCTTCTGGTGTGTGGCCTCCTGGCGACCTAACATCGATGGTTCCCTGTGGACTGCCGACGCTGGAACTGCGAAGGACGAACCCGGGTGTGGCCGTGTATGGGGGAATCTAAATGAGCGGCGTGGGAGTAATGCCACTGAAACGGTGCAGATGATGGGGCAGCAAAAAAAAAAAAAAAAAAAAGATCCAGCAAGGACACCCCTCCGACAGCCAGCCAGGACATCACCCATCACTGACAGCCAGAGCCCATCAAGCACACCCCTCCAACAGACAGCCAGGACATCACCCATCACTGACAGCCACAGCCCATCAAGCACCCCCCTCCAACAGACAGCCAGGACATCACCCACTCACTGACAGCCAGAGCCCATCAAGCACACCCCTCCAACAGACAGCCAGGACATCACCCTCTCACTGACAGCCAGAGCCCATCAAGCACAACCCTCCAACAGACAGCCAGGACATCACCCTCTCACTGACAGCCAGAGCCCATCAAGCACCCCCCTCCAACAGACAGCCAGGACATCACCCATCACTGACAGCCAGAGCCCATCAAGCACAACCCTCCAACAGACAGCCAGGACATCACCCTCTCACTGACAGCCAGAGCCCATCAAGCACAACCCTCCAACAGACAGCCAGGACATCACCCATCACTGACAGCCAGAGCCCATCAAGCACAACCCTCCAACAGACAGCCCGGACATCACCCATCACTGACAGCCAGAGCCCATCAAGCACAACCCTCCAACAGACAGCCAGGACATCACCCATCACTGACAGCCAGAGCCCATCAAGCACAACCCTCCAACAGACAGCCCGGACATCACCCATCACTGACAGCCAGAGCCCATCAAGCACAACCCTCCAACAGACAGCCAGGACATCACCCATCACTGACAGCCAGAGCACATCAAGCACAACCCTCCAACAGACAGCCAGGACATCACCCATCACTGACAGCCAGAGCCCATCAAGCACAACCCTCCAACAGACAGCCAGGACATCACCCATCACTGACAGCCAGAGCCCATCAAGCACAACCCTCCAACAGACAGCCAGGACATCACCCATCACTGACAGCCAGAGCCCATCAAGCACACCCCTCCAACAGACAGCCAGGACATCACCCATCACTGACAGCCAGAGCCCATCAAGCACACCCCTCCAACAGACAGCCAGGACATCACCCACTCGCTGACAGCCAGGACTACACTCCCACAGGACACCAGGACCCAACGCCTTGACCACAACACCCTTCACGGAGCAAGACCACAGCCACCAACAACTTGACCTTAGGGGCAGCAGCCAATAAGTCGTTAAACTCACCACTACAGCAAAACATCACCACCACCATAACAGCTGCATTCTGAACGGTAACACGTCATTTCAGCGCCAACATTTCAGCGCCAACATTTCAGCACCGTACATTTCAGCGCCATACATTTCAGCGCCGTACAGTTCAGCGCCGCACAATTCAGCGCCGTACATTTCAGCGCCAAACGGTATGAGAGAGAGAGAGAGAGAGAGAGAGAGAGAGTTGTGAGTACATTTCAGCGCTAAACGGTATGAGAGAGAGAGAGAGAGAGAGAGAGAGAGAGAGAGAGAGAGTTGTGAGTTACAAATCGTACATTTCAGTTATGACGCCCGGGGCCAACCAGTAATTGACTACTTTGAAGACACGTACATCGGCCGACCTCGTCGCCGAGGCCCCCGTCAATCACCACTTTTCGAAATGGAAATGTGGAATGTGCATGACCGAGTCCTTTCGGATGCAGCGAAATCCAACAACAGTGTGGAAGGATTTCACAATGCATTCCAAAACCACGTAGGGGCGTACTCCCCAGATTTGTGGAAGCTCATTGCAGTCCTCAAAAAAGAGCAAGCCATGATTCAAGCTGACGTCATGCGTCTTATGGGAGGTCAGGCACCTGCCCCGAAGCGCCGAAAGTACAAAGACCTACAAAAACGTGTCAAAACCATCATCTTGCAGTACAACGCAGGGGATCGTTCTCTCATGGACACGATGGAGGGCATTGCTTTTGCATTCATGTTTTAGGAGAGGCACCAAACGATGCATATTCAGTGATATTCAGTGATTTTAATTTTTCATGTGATTTTATCTTTAAAGTTCAATTAAAAAATGTGATTTTAATTTTTCATGTGATTTTATGTACGGCGCTGAAATGTACGGCGCTGAAATGTACGGCGCTGAAATGTTGGCGCTGAAATGTTGGCGCTGAAATGTCATGGAACCATTCTGAACACTAGCAAACCTCATCACCACTCACTCACCTAACAGTGTGACAATTACACCACCATACCAGCTCCATTCTGAACTCTAACAAACCTCATCACCACTCACTCACCTAACAGTGTGACAATTACACCACCATAACAGCTGCATTCTGAACTCTAACAAACCTCATCACCACTCACTCACCTAACAGTGTGACAATTACACCACCATACCAGCTCCATTCTGAACGATAACAAACCTCATCACCACTCACTCACCTAACAGTGTGACAATTACACCACCATAACAGCTGCATTCTGAACTCTAACAAACCTCATCACCACTCACTCACCTAACAGTGTGACAATTACACCACCATAACAGCTGCATTCTGAACACTAACAAACCTCATCACCACTCACTCACCTAACAGTTCAACAATTACACCACCATAACAGCTCCATTCTGAACACTAACAAACCTCATCACCACTCACTCACCTAACAGTTCAACAATTACACCACCATAACAGCTGCATTCTGAACACTAACAAACCTCATCACCACTCACTCACCTAACAGTTCAACAATTACACCACCATAACAGCTCTTCTTCTTCTTCTTCTTCTGCATTCACTCGTATGCACACGAGTGGGCTTTTACGTGTATGACCGTTTTAGGCAGCCATACTCTGTTTTCGGGGGTGTGCATGCTGGGTATGTTCTTGTTTCCATAACCCACCAAACACTGACATGGATGACAGGATCTTTAACGTGCGTATTTGATCTTCTGCTTGCATATACACACGAAGGGGGTTCAGGCACTGGCAGGTCTGCACATATGTTGACCTGGGAGATCGGAAAAATCTCCACCCTTTACCCACCAGGCGCCGTCACCATGATTCAAACCCGGGACCCTCAGATTGACAGTCCAACGCTTTAACCACTCGGCTATTGCACCCGTCACCCTAACATTCTGAACGCTAACAAACCTCACCACCACTCACTCACCTAACAGTTCAACAATTATACCACCATACAACAGCTCCATTCTGAACACTAACAAACTTCATCACCACTCACTCACCTAACAGTTCAACAATTACACCACCATAACAGTTCCATTCTGAACACTAACAAACCTCACCAACACTCACTCACCTAACAGTGTGACAATTACACCACCATAACAGCTGCATTCTGAACACTAACAAACCTCATCACCACTCACTCACCAAGCAGTTTGACAGAGTCGACAAGCAGCGGGTGCAGGAAGGCGAAGATATGCTCACAGATGTCGACCCGGGTGCCCTGAGCGATGCCGATGAGGGACTCCAGGACCCAGGTGAGCTCCTCCTTGCTCTGGCCCTGCAAGGCCTGCTGGCTGCTGAAGTGGGGGTCCTGCACCGTGCTGTAGAAAGAGTTCCGGGTTGTCTCCAGCACCTGAAAGCATGGAAAGGAGGGTTAGGGGGTGTGGGGGGGGGGGTTGTTTTTTTTGGTTTTTTCATCACTTGTCTTTATCTGTCATTGTCTTTATTTTGTCATTGGTGACAAAACTGATTATCAACACAAAGATGTTAAAAAGAAAAAAACACACAGAAAAAAACCTAACAAATATAAAGAACAGAACAATAAATTGCTCAAGATATCCTGTGAATAATCACACAACTAATGATGCAAAACAAGAGCCTACTTTTATTTCTTTTCCAAGGCGTGCACACACATACACCCATCCTTCCACCCACCCACCACCCACACACACACCAACACACACACACACACACACACAGAGAAAACCCAGGACCTGGCAAATCCAGAGATTATTACTTTCTTTACACATCTGAGCCCCCCCACTGACCCCTCCCCCTACAACCCCCCCCTTCCCCCCACTCCCCGAAAAAAACCTGCTTGTGCAGCACACACAACACACACACATGCAAACACACACACACCAAACCCCCTCCACACACACACACACACACACATCAAACACCCTCCCCCCCCACACACACACACAGACACCCCAAACCCACCCACACACCCAACACACCCACCAATTTCCAGAACTGCTGCTGCTGCTGAGGGTCCTTGAGCCCAGTGCCAGCCATGACCAGTCCCTTCATGAACTGGCGGCGGGGCACCGAGGCCAGCTGTCTGGCCGGCCCCCTCTTGTCCACCTCCAGGTGCGCCAACTCCCACAGGTGCTGGCTCTGGGATATGAACTGGGCCCTGTTGCAAAGGAGGTTGAGTGTGTAATGTGTTGTGTTGTGTTGCGTTGCGTTGCGTTGCGTTGCGTTGTGTTGCGTTGCGCTGTGTTGTGTTGTGTTGTGTTGTGTTGCACTGTGTTGTGTTGCACTGTATTGTGTTGCATTGTGTTGTTGTGTTGCACTGTGTTGTGTTGTGTTGCACTGTGTTGTGTTGTGTTGCACTGTGTTGTGTTGCACTGTGTTGTGTTGTGTTGTGTTGCACTGTGTTGTGTTGCACTGTGTTGTGTTGGGTTGGGTTGTGTTGCACTGTGTTGTGTTGTGTTGTGTTGTGTTGCACTGTGTTGTGTTGCACTGTGTTGTGTTGGGTTGTGTTGTGTTGTGTTGCACTGTGTTGTGTTGGGTTGTGTTGTGTTGCACTGTGTTGTGTTGCATTGTGTTGTGTTGCACTGTGTTGTGTTGTGTTGCACTGTGTTGTGTTGTGTTGCACTGTGTTGTGTTGCACTGTGTTGTGCTGCATTGTGTTGTGTTGTGTTGTGTTGCACTGTGTTGTGTTGCACTGTGTTGTGTTGGGTTGGGTTGTGTTGCACTGTGTTGTGTTGCATTGTGTTGTCTGTCCACCTCTATGTGCACCAATCCCCACAGGTGCTGGTTTCGTAATAATAATTGGGCCCTGGGGGAAAGGAGGTTGAGTTGCGTTGCGTTGCGTTGCGTTGTGTTGTGTTGCGCTGCACTGCGTTGTTGTGCTGAGCTGTGCTGTGTGGTGTTGTGCTGTACTGTGCTGAACTGTGCTGTGTGGTGTTGCACTGTACTGTGCTGACCTGAGCTGTGTGATGTTGCACTGTACTGTGCTGACCTGTGTTGTGTTGTGTTGTGCTGTGCTGTGCTGTGCTGCGCTGAGCTGTACTGTGTTGTGTTGTGTTGTGCTGTGCTATGCTGTACTGTGCTGACCTGAGCTGTGCTGAGCTGTGTTGTGCTGTGCTGACCTGAGCTGTGTTGTGTTGTGCTGTGCTGTGCTGTACTGTGCTGACCTGTGTTATGCTGTGCTGTGCTGTGCTGACCTGAGCTGTGTTGAGCTAAGTTGTGTTGTGATGTGCTGTCCTGTGCTGTCAAGGAAAGAAGAAAGATTGTATTGCATTGTATTGTAACATAAGGGAGTGAACATTGTATTGTATTGCACTGTATTGTATTGTATTATATTGTACAGCACTGCATTGCACAGCATTATATTGTATTACATGGTGTTGTATTGTTTTGGTTGTGCTGTAGTGTACTGTGTTGTAAATGAAGACTGCACTGTACTGTACTGTACTGTACTGTACTGTATTGTACTGTACTTTACTATACTGTTCTGTATGTACTGAACTGTACTGTATTATAGTTCTAAGCTCTGCAGTATGAACTCAGCCCTGAGGAAAGAAGAAAGAAAGGGGGAAGGAGGGAAGAACAGAGTGATTTTATGTTACCTGTCCCAACAAAATAAACTGAGCTCTCAAGGAAATTAATAATAATAATAATACAGATCAATGCTCACACCTGCCACAAACTAACACACACATACACAACCAGTTCAAGAAGCCCATAAGTCAATCAGATCATTGTAAGAAAGGAGTGATTTATATGTCATCTGGCTCATGAGATATAAACATGGGCAAGTTTACGGTTTAGAGACAGGAAGAGGTGAATCACAGTGTGTGTGTATGTGATTAAATATTAATGTGTGTACATTCTTAATTAACCTATTCAACTTGTTATGTTATTAGAATTTTCACTCCCAACGAACAATGTGATCTCTCTACCTGCTTACCGACAATAAACCAGTCTATAGCCTGAAGTCCACTCACTTTGTCTTGTTGTCGACTAGAGTGACGAGCATCATGAGGGTGTCAGTCATGACGGAGGTCTCCGAGCTCCACACCGACACGTTGGAGACAATCTTTTGCAGCAGGAAGTTCACCGTCCACTTGCCCCCCTCTGAGTCTCGGCCAAAGGCTGAGCTAAAAACTGGACTCATCTGGAACAAATTTTTTTTAAAACATTTTTATACATCTGAAACCTTTTTTTTTCCTAAACATTTTCTATACATCTTTTGAATACTATACATCTTTTGAATACAAATGTTACAAAGAAAGAAAGAAAAAATCCACATACAAACAGAGAGGCAAAACAACATTTTAATGAGTAAAATAACATAATAAAAATATCTGATGAACACAAACACAATCGATTTACAAAAATTACACATAAATTGCAAGTCTATCATTCAATGCACAAAAACAACACACAAATTGCAAGTCTATCATTCACCCCACTCCCACACTTCACCGAGAACACACAGACCTGAAACAAAATTGACAGGGAAAAGGGATGAGGTCGACAGGAAATTTTCTTCCTAAAATTACGTTTAAATAACATACTTACCGTGACCCAACTAGTGCAGACTCTGGCAGGGGTCCGACATTCCTGTCCTGTGCAAACTACTATCCGCCTATGCGGAGAAAACGAAAGTAGCTATTGCTGATAACCTCCCGGAAGTATGTAACCTCTCCTCTGCCCCCCTCACTAGTGCCCTCTTTTTCTGGCAGCACACATACACTTACAAACCACAGTCAGCACATCAATTTTTTTTTTCTTGTTCCAACAATCCATGTGGGTTCTCAAACTGAAGACCACACACTGATTGTTGAAATGGGAGGTGAATTTGACATAAAACTATATTTTATTTATTTTCATTTTATTCATTTGTTCAGGAGTCGACACTTCAATAATAAAACAGGGCATGCACACAGTGTTTGGCACAAGAATTCTGTTCTGTGCTTATCTTCAAGGAATGCCACATCAAGATCAGTGACTACAAAAGTAAGTCATTCTGTGTGTGTGCTTCTGTGCATGTGCACATGTAAGTGGTGAGTGTGTGTGTGTACAGAGTAGCTTGGGAGTGATGGGTATGTATGTCCTTGTATGAGCAAAACACGTCAGCAGCCATGTGTGTGTGCAACTGCATGCAAATGCTTCGTTGCTGCTGCTGTTGCTACTGTCACTACCCCCACAAAACATAGTGCAGCTGCCTAATCAGCAGGGTAAGAACAGTCATAAAGGTAAAAACTCAATCGTAGATCTATCCAAGCAAACCATGGGTGTTTCAACCCAGAAGAAGCATTCCTGCTGCTATTGCTGCTGTCATAGTTACTGCCTTTCAGGTTCCTGTTTCCCCCTATACCACTCCCTCTCACTCACCTGGGAGTAGTAACTTTCGTTGGGCAACAGGTAGGCCGCTGCCCAGCGTCGTAAGAAGCACATGACTGTCGACGCCACCTGGGGGCTGAGGTAGAGGGACAACCCTGCCGCCAGTGCCTGGGTCTCTATCTGACACAGTCGCAGCACGCTGACGATCAACCTGGAAGAGTGCAAGTAAAATAAAATAAAAAATCCAAGCTTGCCTCTGAGGATAAATTCATCACGTCAATTGCTTTTCAGATATAATAAACTTGACTCAACTTGGCTTGACTTGGTGTGTGGGGGAAAGGCAGAGGTTAAGAGTACAATACATAAATTGTTGTGGGTATTCTGGTAGCATGCAGTACTTAACTGTGAATCAAATCATGTTGCTTATAGCCCTGCTGCACAAAGGGGCCATTTCAGAGCTGAATACTGGGCGCTATTTCCAAGTGGTTAAAGCATTTGACTTTCAACCTGAGTGTTGTGGGTTCGAATCTTGGTGACAGAGCCTGATGGGTAAAGGGTGGAGATTTTTCTGATGTCCCAGGTCAACATACGTGCAGACCTGCTTGTGTCTGAAAATCCTTTGTGAGTATATGTACACAGAAGATCAAACATGCACGTTAAAAATCCTATAATCCATGTCAGCGTTCGGTGGGTTATGGAGACAAGAACACACCCAGCATGCACATTCCCCAAAATGGAGTAAGGCTGTCTACATGACGGGGTAAATAAACAAAACAATCATGCACATAAAATATTATATGTCTGTCTCAGTGTGTATGAGCACGTGCCTGAAATCTGATTGAATGACACAGGAAACGAATGATGAGCGCCCAATGACAGCCATCAGTCGGCTCTACCCAGGTAGGCAGCCTGTTGTGCAAAACACCCCGTGTTTGCAAAGCACTTAGAGCTTGGTCTCTGACCGAGGATAGGCACTATATAAGTATCCATGTCATATTCTATCATACCCATCAAATCTTATAACCAGTGATAGAGAACAGAAAATAATGTTAAAAAAAACCAATTAAAACAATGTTAGAAATGCTAATTCATCCACATTTTGCCAGTAAAGATAAACTCAAAATCGAGTTCACTGAACTGCAGGACACTATTCACTGTCTGTCATATACACCTCACCACACCACACCACATCAAACTACAGCATGCATCACTAAACACCGCATTACAGCACAACATGTCACACCACATCACAATTACTCACACAAACACAAACACTATATCAACACCATGCTTCAGGAGTTTCAACGCACAACTCGACGGGCGCAATAGCCGAGTGGCTAAAGCGTTGGACTGTCAATCTGAGGGTCCCGGGTTCGAATCACGGTGACGGCGCCTGGTGGGTAAAGGGTGGAGATTTTTACGATCTCCCAGGTCAACATATGTGCAGACCTGCTAGTGCCTGAACCCCCTTCGTGTGTATATGCAAGCAGAAGATCAAATACGCACGTTAAAGATCCTGTAATCCATGTCAGCATTCGGTGGGTTATGGAAACAAGAACATACCCAGCATGCACACCCCCGAAAACGGAGTATGGCTGCCTACATGGCGGGGTAAAAACGGTCATACACGTAAAAGTCCACTCGTGTGCATACGAGTGAACGCAGAAGAAGAAGAAGAAGAACGCACAACTCACCTGATGACTTTGTCAGTGTGGGTGTACGCTTCAGCACTAGAAGCCACAGACTGGCTCCCTGAGGCAAGAAGTTGCATAGTCTTTTGCAAATCAACAGAGTTGTTCTGAGCTATGGAGTATTCCATGATGCAGGACGGAATCATCGGCGTTTCTCCATCAAACCCTTCTGTCAGGATGTGGGCTGTGAACAGGGAGGGAAAAAAAAGTGTATGCTGGTAACTTCGATGGAGGATCGGTGCCAGAGAAAGGAATAGTACAGGTTTCAAATTATACCTTTCATCCGAAGTTGGAAAAGCAAGGAATTCTACAGGTTTCAAATGATTTTATATCTTTTGTTTGAAGTTTGGAAGAGCGAGGAATTCTAAAGGTTTCATAATACAGATACATTAAATTTTATGGCAGCTGTCATACAGTCATTTGATACTACTGCATCATATACAGAGCAAGGAATTTTACAGGTTTCATGAAACAGATACATGAAATTCATCTTTTGTCAATCATGTGTAAAATACAGTTATATAAGCAAAACACAAACTGTACCTTATTGTTTAATGATACACTTTATAATATCAGGTTTTATCAACTTTTTTCTTTAATAATCTGTACAAAATGTCTAAGGCTTTGTACAAACTGACACCACTTTTACATTTTGCACGTGTGCAAGAACACACACACACATGCACACACAATGTATACAAAGTACACTCACAAAATACCCACACACATTCATACAAATCAAACCAAAACATACCAACAAAACAGGACTCCTATACTGCAAAACATCAACTTTTATCAACACTTGAATTTAAAGACGCACATATGTACGAAACTCTTGATTATTTCCTAAATACAAATCACTATACTGTGTTTCAAAACACAACAGGACCCGGCAATAGGAACTATTTCTGCACTAGTGGGTCACGGTTAAGTATGTGTAATTAAACAACTATTTTAGCTCCAGTCTATACAGCTGTCCAACCTTGCTTACAAAACTCCAGGACTCCAAACCCTCAAAATAAGAAACCTCCACAACACCAAGTGGAGTGATGGCCTAGAGGTAACGCGTCTGCCTAGGAAGCGAGACAATCTGAGCTCACTGGTTTGAATCACGGCTCAGCCACCAATATTTTCTCCCCCTCCACTAGACCTTGAGTGGTGGTCTGAACGCTAGTCATTCGGATGAGACGATAAACCGAGGTCCCGTGTGCAGCATGCACTCAGCGCACGTAGAAGAACCCACGGCAACAAAAGGGTTGTTCCTGGCAAAATTCTGTAGAAAAATCCACTTCAGTAGGAAAAACAAATAAAACTGCACACAGGAAAAAATACAAAAAAATGGGTGGCGCTGTAGTATAGCGACGCGCTCTCCCTGGGGAGAGCAGCCCGAATTTCACACAGAGAAATCTGTTGTGATAAAAAGAAATACAAATACACAAAACCCGGCACTCAGCAAACCTGATGTTAACCCTTTGACTGCTGCTAACAAGTATGCCTGTCATCGAAAGGCTGTCATCAAACCAAGACAAGAGTTTGATTACAGGTCACGATGTCAGTCACCATTCTTTATCTGGACTTATCCCTCTTGGTACTGCATTACTTTTGTTCAGCAAAATCTACTACACCGCTGATAAGTACCCCCCCCCCCCCCCCACCAACCCCGAACCCCCCTCCCAAGAAAAAGTAACTGCACTATGAATGCATGCCACACCGCTCCCATTTCACCAAGCTTCTATGGGCACACAAGCCAGTGAGCAGTGTACTCAGACTAAACCATACATAACCACGTTAACTCACTGGTGACAAGCAGCGTCCAGTGCAGGTCTTCGTGCAGTGTGCCGAGGAGGCTGAGCTCCTCAGTGAGGTTGGTCTTCCCCGAGGCCTGGCCTTCCTTGATCCGAGTGAGCTGTGTGCTGTACTGCACCACCAGGTCCTCCAACACCCTGCACAGTTTCAGTTTCAGTTTCAGTTTCAGGTAGGTGTAAAAGCATGCAGAATGAACCCATAAATGCCACGACATGTGCTGTAAAAATAAAATACTGAGAAAATTTAAGAAGCTTCCCAGCAAAACAGCACATTGCTTCTCTACCTTCTATCAGGGCTGAAGGTTTTTTAAAAAGCTTGCATCGTATAGCCTTTTACAGCCATTGGAGCAGTGAATTCATATCCACTGTTTCCAGGGCTCAACACGGGAAGGCAGGGACCAATCCTCTTCTTCCGCCTTTTCAACTTTTTCCAAAAGTCAGGTACCCATTCACACCTGGGTGGACTGAGGGAAACGGGAGTAAAGGGCCTTTCCCAAGGACACAACACCATGCCGAAACGAAGCCCCAACCAGTGGTGAGCACTGGATCACATGCCGCAGCACCGATTCTGACTCTGTGTGCTGCACTGAACCCACCCTGTCCTCCAACAGCCTGTAAGTCAACTAGCAAAACAGCACATCTTTTCACCACCTTCTGTCAGGACTAAACAGTGTTAACTCACTCAGTACGGCCAGTCCTCTCTTCTCCTCTACACAGACCCCTCGGATGTCCAGTGGGTGTCTTAATGACCCAACCTTTAGCTTCCGTCGTAAGAATTGTGGTATTCTTTGTCAACATTCACCTCTTCAGTATGAGAGCCTTCCGCTTGCAATATTTTGATGATGGTAATTGGGGTGAATTGCTGTTAACGTCGTCTCTTTCGCCGTTTGTATAGAGAGAGTTAAACTTCCCACACCAGCAAAAGAATAACATCAATTCATCAGACACTTGAACAAAATCATCTTCTGTATCAAATAAACCTCACAGAAGAGAGCAGCATGCATACAAACAACAAAGTAATCAACAACTCCATGGCACACACCCACACAAAGAAAAACCCACCTGAATATAGGCAAAGTTTGGGTTTTTTTTCCAATTTTTCATTGTAATCAATTAATGCATACTTAATAATAATTGATAATGTTGAATCAGTTCACAATCTTTGAGGAGCAACCATTGCTTGTGTGTTCTATGTCTTTCTTTTGTTGTTTTTGTTGTATTTTGAGCGTGGGCTTTTGTTGTTGTTGGTTTTTTTGGTTTTTTTACATGCATCTGTATGTGTAAAGTGATGGATATATATATGATCATATGTTCGTAGGCTTGTTTGTGTTTGCAAGCATGCATGTGTACATATGCATATATTACTATAATAGAAATGTGTGTGCCTGCTCAAGTTTTTCATTTTGTGCATGGCTGTGTTTGTATTTTTCAAACATGAACATGTTTTGGGTTGGGTTTTTTAAGTTAATAAAAAACTTTTTTTTAAAACACTCAAGTGACACAGACAGACTTACGAAGCCATAAGAGGCACGGTGTGGTCTGGTACGGTACGAGCCAGGGCACCAATGGAGCACAGCTGGTCAGCAAACTTCTCCCTGTCGTCCTCTTCAATCTCCTCCACCTCTTCAGATTCAGCGACATCGTTCTGTCGTGAACATGAGAACACATCAACATTTTTTTCTTCTACTACATAAAACAATCCAGCAGCTCATAAAAACATTTCCCTTTCTGTTAAATACAACAATCCAGTCTTTTTTCTTTTTTTTTGCATTAAAAAAAAAAAAACTGTCCTTGACCCCCCACCCCCAGACCTTGCTCTTTTTATCACATGCAACTGTCCCTGATCCCCTGTAAGTTCTCCCCAACCTTACTCCTTTTATTGAAAATAACTGTCCGTGACCCCTCACCCCCAACTTTGCTCACCTTTATCACACACTGTCCTTGACCCCCCTGACCTTGCTCCTTTTATCACTGTCCTTGTACCACCTGTGACCTTGCTCCTTTTATTGCACACAACTGTCCCTGACCTTGCTCCTTTTATCACTGTCCTTACACCCCTGTGACCTTGCTCCTTTTCTCACCTTGCTCCTGTTGCCATGGGGAGGGCTGAGATGGCTCATCATGTAGGAGCTGAAGATCTTGGCGGCCTGGGGCTGGATGAGGGAGGAGGGCAGGGTGTCCTTCTCCTCCACAAAGGTCAGCCATGTGTCCAGCAGTTTCTCGTAGGCCTCCATGTGCAGCGTGTCGTCAGGATCCAGCTGTCGGGGAGAGAAACGTGTCGCACGTGCATCAGTGTGTGACCCACAAAACACACGGCACCACAAGCAAAGTGCAAAGGTTATATGGAGAGGAGGAAAAAGACTCCAGTACAAAGCGTGTCATCAGGAGACAGCTGTCAGGGTGTGCTGTAAGTGTCGGTCAATGACACATCACAAGTGTGGCGACAAGCAAAATACATCAACAAACGAGAGAGGTGTGTCACAAGTACATCAGAGTTACAAAACAGGTTGTAACATGTAAAATGCAACGACGAAAGGTTAAAGGTTGAGTAGGAGGAAAAAGACTTCAGTACAGTTCTCTTCTTGTTAAAAATCAATTGCATCTCTCTTGTGCTATCTATCATTAGGAACAACCATCTATTTTTCAATTATATGCATTCGTACATTCAGAAAGCACATGCACACACAGATAATTATTCTTTTTAGCACTGTCCCCCATTCACACGCCTCCGCCTACATTCATTCTAATGTCAATTAATAACTCCCAAGCTACACACAACATGCTCGCATGCACACACACACACACATACACACACACACACTCACTCAGACATGCAAGCTCACACACAATGTTACAGACACAGATATACACAAAGATATGTACGCAAAGGCCAACACACACACACAGATGCATGCACGCATGCAAACACTCACTCTGTCCCACACACGAACACCCATTCACACCTTACCACTCCCATCACCAGTCCCCACACAACACAAACATGCACACAGACGTGCACACAGGACAGACGCATAAAAACACCCACTTCAGCCCCCATACACTTACACTCACACCTTGTCACCACCAATCACCACCACCCCACACAAACACAAACATGCACACAGACGTGCACACAGGACAGATGCATGAAAACACCCACTTCAGCCCCCACACACTTCCACTCACACCTAGTCACCACCGATCAACCCCACACACACACACTTCCACTCACACCTTGTCACCACCGATCAACCCCCCACACACACACACTTCCAGTCACACCTTGTCACCACCGATCAACCACACACACACACTTCCACTCACACCTTGTCACCACCGATCACCCCCACGCACACACTTCCACTCGCACCTTGTCACCACCGATCAACCACACACACACACACACGTCCACTCACACCTAGTCACCACCGATCACACCCCCACACACACACTTCCACTCACACCTAGTCACCACCGATCAACCCCACACACACACTTCCACTCACACCTAGTCACCACCGATCACCCCCACACACACACACTTCCACTCACACCTAGTCACCACCGATCACACCCACACACACACACTTCCACTCACACCTAGTCATCACCAATCAACCCCACACACACACTTCCACTCACACCTTGTCACCACCGATCACCCCCCCACACATACACTTCCACTAACACCTTGTCACCACCAATCAACCCCCCACACACACACTTCCACTTACACCTAGTCACCACCAATCACCCCTACACACACACACACACTTCCACTTACACCTAGACACCACCAATCACCCACCCCCCCACACACAAACTGACCATTTCCTCCTGTGAGGCAGCCATGCCCAGTGTGCAGGTGAGCGTGGTCATGTAGTTGATCAGGGACTGCAGCAGGGTGGGTGGCAGACTGGCGATGCAGGAGAACGGAAACATCATCACCATGTTCTTCAGTGCCATCGCTGTCCCCAGGTGTTCGTAGTCCCGAAGTTCCACGCTGAGAACGCATTAAAATAACACACGCTTGTATTAACAAATCTGCTCCTTCCAATCTTTGTGATTGCCTTCTCCTCTACACCCCATCTCACGCTCTAACACATGTATGTATCAACAAATCTGCTCCTTCCAATCTTTGCGACTGCCTACACCTCTACACACCATCTCCTCTAACACATGTATGTATTATCAAATCTGCTCCTTCCAATCTTTGCGACTGCCTACACCTCTACACCCTATCTCACGCTCTAATACATGTATCATCAAATCTGCTCCTTCCAACACCTCTACACACCATCTCCTCTAACACATGTATGTATCAACAAATCTGCTGCTTCCAATCTTTGCGACTGCCTACACCTCTACACACCATCTGCTCTAACACATGTATGTATTATCAAATCTGCTCCTTCCAATCTTTGCGACTGCCAACACCTCTACACACCATCTCCTCTAACACATGTATGTATTACCAAATCTGCTGCTTCCAATCTTTGTGACTGCCAACACCTCTACACACCATCTCCTCTAACACATGTATGTATTATCAAATCTGCTCCTTCCAATCTTTGCGACTGCCAACACCTCTACACACCATCTCCTCTAACACATGTATGTATTACCAAATCTGCTGCTTCCAATCTTTGTGACTGCCAACACCTCTACACACCATCTCCTCTAACACATATATGTATTATCAAATCTGCTCCTTCCAATCTTTGCGACTGCCTACACCTCTACACACCATCTCCTCTAACACATGTATGTATTATCAAATCTGCTCCTTCCAATCTTTGTGACTGCCTACACCTCTACACACCATCTCCTCTAACACATGTATGTATCAACAAATCTGCTCCTTCCAATCTTTGCGACTGCCTACACCTCTACACACCATCTCCTCTAACACATGTATGTATTATCAAATCTGCTGCTTCCAATTTTTGTGATTGCCTACACCTCTGCACAACATCTCCTCAAACACATGTATGTATTATCAAATCTGCTCCTTCCAATCTTTGCGACTGCCTACACCTCTACACACCATCTCCTCTAACACATGTATCAACAAATCTGCTCCTTCCAATCTTTGCGACTGCCTACACCTCTACACACCATCTCCTCTAACACATGTATGTATCAACAAATCTGCTCCTTCCAATCTTTGCAACTGCCTACACCTCTACACACCATCTCCTCAAACACATGTATGTATCATCAAATCTGCTGCTTCCAATTTTTGTGATTGCCTACACCTCTGCACACCATCTCCTCCAACACATGTATGTATTCTCAAATCTGCTGCTTCCAATTTTTGTGATTGCCTACACCTCTGCACACCATCTCCTCAAACACATGTATGTATTATCAAATCTGCTGCTTCCAATCTTTGCGACTGCCTACACCTCTGCACACCATCTCCTCCAACACATGTATGTATTATGAAATCCGCTGCTTCCAATCTTTGCGACTGCCTACACCTCTGCACACCATCTGCTGTAACACATGTATGTATTATCAAATCTGCTGCTTCCAATCTTTGTGATTGCCTTCACCTCTATACACCTATCTCATGCTCTTTGATCAGCTTCAGTCTGTTTCCACATTCCCAGATTCAAACACTCCACAGTCAGCCACTGCTCTTTCTCTGCCTTTGGACCTTACACTTGGAATGAGCTCTCTCTTTCGCTGAGTCAAATCTCTGCACTCAGCCCCCTTTCCCCTCCCCTCCCTCTTCCCCATGCTAAGTTTCTTTAGCTGTCTACCTACATGTATTCATACATTCAACGCAATATCATTATTATCAAAACACAGCTGGTATATTACAAAGGCAGCAACTTCTTCATTATTTCTCTTTTTAGAGTTACCTTCATGGCACTGACTTTTTTTTTTTTTTTACCCCTGTCTTCCCTCAAAAGAAGTATGACTGCCTACAAGCAGGGTAAAAATGGTCACACATATAAAAGATCATTCATACACACAAGTGAACATGGAAACTGCAGTCCATGGATGCAAAAGATGAACATGAGAAGAATGGCACAGGTTTCTGTATGGGTAAGCACCACTCCAATCTTCTTTAACTCTCTCCGGACAACGGAATGCATGAGCATTCCTACATAAAATGTATTTGGATTCAGACGACGGAATGGAATAGCATTTTCCAAAAATAAAAATCCGTCACGTGCTGTACAAATGATTTTGTGATTAACCAAGCAGAGTGCACAATTCCACACTCCACAACCAAATGGTATGACTGGCCAGCCTGTCATGTGTGGCCTGTCTCACACACACGCTGACAAAGTCACTGACCGGTCGCCTGCACGCATGGCAGCCTGTTAGTAAATGGCGTCTGAAGTGGGTTCTTCTCAAAATTTTGCAGAGCGAACAAGGCAGCGACAGCAACGTTTTAGTGTTGCCGAAGTACTTGAAATGCTACAAACTAAAGGGTCGGACATTGAGGAGGTGGATGATGATGAAGAAGAAAGTGAATTAAGTGCAAAAAGCGAGCGAGCATGGGTATGGTGATTTGGGGTGAAAAATTGGCATTATTTTGTGCATAATGGCAAAACTGTAAAAATAAGATGAGAGATTTGATTTTTTTTTTATGTAATAGCCCAACACGTAATAAACCAGTTCTGAAAGTTTAATTTTCTTACTCTGTATTTTGTATTTTTTGTAATTTTTTTCCAAATCCTGACAAATGGACCGTCTGTGGGGAAAAGCAAGGGAGAAAACTTGCCGTCCCGAGTGAGTCAACACTATAATTTGCAGTGCCTCAAACAGTAGCTCACAAGACTGGGAATCCATCCAAATTCAGGAGAGATTTATTATTCGAAATATACCTCATGCCACAACGGTGGAACGAGAAATTCCCCAGTGCAAGCTAAAACAAGCTATAAAATCATTTTAATTATAAAAAGACACACACAAAATGGGCAGTTTCCAAAATTTTCAAAAACCTTTAAGCCAATGCAGGTGCCTGCACAGGTTTTCAGCATCAGCATGCAAGGGGAGAAAGGTTCAAGATAAATACTGTCTTACCAGGTCAACAGCTGAAGCAATCCCTCCACAAAGGTGGTCAAGTACTGGAGACGTGCCTTGTCGTCAGAGAGGACAATTCCGTTGAGCGACGCCAGCTGAGAAATGCACATCAGCGAATGATGTGCCATCTCTTCATTGTGTCGAACTTTCTTGTGAATCTGTCCGCAACAAACAAAACGTTTTTTTTCTCTAATAACTGATCATACATTACTGCACAGCGGATGAATAATACATTAAACAATTTCCACTGGGTGCTGTGCATTTTTTTATCTAATATTAGTATTTTACCCAAAAAAATCCATCAAACTGTCAAATTACCTTGCAATCAACAGTATCATAAATCATTCCTTTTTATGTAAGAAATTCACTCAGGATTATTAAAATACCCACTCAAAAGTAAATCTACAGTATTCTGCAACTCCCCATAGGTTATTATATATAGAAAATGAATAAACATATCAACTCAAATATATAAATAAAATCAACCCCTGTCCAGACACATTCATGCTATCTGAGTAAAACATCAGCATTTCCCAAATGGCAAAAAACAACACATTCTGACATATACTACACATGTGTATTACCCTGAAGAACAGTGACAGCGTGTCTTCCCTCAACAAGATGTCTTTCCAAGCTTCGTTGGGCCGCAGGGACACGTTCTGACTGGTGACAAATGACCCACTTGGGTACACACGATGGTAATCTAGACCAGTCAAGGCTAAATGAGAATGTGTCAGAAAAAAAAAGAGCAAAACCTAAGTGTTGTATAAGTGGTAACTGAATTAGTAACAGGTGTTATGTAGGCGGGTAGTAGTTTGCACAGGATAGGAATCAGACCCCTGCCGGAGTCTGCACTAGTGGGTCACAGTTAAGTATGTGTAATTAAACTAAGATTTCCACACTAAGTCTGACATTCAGTCTTTCACAGCATCATATCATCACCTCCACTGATCAATTTTTCTTTCTCTCTCTCTCTCCTCCTTTCTTCCATTTTTACAACATTTTTCCCCCTAGAAACACCATTAAAGAAGACCAAAGCAGTGCAGGGTCTCCTCTCATGTGTACCCTCTTGGAGAACTGACACCCATAGTGCCCTGTGGACTGCTAGCACTGAGACAGTGGCAGACAAACCTGTATGCTGCCGAGTATGGAGGACTGGGGATGAATGGTGTAAGACAGATGCCAGTGAAACAGTGCAGATGATGGGGCAGCACAATAAAAGAAAAAAAAGTTAATAAAAAAAACAGGTCCTGAGCAAGAAGGATACTGTGACGAGGTGTGAACTCCCAGGACAGGATCTGTTCAGCGATGGTCAGGACCCTGTTCAGAACGGCGGTCACCTCACGGCTCAGCTGGTCCCCGGATTCCTCTATCTCATGGAGAACTTGCAGCGAGAACATGAACACCCTCTTCAGGTTGCTTTGCTGAAACAGGGCAGGTCAGCGTCATGTACAAATTGGAGAGAAATGAGACACACTGAACAGTTCAAAAAGTTTTGATTAACTATTTCCTGGTCAGCTGGAATTTAGGCGCCACTCCTAAGCTGGGTTGCACAAGCAATCTTACCAGCACAAAGTTTTCTTAGCGTTAAGCATTTTCTTAACTTTTCCGTTGCTAAGATCACTTCTGTAACCCAGCCAAGAATGATAAAGCTGTACAGAGACATGGCATCAAAGAAAAATCCTTAAGTGGAGACTGCAAAAGTTACTGAAACCTATCTTGCAAAGATTCTAACTGAATAGGAGGAAGAGATTTGATTCAACGCATAATTTGTCAACACGATTTTTATAAGTATTCACTGTGTCCACCGGTCGATTGTGATCGCGCCTTCATTTGAGCTCGATCACCCAATTGGGCCAAGTAGTAGTGATTCATCATCGGACACAAAACGAGAGCGCCAAAGAATCGATAGTCGGACAGAAAATTAAAAAAAACTCAGCCATAGGCAGAGCACAGGAGCAGGAGTCAAGATGGCTGCCGGAAAAAGAGAGCGCTAGTCAGCGATGCAAAGGTGAGTTAACCTACTTCAGGAGGTTATTGGCTGTAGCAACTTTAGTTTTCTCCGTATAGGCGGGTAGTAGTTTACACAGGACAGGAATCAGACCCCTGCCAGAGTCTGCACTAGCGGGTCACAGTTAAGTATGCGCAGTTAAAGCATAATTTAACAGACTTCTATCACTGCAAACTTTAGAACAATGCTCACTGTTGGGGTGAAAAGCACTGTGTTTGTCTTGCAAACGTTTGTTTAATAAGTGCTGAAAAATGCTCAAACAACACCCAAAATTCATCAGTAAGTTGCCAAGAAGTTAACAGAAAGTCATGTCCCTCTCCTAATTGCTTACACTTAGCTGAGAGGTTGACAAAAATCAGTGTGATGAATCAGGATTTGATGCTGTAGCACTACTTGGGCAAAGGGGGGTGGAAAGAGTTATGGACAGCAATTTAAGCCTACTGACCTCAAAGGCCTGTTTGCACTTCATGTGGAACTCCCAGGTGAAGCCCACGCTGCTCATCCGGCTGGAGGTGGAGTACTCGTTCAGTAAGGCAGACAGCATGGAGCAGGCCACAAGTTGCTGAGGACCAACACCACACCAGCCGAGTTCTTTCACAACAACACACCGCTCACGACACTGCTTATATAAATTCTGGCGTCTCTCTTTCTCTGTCTGTCTCTCCCACCCCCCTCCCCTCTTCCTCTCCCCATACCCTCCCCTCCCCTTCTCTCCCTTTTCCTCCATCAAAGAGACTAAGTCTTTCTAACTGGGGTATTGCAAAGAGCATGCTCGTAGCATATGAGAAACAACTAATGGGCTGTCCCAAGAAATCTTAGAAAAATCCACTTAAATTTTTTTTTTAAATTGAAACAACAATGAATACACTTGCATACAGAAAAATATGGGTGGTGCTGCACTGTGGCAGAATGAAACTGATGTGATATACCACATCTCCAACAATTATAACCAAATAAATCAAACAAATTGAAATAAAATAAAACAATTAAACAATCAAAACAAAACACAACCAAAAAACCCATGACGGTTGACATACATTCACCATGACAAATGACAACAATAAAGTGCTCTTCAGCTGAGATATATTCATAACTGAACTTGCTCAAGCATGCAAACTCAGTACTAGTAAAATAACACAACACAGAACTAATACGTTAAGAAAAATATCTTTTAAATTTCTTTAAGCAATGCTAACTCATTCAATCAATGAATGACAAAGTGTTTTACCATAGTAACGTTTCCACTGCTGATTAGCTGTGTGACATCCTGGAACAGACAGTCACAGCCGTGACTCGACTCCAGTGTGCCTCGCTTTAAAATCACAGCCACGGTCTGAAGAATCTGCTCTCTCACATAGCTCTGTAGACTGCAACAACACATGGAACACATTATTCTCCTGTGAACCTACACTTTACGTTTTCATTTGATGCCAAACAGGCAGGCAAACTGAATAGAATACAAAACCTCCTGCAGATTATCCACAAAAATATTTTATCATCCATAGCTGAAGTAAGTAAATATTCTCCATAGCTGTTACACCTAACTTACTGAAGAGCGAGCCAGGGTGTTTGTTTGTTGAGGGAGTTGTGTGTGTTTGTGTGAATGCATTAATTTTGTCTTGCTCATTGTCAGGGAGGTGTTGTGTGTGTTTGTGTGCACACATTTGTCTTTCTCACTGTTGTATTTCCAGTGAAATGACAAGCTGAAGGTTAGATATTATAATTGTACAAATAATTCATTATTCATTTTAATATTCAAAGAATTTCTTTTTCTGCAGAAAGTTGACTGTTTATTTCCAGAGAAATGGCACACTGAAGGTTAGATATTATACTGTACATACTGTTTTTATACATTTTTCTATTTAATGATTTTTTTTTTCAGCAGAAAGTTCAGATATACTGATGAAGAGTATTAATATATAATAATAATAACAATAATGATGATGATGATGATATTATTATTATTATTATTAATATACATACATACATAATCCTTGCCTGGGAAATAAGATTCAAGTGAAATCTACTTGTCAGGGTTTTTCCACAAAAAATTGGGGGATGGGGGGGGGGGGCCGGGGGGAGGGGGGGGGTAATTCTGTGGGCTTCATTATTAGATAGAAACCCATAAAAGTATATATTTTCTAAAATGTAAATGAATACAAAACACATGTTTTCCAATTTTATATCTTCCAAAGACATGCAATTGCTTTTCAAATCAGTGTTTTGTTTTTTGTCAGATTTTCAACTTGTTCATTTGCACAGTAATATAATGTTTTCTGGACAAATGGATTATAACTGTACACACAAATTATACAAGTAAAAAGAAAAAAGAGAGAGAGAAAAAAAAGACATATACATGATTCAGTGTGACTGCTCTAAGTGACAGCAACATAGATGTGATTGTCCAATCCTTTCAGTCAAATCAGTTTCCTTGAGAAAAAAAAAATTCATTATGCCCATCAGTAACGTCAGACCCAAGAACTGTTTCAGTTCAAACACATCTGTATGTGTCCGTGCTGATAGTCTGGAGTACTGTTTCTGCCTGCCTGGATAGGCATTTTTCTGTTGAAGAGTCTGCTGTACACACAAATTTCTTTCCTCAAAAAAATTCTGATTTAGATTACCATCTACAAAAATAGAGAAAAAGTCAATGCAGTCTGTGCTGTGTAGGTCTTTTTCCAGTCCTCTGTCACTAGTAAAATCAGGAACAACAGGCTGAATGTTGCTTGATGGCTCTATATTGATACCATCGAACATACATGCCCCATCCTCCACCCCCTCTCTGACCCGCTACACTTGGTCCAGCTCCCATAAGTCCCCTCACCCTGCTTCTACCTCTACACCTCCCCTGCGTTGACTCAGTACCAAGAGTGTCGCTCCCACTGCTGCTGTTTCGGTCAATGTCTGTCAGTCATGTTGTTGGAGTCTCTGTTCAATGTCACTCATTGTCTGCTGGCCGATCTCTTCATTGCTCCTTTTATCTTCAAATGAATCATCGGATAAAACTTCATCACTGTCTACTTCTTCCAGTTTACGCTCCAATTCTTTACGTGCATCAAACAGAGAAAGCAATTTTGGTCATTTAGGCGCACCTCTATCACAGACCTTGGCCCAGGTGTCAACAATTTGCAGAGCGTGCGACAAGCGAGTCAAAACACAGTCAGTAACCCAACCAAATTGTTCAAATAAAGGACTACTTCATGATGTAGATGGGGTTTCTAGCTATCCATAGAATCTAGAAAGATTCCCCAAGCTTAAGCTACCAGTGTTTTTGTCAATGAACTCAATACAAACAACAGAAAAGTTCAAATATTTCAGTGACAACTTAACTCATCACTATGTCGGTGAAGCGTATATAAAAGTTTTTCTCGTTGGCCAGGCAGCCTAGGTGTTACATAATGAGCCAGTCTTCATTCACAAACAGTATAAATATTGTTCTAATATTACAAATGCTGTTACCTGTCTCAGTCTGTTTCTGAGGAAACCAAAAAACACTGACATGATCTTTTAAATATTTCATACATGTCAGATCCATTTATCATACAAACCTGATGTTTTTGGTGATGAAACGCAACAGAAAAGAACGTAGAGATTCTATGTCCTGAGCGTTCAACAATGTCCACTCACGTACAATGGCTTCTTTGATGGTTGTTGCCGCTTGAAATAAAACATAATCAAACGAACTGTTTTCTGCACAAAGAAGAAAATAGTCATTTGTTATCAACTGACAAAAGTAGATAATTTCAAGATAGTTCTCTCTCTCTCTCTCTCTCTCTCTCTCTCTCTCTCTCATAAACACACACACACACACACACACAATGAATAACACATAACCAAAGTAACTGCAGCTCTTCCCTCTATTCAAAAATTGACACAACCTTATTTTAGAATGCTGCATTGTTGCAGACAAAGCTGAAATTATCAGTGCCAACTGTGTGTATATCATAATCAATATCCTATTAAGGCCTAGGCTATTGACCTACTGCTTGTCATTCTCCCAAGCAGAAGACAAAGCTGAGACTGTTAGTGCATGACAATCATCATAATTCATATTTGCTGTTCATGATTTTTCCTAACTTTTTTGAAGCTTCAAAAAATGGTATGTATAAATGATAAAGTAATAATATTTGTGAACAAACAGAACATCAATTGGCATTTCTTAACTTAAAGGGTAAAAAAATATGTAATACAATACAGGTGTTATTCAAACATTGAGAAAGAAATGGGAACAAAACAAAGAAAACAACAACAACAAAACCCATATGGCAATGAATCAGGGCTTCTGACATCATACAGCATGGAATAATCTTAGAATAGGATCATCTTCAAACCAAACTTATTGTAGAGGAACGTTAATCTCAGAATCATGAGAAAAATACTGATCTGATCAACCAGATAAAGGACAGAAGCACTTATCCCTGTAAAATCATACTGGTCTGAACAACAACAACAACAAAAACAGATCATCACAAGCATCAGGAATTTCAAATCATGTTTTTCATTTTTAAAAATCACACTGAAAAAAAAACAGAATCACATACATACTGTTGCTGTTTGTTTTCGTTTATTCATCAAAGTATTTTCCCAAATTTTCTCAAAACATGGTTGTTTTTAAAACCACTGAACTTGAAGCAACTGACCTAAAATAACTCGGCAGATGTTGTAAGGCATCTTTGTCTTCCTGAAGTTGAGGATGATGTTTTCAGCAGCATGTCTCTGCTCAGTCGTCACCACATTAGGAGGAGCCTGTAAAAAAAAAAAAAAAAAAAAATTTTTTAAAAAGCAACTGTGATTGGTTACGTTCAAGTTATCTGTGAAATGAAAGAAATGTGTTTCACTAAGTAAGAAGAGAAAAGAACATATCCACAAATAACTTCATCCGCAGAAACTAAGACACATTCCAGGAGAAAAGACAACTCTTTTTTTCTTTTTTTACTTTTATTTGCTCTCCCATCATCTGCTCCATTTCTTTGACATTTAACTTGCATTCCAAATACCTCATACACACTAACACAGCCACACCCAGGTTTGTAGAAGTCTCTGAGTCAGTAGTCCAAATGGAAAATTCTATCAATGTTAGGTAACCAGGAGACAGTCAGACAACACACCGGAGGAGACCATCCACTGCTGCTGATCACGCTGATGTGCCTATACAGATTTAATGTACTAAGGACACCATCTACTAAGCTCCCTACTGACAATAACTGCTTAGTCGCAGAGCCAGACTGAGCAAGCATCACCCCGTGAGTGGAGACTGCCACCACATCTCTTCAATGACAGTCCCCAGTGAACCTACAGACACCAAAGACTTGACAGTACTTAACCCAAGCACTAAAGGAGGGGGATCAAAACTGGTAGATCTACCACAACAGGCACTACTACAACAGGAAACAAACAAAATGTCCTTCTTTACTTCTCTGTGTGTGTATTATGTCAGCGTACTGTGTGTGTGTGTGTGTGTGTGTGTGTGTGTGTGTGTATCTGTGCATGTCACTGTGTATGTCTTTTTAATTACGATTTGATTATGTCCTCCAATGGGGTCCTAAATTCTGGGACATATTTCAAAGGAGCCAAACAGAAAAATTGACAATGATCTTTAAAATGATAATTTTTTTATTACAACATATATGTGTTCTCCATATGATTTCCTTTTTTTTTCTTTTATGCACCTTAAATATTCTCTTTCATATCATTAGTATCAATACGAATTCAGCATCAAATCTAAAAGAACCCAAAAGCCTTCTGGAGCTCTGTGAGGTAAAAAACAACAACAACAAAAAAACAACAACAAAAAACCAAGACAGTTACCAGACATTTTGATACAAAAACAGAAAATGATCTAAACAGTGCTACGTAAAACGCCATAACGCCAAACCATGTCGAAGCAGCAAACAGCTTTGGTCTGCACTGAGCCCAACCCAAAGCCTTTCTGATACAACCACATCTGATCCAAAGTCTATGGGTCTACTGATAAACTGACATAATACTGTGAGTGAAACAAAATTAACTATGGAAATTCATTGTCAGTATCTGCTCCCCCGCCCTAACACCAGTTCGATTTTTACAAGTTTGGGAAGCACTGGTTTCAACGCTGAATAAAGCATCAACACGTTTTACTTTTGGCCCACGTTTCATTGAAGTCGCGAACTGCTCGAAGTATAACAGACTGTACAAATTGACTCGTCTTCAAACTTGCTTTGTATAGTGTCATTTCCCAAGCCCTTTTATTATTTGGAATCATAAGTACAGCAACCACAGATAAAAGAGAACTGATTTGACTTACCAATACAATTTGAGACGCTTGTTCAAGTTCTTTCATGGCTTGGTCCGCCATTTTGTCAGCAGCCATTCTCTCCCTTTGATGAAATTCTTGGCATAATCTCCCTCTGCCTGAGCGCCCGCCCAAGGCCATTCGCGGAGGCGATGAAGGCGCGGCCACTGAAATCGATGAGGCACGGGGGAACGTACGCGACGCAGCGAGAACGCGGAGGCGATTCAGATGGCGATGGCGACGCGTCGAACTTATGAGCTTATTGGCATCACAACAACCTGCGAAAAATATTAATTGTTGCCGCAGCAGAAAAGCAGAGCAGATTATGCAGCGATTGAGGGTGACACTGTGGATTACACTGAACGTTCTGTTGTAGTAGTTTCTGCCCACTTTACAGCAGCTTGAGTGTACACCACTGCCTTGACTATGTGCACATTTATTGAGAAAGGCTGCTGCTTACACTCAAAACGAGAGGGCTGAACTTGTAAATAAAATAAGTTTTCTCATACACTCTGTGTGCGTGTGTGTGAAACACCTGTGAAAAAAAACGTGCCTCACATGATAGAATCTGCAACAGATGCACACACACACACAGAGGGTAAAAAAAAAAATTCATACAAACACATCTAACTCCCTAACACACACTTGGTCGATACTGATGCAAGGCTGACTTGACAAATCAGTAAAATTGATTCTGATTCTCCGGCAGTGAATCATACACACAGACACACACACCAAAAACAACAACAAAAATCAGGCACACACACACACACACACACACACACCGTGACACACACGCACACACACACACACACACACACACACACACACCGTACATACACAGACAACGCAAACACAAAACACTGGCCAGCAGACACAAAATCACACACATCACAGACACAGACACAAGCACTACACACAAAATGGCACACACACACACACACACACACACTGGCACGCACACACACACATGTGCATACATTTCATGTAGCCCCAGTGCTACATGCTACAGTCCCTCTGTACCGCATCCCATAGAAACGTCAGACAGAAGGCAGGAGCATATCTTTCAGAAAATATTACCAGCCCTGTACTGCACAGTTCATTTGTTTCAAACTCTCCTCTTGTCATTGAAAACTGCTATCTTCCATTCTTTTCTTCATCATCTTCATTATTATCTATCATCAGCATTTTTTTTTCTCCTTCTTTTCATTTCATCTCAGCTGTTCACTCAGTCTGTCACTAGCTTCCAAAGAATATGTGGAACTGTGCAGTTTCTCTCTGGCATGATTGTCCGTGAGTGACATGATTTCTCCCTCTCTCTCTCTCTCTCTTTCTCTCTTTCTCTCTCTCATAGTCACTTCATAGTCTGTAAATGAACTGCTGGGTTACCCATCTCCTCTTCCCCCATCCCTCTTCCCCTTCCCCAATGTATATGTATGCCTATGGCCGAAACACATTAAACCATCTGAATCGGAATCTCTCTCTCTCTCTCTCTCTCATGTTACCTTTTCTTCTTTACTCTCTTCACTGTTGTTCCCATCCTCCCTCTCTCTCTTCCTCTATTCTTATTTTAGTTTTCCCTATTATTTCTTGTGCTTTTCTTTTTTTAATTCTGTTCCCCAGAGCTGGGTGGGGGGGAATCTTGTTATTGTGTTTACCTCAATACCCTGGAAAAATAGACTCTCTCTCATATATATATATATATATATATATATATATATATATATATATATATATATAATCTTATGAGCTTATACTGTGTTTATTTCATGGTGTTAATGTCTATGAATCCGTTTTTATTCAATAGTTAATCTGTTTTTCTGTGATTAAACTGCCAATTTTTTTTCATAACCAACAAACCTGTCAACCTGAAAAAAAATCATTAAAAACATTGGAAAAATAAAGTTTAGAATACTGAACATAGCGTAAAAAGACAAAAAACAGACACAATGGTGAAATCAGTATAAAAGATCACAAATCTGTAAAACAACACAACAAAGATTAAAACAAACAAGGCATAAAAACATAAAAGTACAACAGTAAAATCAAAATTTTTACATTAAACTAAAACAAATACAGGTTCGGTATTAAAAAAAAAAACCCATCAATTTTAAAAACAAAAACAAAGCTTTAAACAAGAGAGGCAAAGCCTTCAAGACTCACTTGTGATATGTACTTTTCAAACAGAGGAATTATGGAGAGAGAGAGAGAAGAAAAACACATGCGAAAGGGAGGTCACATGGCTGTGAATGCCACTGAGCCATGGGCACCCCCAGCCTCCCTGCCCGTGTGGGCGTCATGGAGCACAGCAGGCCAGGACCGTGGCACTGGGGGAAGGGTGTGGCTGGGAAGGTGAGGGGAGGACTGCATGTTACGTGCTGGAGGCAGGGTTTACGAGATGTCACTGAGGCTGCGCCAGTACAGGGACCCACAGGAAACAGGCAGCTGTGCCAACATGAGCAGACAGCCCCATGTGTCCGTATCCAGCATACTGACCCTGTGCCTTGGGGCAGTTGAGGGAGCCTGCGACCGTACCGCTAAATATAGGGAAAGATTTCCGTCACCCTCTTCCCTCTCCTCGGGGACGGAAGGAAGGGGTGGACTTCCATCCGTACCCTGATATTTGACACAAGTAGTGAAATACGGTAGAAAAAATTGCTTTAGGCATGAACAAGACGATTAAGGAAAACGCTTTCAGCAGTTTCAATGTCCAACTTATAAAAGTATACTTAAGCTTGGAAAGGGTCCTCCGAGGGTTCTTCTGGAGGTCTTACCTGAAGATGTACATTCACAGCTGTTCTGAAGAAACAACAGAGTCAAGTTTTGATTTTGTTGTTATCGGGAAGGTAGAGTCTATAAACAATGCCGAAAGGATTATAAAAAAAAAAAAAAAAATCATCTCTCTCTCTCTCTCTCTCTCTCTCTTTTATTCACTCCTACACAGTCTTCATTCTTTCAGATTATCATTCTACCTCCAGCGATCACATAAGCACGCTCTTCCTAGAGTCTAGACAATTCTATTACAATCACGTCAAAAGTAAAATTCTACAATAAAAGAAAATATTGACAAAACTGGTTGCAAACCTGCCCCTCCTTCTCTGTCTTTCTCTGTCTCTCTCTGTCTCTGTCTGTCTGCCTGTCTGTCTGTCTCTCTTTCTCTCTGTCTCTGTCTCTCTCTGCAAGTTTGAGAATCCAAGTTTGCAAATCAGTCAGTGTCACCAGAACCGCAGTTCGGGCAGACAAACTGGACAAACTATGGGATGTGTTCTTCTTGCGCCCGTTGGAAGCACATTAGGTGCTGCACCTACACCTCACGAGGAATGGTGTGACTGTACGGTTGTCTTCTTCTTCTTCTTCTTCTGCGTTCACTCGTATGCACACGAGTGGGCTTTTACGTGTATGACCGTTTTTACCCCGCCATGTAGGCAGCCATACTCCTTTTTCGGGGGTGTGCATGCTGGGTATGTTCTTGTTTCCATAACCCACCGAACGCTGACATGGATTACAGGATCTTTAACGTGCGTATTTGATCTTCTGCTTGCATATACACACGAAGGGGGTTCAGGCACTAGCAGGTCTGCACATATGTTGACCTGGGAGATCGTAAAAATCTCCACCCTTTACCCACCAGGCGCCGTCACCGTGATTCGAACCCGGGACCATCAGATTGACAGTCCAACGCTTTAACCACTCGGCTATTGCGCCAGTCTGACTGTACGGTTGACATGTTAAACAGGACCAGTCCTCTTCTTCGTCATTTACCTCTTCCAGTTTTCTTTTGGCGGTTCTTCCAGATTTCTTCCTTGTCTCAACCGTGCTGCTCTGCTGCTTAGCTGACTGTTTTTTTTCCTGGAAGAAGTTTTCTTGACGAATGAGTTGCAGAGTCATCCACAGGGGATAATTCACAAGACAGCTTAGGTCAAGACTGGTGTCAGGCAAAACTGCCTCTATAACTTTTTCTTCCTACTTATCATTGATTGGATTCTGAAAACATTCACAGAACAGAGAAGAAACGATTCGAGTCCAATGGGCACATGGAAGCAGATGGATGACCTGGACTTTGAGGATGATCCGGCTTTCCATGCTGTCCCACAACCAGCAGCAGATGCAGGATAAGACCACAGTACTAGTGGATAACTCATTACAAGTATAGGCCTTACATCCACAGGGACAAGACGAAGATCATGAGAACAAATGCAACCAGTGCTGAGTCACACTCGAAGATAAAGTACTGAACGAAGTGGAATCATTCACTTATCTTGGAAGCACCATCGACAAGCAGGGTCGCGCAGATGCTGATGTGAAAGCAAGGATAGTCAGTGCCTAGGCCAGAGCAGCCTTAATACAGCTCATGAACATACTGAGGCCCAGAGTACCGTAAAAATAAACCAAACTTCGGTTTTTCAAGTCCAACGTGAAGTAAGTGCTGCTGCATGGTACTGAGTGATGGATGATGGAAAATACTAAACAAAGTCCTAATATCATTCTTCAACAGCTGTCTGAGAAGAACACTCCAGATCCAATGGTCACATAAGATAAGCAACGTCGACCAATAAGACATAATTGTAAGCTGAAAAGAACTGGAAGAAGAATCTGAAGATGGATCAGGCAAACGCGACGAAAAGCATCAGTCGTCAAGCATCACCAGACAGGCCCTGACATGAAGGAAGAAAAAGAAAGGCTGACCGAGACACACTTGACAAAGACACCTCCAGGCAGACACCAAGAAGATGGGCCTTACCTGGAGCCAGACAGAGACAAAAACACAGCTAGGATAGGGGATTGTGGAGGTTTGTTGTCGATGGCCTATACTCTAGAAGAGATGAAAGGCCTCAGTAACTAAAGCCGTCTTTGCCTGTTTCTCGAGAATGTTTTCTTTGTATGTTATGATGGCCGCTGATTCTGCTTTTTGTTGTTGTGTACCCACTGGCTTTTTGAATGTCAGCTTTGCAGAGATTGATGTGTCATGAACAATGGCCCCGAGAATGTGAAGAAGGCCCAGAAGCTACATGTGGTTAAGGGAAGAGACAGCCACTTGTTAATTATTCTGAAAGTGGTGTATTTGCAGGTAAACCTCCCCCCTCTTCTCTCTCACACACATGCACAGATGTATGAATGTGCTTTACCCTTTACGGTGCAATAAACTACCCGTTTGAATAGTGTGTCTGGCTTTGGGAAGCCAACAGTCAACCATTCTGCCGTGTCCAGTGTGACAGATGCGGAATGAAAGACGTATGTAATTTTTTTTTCTGCCCAAGATATGTAATCCTTGAGTAAAAAATGTATTCCACTCTGTTACAGATTCCCTTCAAATTTCATGGTCCGGCTACTCTGCTCGAACTCATCGGATGGTAGGATAATTAAATAAGGAATTTATATTACGGAACTGATGCTTTAAGGTCGTAAATGCATAACTGCAAGGTAACCTCCAGCAATTAAAAAAACATGTTTAAAACAATATATTTTGTGCGTACTTCAATATCAAATCACATTGAATACTCTATATGGTTGCTTTTGTCTACCCCTTTTGTTCACATGGGTCTTATTTGTATTTGTATTTAGTGTATTTGTATTTTTGTCACAACAGATTTTTCTGTGTGAAATTCGGTCACGGTCGGGCTGCTCTCCCTACTGGGGAGAGCGCGTCCGACTACACTACAGCGCCACCCTTTTTCTTTTTCTTTTTAAAATTTTTTTCCTGCATGCAATTTTATTTGTATTTCCTATCGAAGTGGATTTTTTCTACATAATTTTGCCATGAGGAACAGCCCTTTTGTTGCCGTGGGTTCTTTTACTGACGTGCGCTAAGTGCACACTCAGTAGTAGTGATGCTGCACACGGGACCTCAGTTTATCGTCTCCTCAGAATGACTAGCGTCCAGACCACCACTCAAGGTCCAGTGGAGGAGGAGAAAATATCGGCGGCTGAGCCGTGTTTCGAACCAACGCGCTCAGATTCTCTCGCTTCCTGTGCGGACGCGTTACCTATAGTAGGCCATCACTCCATGGCTTGTAAATACAGAATGGTTTTTATTTTTATTTTATTTATTTATTTGTATGCATGAATGCATAAGTACATCAATGCTGCTTAAAATTTATCAAGCAAAACACTTGGAGAAGTCAGAAAGAAGCACAAAGTTCACATCCTTTCCCTGAAATCACACTCAGGAGGCAAAACGCCCAGTGAAGGGGCAAAATTCCCACTGCAGGCGTCTTGTCCCAACACCCTGTCGTTTTGCCCCAGTTTGAAAAGACTAACTTGAGAAAAAGCAAGGAAGACAAATGTGTTTCAACGCTTCGATTCTACGGCTGACACATTCCTTTCACAGAAAAATATTATCGAATTTTCCTTCTCAGACGGACCAACTCCACTGAGCGACTTTTGAATGCTGAAGTGGAAAAAGTCATGTGCAGAGAAAGATCGTGTGCTGATCCGGACACTGGACACTGTCTTTAGCACCGCCTTATCCTACCTCTTTTCCCACAATCCACATGATGTGTGTGTCACTGTGTGTGTGTGTGTGTGTGTGTGTGTGCTGTCTGAATGACTTTCTGATACAGAGGCGCCGTGGGAAACCGATGACAGTTTGGTCACGTGACTCTCTCGTGACCATCATGTGCCTATCGATACACTTCCGCTTCAGGTTGGGTCCACAAAGTTGTCAACATGGCAGCCGACAAGGAAAGACTGACCATTCAGGATAGAATGTCACTGTCTTTTGTATGTTACACCCTCATTTTAATTAACAGTGCTTTCGTAACTGAAGCAACTGACTGTTCGATTGGTGGCTTTGACTTAACGCGACTTCAATCGTAAGTACAACCTTAAAATCATACAAATGAGACAATAACGAATGATCCGATCAGTTTGGTTACGAAATTTGATACCAATACATGACAATAGTTTATTTAATACTGTCCCATCTTTTTATTTGTCATAATTATGAGAGAATGGGTGGGTTTTAATTTGATAACATGTTTGTTTCAATATTATCCCAAAGAAATATTGGAATCGAACGAACAAGAATTGATTATTCTCATCCTTCGTCATTATCACTCATGTGATGTTCAGAAACTACTGTTGGAGCAGTTTTTTGACTGTTTGTCGATGTCTTTGCATCAGTTTCCACATGATTTTTATTTATTTATCTTACGTTGTGCGAACTAAGATGGCACCAGGCATAAACGAACGTGATTCACAAACAAATTAGCTCAGTCACTTCATACAGCTGCCTTGTCTTCAGTGGCAGTTTCAGTTTCTTAAGGAGGCATACACTATACCACATCTGCTAAGCATATACCTGAACAGTAGCATAACCCTGGGTGTTTAGTCAGGCCTTGCATTATATTTGTGTTCCAATCATAGTGGATTTCTTCTACAGAATTTTACAGAGGATGACACTCTTATTGCCATGGGTTCTTTTTCAGTGTGCTAAGTGCGTGCTGCACACGGGACAAGGCGCTCAGTTTGATTTTCCAGTCAAACTTGGAAGGTTGAGAGCAGAATTTGAACCCAAACCTTTACAGACTCTTTGTATTGGTAGATAAACGTCTTAACCATTCTCAGATTCTGCCACCTTTCTTCTTAGCATCTGTTTATTCAGATGAGTTGATAGACCAAGGTCCCATGTGCAGCATGAACTTGGCGCACTGAAAAAGAACCCAAGGCAATGAGAGTGTTGTTCTCTGGCAAAATTCTGTAGAAGAAATCCACTGTGACAGGTACACAAATATATATAAGCATGCACTCAAGGCCTGACTAAGCTTAGCACATTGGGTGATGCTGCCGGTCAGGCATCTGCCTAGCATATGTGGTGTAGCATATATGGATTTGTACGAACGCAGTGTTGCCTCCTTGAGGAACTGAAACTTCAGTGGCAGCTGTTGTTTCAGAAAAAAAAAGTGTTTAGCTGGGACACTCATAGTTGGGAGTCATACTATCCTTACGAGGAGGGAGTTCCTAGTGTTTAAGTCTAATGGATCTTTGTATCTTTATTTTTTTTTAATTTTCAAAGAAGCTCATTGGGATGACCAAAGTCTGTTCACTAAGTTTACATTAAACTTAAGTTCTGAAGGTGCTATGTTTAATTGAACATGGCCTGACAAATGATCAGTTTTGATGTTTTGTATATTTTTATGTAATACTAAATCATAAATCTAATTATTGTACACAGTCTGACTGACTAACAGTCAGAAAGTCAGATGTGCAACATGTGCACACTTGCACTCACTCACACACACACACACACACACACACACACACACACACACACACACACACACACACACACACACACACTCACACACAATCAATCAATCAGTCAATCCAATCAATCAATGATCTTTACTTGAATAAAAAAAAAAAAGGTCTTTGTTCTGTGGTGAGTACTCATGAAACGCTAAAATGCTAGGTAGTAGGTAGCACATTTAAAAAATAAAGAAATAGATATGTGTACAGAACATTGTATAATCACCATTGTCTCTCACCACCAAGCTTCTGTGAGAAAAACCTGGGAGATCCAAATATTTTAGATAGATGCTCTCAGTCAGTTCATGTCAAAACAACACAATGGACTTGTTCACTTCAAACTCAGTCAAGGGGCAAAGGTTAGTCATTGTTCTATGGGTGTGGGGGGAGGTGGGCAGGTGGGGGGAGGGAGGGAAAGGTGGGGGGGAGGTGTGAGGAGGGACTGACTGCAGTTGTCAAGCTTTGTTTCAATGTGAAATATTGTCTTATCAACTTGACCCCTCAGTGTCAACTAAAGTCACCTATGGTGGTATACTATATAGTCAGCTAAAGTCACCTATGGTGGTATACTATCCAGTCAGCTAGTCACCTATGGTGGTGAAAGAGTTAAACTTAAATGTTAAAAAATACCCCCAAATCTTATTTTTCATTAACCCTTTGAGCCCTGACCACCGGTTTACTGGTGGTGGGGAGGGGTGGCACAATGCCTGGCCACCGGTTGAGCGGTGCGTAAACACTTGTGTCGTGTTTTGCTATTGGTTGACTTATATTGAAGAGTCAATCAGAAAAACCGTAATATTCCGACGCCAGCGAACACAGTACCAACATTGCCATGCCCCCTCACTGTGTTTTGTGTATGTGCTTTAGATAAAAAAAAGTTTGATTTCTACCATGAAGCGTGCAGAGTCTCAACCTGACATGCCTCCTTTGATCAACTGATTTTGCACGCTCAGATTCATTTTCAACATCACTATCTGTAGCAAGATATCCAATTCGAAATCCACCTCACTATCAGAGTAATCATTGCCATACTCTACTTCCAATAAATCATATCTTATCATGAATGATGATGTAGTTTCATTCATCATGATTATCATAATTTGGTGTGGTGCAGAAGAAATAGTCTGTGTGTCTGTGTGATTCTATGTTTTGGTATCTGTAGTGAAGATTTATATAATTTATCTTGTTTAACTTTAATCCTTTGAGCCCTGAGTCCCTTGGCAATTTTAACCCTTCTGCCTGAGCTCCTGAGCCAAAATTTGCAAATAATTGGTATTAAATGCTTTGAGCCCTGACCACCGCTTTACCGGTGGCAGAGAAATATGACATAATGCCCGGCCACCGGTTGAGCGGTGCACAAACACTTGAAGCGTGCAGAGTCTCAACCTGGCCCGTCAGGGCAGAAATCAGGGACAAAACGTGCGTGAAAACAACTCTACACTGCGTGAAAACAACTCTACACTGCGTGAAAACAACTCTACACAATGCAGCAAGTAATTGATATGCTTGATGATTTATCGGAAGTAGAGTGATGTTGAAAATGAATCTGAGCATGCAGAATCAGTTGATCAAAGGAGGCGTGTCAGGTTGAGACTCTGCATGCTTCATGATAGAAAAAGATCTTTTTTATCCAAAGCACATGCACAAAACACAGTGAAGGGGCATGGCAATGTTGGTACTGCTTTCACTGGCGTCGGAATATTGCAGTTTTTCTGATTGGCTCTTCAATATAAGTCAACCAATAGCAAAACATGACACAAGTGTTTACGCACCGCTCAACTGGTGGCCAGGCATTATGCCACCCCTCCCCACCACCGGTAAACCAGTGGTCAGGGCTCAAAGGGTTAATGTGCATGATGGGGGTGGTTTCAAGTAATAGTCTTAATACTTATACTTTCTTGAAACTATGTGAAAGTCATTATTCTTCCTTTAATGTGCAGTTTCAATCCATGGCGAACTGGGCACAAGAAGACGGACATTGTTTTTGACATCAGCATCTGTGACGCAAGCAAGGGCTGCAGTAATGGGATATCAGTGGTGGGTCGGAATGAGACCAGTGGTGTGGGACTGTCCTATGGCAGCTGCGCTATTCGCCACAACAGCACAGAAGCTGACGACAGTGAACTGTTGGTGTTGGTCCAAGGAGCAGAGTGTCCTTTGATGCCGAACGAAACGCTGACAGCTGCCATCTATTTCAGATGCGGCAAGAAACTGGTCAGTTGTGTGAAACCAAAAACTGTGTTGTCAGTGTCTGTTTGTGTGTGTGTGTGTGTGTGTACATGTGTGTATACATGTGTGTGTGTGTGTGTGTGTGTGTGTGTGTGTGTGTGTGTGTTTTGAATATTGCATATTCATGGCTTTTCTTTTCTTTTTTAAATGTTACTATTTATCTTCAATGCTGCCATCAGGAGTCAATTAATTTTTCTTCATGTTATCAGTCTTGCTTATTTTTCTCTAGTGTATCTTATTTTTAATTTTATGCAAATATATTGCATACAGTGCGTACATGTATAGTATACATGTATATATGTTACTTTGTGTTTTCATTGTGGGGATGCAGTCAGGGCACAGGTGCACATATATCTCATCTGTGACAGCTGACATTCTGAACAGGACCTCCCCCCCCCCCCCCCCCCCCCACACACACACACTCACACGCATGTGCATGATTTGTTTGGCTGTTTTATCACTGCAGATTAATACAAGCTGTTGCACTGTTTCTTAATGATTATGTTTTATTTGGGGGTGGGGGGGGGGGGGGGGCAGGGGGGTGCAGGGCGGGGTGGGGGTGTTAAATTTTTCACAGGAGAGTGGAATTAGCATATATATATATATGTTAGCCTTAAACTGGGTGTAAATGTGTGTGTAATTTTGCATGTATATTCTTGTTGACGTGCGCGCAGCGCGCGCGCGTGTGTGTTTGAAAGAAAGAGAAAAAGGTTATGACTACAAATTTAGTTAAGTATACTTTACCAGTTTGTGAAAAATCAAACAATATTTTAAATTCTGTACGCCTTATTCATATAAAAATAAGACAACATTTTGAATTATGTACATCTTAATCAGCTCATGTGAAGTTCTATTCTACTGAGTGAACAATGCAAGTTTGCAATATCCCTGTGCTAACAATGTAACATGTCCCTGACAAGTCCATTCAAAATCTCAATGATACTGATTGGAAATATCCAACAAAGGTTGAAATGCAGGGAGTGGCAGATTTCACTTTAGATGATTTCAAAGCTGGCAGCTGTGTATGTAAAATATAGTAAAATCATAGAATCACAGTTCCACAGAAAATAATCTTCTTTTTATGATTAGAAACATTTCCTTAATATAGATAATTCATATCACATGTCTGTTAACAATTTTTCCATCTTATGCAGGGTCAGCCCGTGTACCTCGGAGACTTTGGTTGCTCTGTCTACTTCGAGTGGGAATCTTTTGAGTTCTGCACAGATCTGGAACACCCAGCCAACGAAATCCCATGCTATGTTTACAACAATTCTCAGATCATCGATCTCTCCCCCTTGACCAAACTGAAAGGAGGCTACCTTGTAGATCAGGAGAATGGACGGGAGTTTCATATCAACGTGTGTCGCGATATAACTCCAGGTGAGGCAGCTGACCTGCTAATGTGGGCATTCTCTGTAAACACGTCTTTTGATTTGGTTATGTGTTTTTGTGTGTCCTGGTGTACACCACTACTTGTTGTATCTTCTCAGTTTCTGCTATGATATCTTTAACATGTACATCAAACATCGTTGTGATATTATAGATGAAATCTGAAACGAAAACAAGATTTAAGAGTATTGTAGGATCTGCTTATGAAATTCACAGTTCAATAACATGTGTGCAAAAAGACCTAGACTTAGTGGCTTGTCTTTTACCCCATTTCAGTGATGGGTGCGGTGTCCCAGTGGTCAGAATGCTGGATTCTTGCCAGAGTTTGATACCTGGTTTTGGTGGGTTAAGGGTGGAGATTTTTTCAACCTCCCAGGTCAACATAATGTGCAGACCTGCTTGTGTCTGAACCGCCTTCGTGTGTAAAAGCATGCAGAACATCAAATACTCAGGTTAAAGAGTAATCCATGTCAGCATTCGGGGGTGGGGGCATAGGGGGGTGGGGTCTCTCTTCTTCACAGAAGACAAAGGCATTGAATGGTGTTTAAATCGTATAGTTCTTGCCAAGGGTAGGTTAAGGAAGGGAAAGGTAAGGGTAGGTAAGGTTGGGAAAGGAAAACTTGACCAAGTTGAGGTAGTGTAAGGATAAACAGATGCTGCTGAACACGAACACTGTATTGTGGAACATGAACACTTTACTGCTGAACATGATCTAGTGATAATCCTGTTAGTAATCATGACTTTAACAAGTTAAGCCGTTGAGATCATACCCATACTTCTGCAAGTTCAGTAAATGAATTATCCAGTTATTGCTCACTACTGTTACAAGTCAAGCCATTGAGAGTGTACCCCCATCTCTGCTAGTACAATAATTCAGTTTTTAAATTTAATTACACATACTATACCATGACCTGCTGGTGCAGACTCTGGCAGGGGTCTGATTCCCTGTCCTGTGCAAACTACTACATCGCTGAGGGGGAGAAAATGGAAGTAGATGAGGTTAGTTCTCTGCCAGTACAATGCTTCAGTCCTTACTCATTACTGTAACAAGTCAAGCTAGCTGTTAAGTAATTTGGGACAGTCAAAGGTGTGACGTAATTCAGGGATGACATCAGATTCACATGATATCATAGTTCACTTCACCTCCACTGTAGTCTATAATTTTTGTGTCATGGGCTACATAGCTTGCCATTAAAATAAAAAAAGAGAAAAGAATGGACTAAATCAAATTTGCCTTAGCACAAAGGATTCAAATGACCATGCACTAGTAAACAGGAAACTATGATACGAAATAATGCATATGATCCTGCAACACACACACACACACACACACACACACACACACACACACAACTAAGACAGATGATATAGGCAGGGTGAAACTGCTTTTTCTTTTTTCCAAACTTGATCCTCTTTAATTGCTAAATGTCTCCCAGGTTTTCAGACAAAAGACCGTGATAGACCTCAGTTTTCCAATTTCAGCCTGTAGGAAAAATTTGAGCAAGTAAAAAAAAAAAAAAGAAAAGAAAAAAAAAGGTATATTGACCCATGCAGAATAGTGAAACAGTGACATTTCCTGCACAGTTCTTGGGGTTGCAGAAACCAATTTTTTGTCAGCTTCACGGGGGGCTTTGCCCCTGGGCCCCACCAGGGACCTTGCATGGACCCTGAACACTGGCTACATCAACTGATCAAGCTTTTTTGTTTCAGTCCCGCTCACATCCCTGTAATTCACACATTGTGTTCTCCGCCCCTCTGCCTGATTTCCAGATGCTGGCACAGGAACTGGAGCATGTCCCAAAGGATCTAGTTCGTGCCGAATCATCGATGGAGTGGGGGCCAACTTTGGACAGCCAAACAGCAAGTTGGCGGTGGTAGGCCAGGAGATCAGGATGACGTACAATTCCACAGGGACACCTGCAGGCTGTGTTGATCATCCACAGACGGTCGTCTCTTTCCGGTGTCCTGAAAGGGGTGGTGTAAGTCATCTTTTTTTTTTTTCCCCTGTCTTTGTGAGTTAGTCATGGCATGTTTGTGTATCATAATGGTCATTATCATAAATGTATATTTTTATAGCGCACCGTATCTTATGCGGCGGAATTTCAAAGCGCTTTCACGCCAGTTCTTCACACGCATGCATAACTCTGGATTAAAGAGATAAAACATTGGAAGATATACTGTAGATGGAAAGAGGGAGGGGAGACAAAAGCATGTATTACTTTTTTTAATTTTTTTTACTCTGCATATTCTTATTATGTCCTTTTTTCAGCAATATGTCAACGAACGGAATCTGTGTAATACCCCTTAATCATGGTTTAATTACACGTACTTAACCGTGACCCAACTAGTGCAGACTCCGGCAGGGGTCTGACATTCCTGTCCTGTGCAAACTACTATCCGCCTGTGCGGAGAAAATGAAAGCAACTACGGCCGATAACCTCCCGGAAGTAGGTAACCTCCCCTTTGTCCCGCTAGCTAGCGCCCTCTTTTTCCGGCAGCCATCTCGACACCTGGTCCTGTGCACTGCATACAGCTAAGTTTTTTTTCGTATTTTCTATCTGTCTATCGATTCTTTGGCGTCCTTGTTGTTTGACTAATTATGTAATGATGGATAAACAGTGAAAACAACCATCCATTCCTTCCATTCTTTCTGTCTGAAATTCCAGAGCAAAGAACCAATGCTGCTCAGTGATTTTGCCTGCAACGTTCAGATTGAGTGGTGGACTGAGTATGCATGCCCACAGCAGACGCTGACGAGTCAAACGTGTCAGCTGACCATGGAATCCCATAACGTTGACATTGACCTCTCACCCCTCACCAAGCCTGCTGGTAAGTGGTTATTGCTGTATTTTATGGACTTTAAGGTGATTCTTTTTTCCACAGCTTCAAGTTCAACAGATTTGACTTTTATAATTTGAGGGCCTGATGATCAAAATCACATTGAGATTGACCTCCCAACCCAGAAGTATGAAATATAGCAGTGACAACGGATGAAATAACCCTCCCATGAATCAGAAGAAAAAAAGCTAAGAAACATCCCACACTGACATTCACAACACACTTCTGGGAGCAAAGGACAGGATGGATTCAAAAAGGTGGATATCAACAGAGCAGACATGTGAGTGGATGATGCTACGTGTGGAGAGTTCTGATGGTGACACTAGGGCCTTGACTGACTGAAGGTGCAAACATGGCTGAAGCAGTGACACCAATCAGCCCATCATTGTCCAACTTTTTTTTTCTTTCTTCTTTTCTAAATTTTGGTATAATATGGTGTGCTTTATGTATTGTTAAAATCATAATTTCTTTCAAATTTGGAGGATGTGCCTCGCAGTTCAAAGTGCTTTGTCAGTAAGATTTGGTTGCTTAGTTGTGTTTTTTTCTGTGGTTTTTTTTCTTTCTTCTTTTCTATTCTTGAATTTTAAGATAAGTTTTCTATTATGGCAGGTTTTAAGTGGTTGGTTGGAAGATAATTTTTGTCAGTGTTTGAGTGGGGTGTGACCAAATCTTTTGTTGTTATTTGAAAATGAAGTTGAAAAGAAAGTTTTTGAAAATTTATTTTGTTTCTCCCCTCACCCTCCAGAAAGTGTAACCAGTGGTAATTCACTTGTGTTCTCATTTTTAAACTGTTTGTTTTGTTTTACTTTTCTTTTTTTCTTTTTTGGTTTGAGAGTCTTTTGTGTAAAAGTCCTTTTTCAAGAACCATTTGAGTGGTTTGGATGAAATGACAAACATATGCATGCTAGGAATTAAGACATCCCAAAGCTCAGATCTTCCCATGGAAAACTGCAGACCCAAAAATGCCCCCATGATGTTGACCTTTTGTAGAGTTCACGGTGGTATAGTTTGGTCTTAGATGTGAAGGGCATGGAGTTTATAATTATACCAAGGGAATGCCAAGTAGAATTTTCATTGTTAGTAAATACTTTTATAGTGTCCATTCCATGGACATGAAATGTTAAAATGCTGCCAGTGCTGCTGTATTAACTGTTAAGTGCCTGAAATGATTGATAATAACACACTGAGGGACTAGAAGAGATTCTTTGCAGGCTCCCCGTACCATTTGACTGCAAAATCCAGCAGTGGAGACAGCTATGACTATTTCATCAATGTATGTGGCCCGCTGGGCATTGCCTGCGGGAAGGATCATGATGAAGACAAACCTGTGTGCCAAGTGAAAACAGGCACTACTGATGAGGGCAAAATCCTGGGCGATGAGCATCACAAGTTGCTGAGGTTTGTCAGTTAGCATGTTAAGTCTTACTCTTAGATATTGTAAAATGTCCATAATTTCTGTTGGCAGAGTTCATAAAGGGTTTAAAGGGTTTTTTGTTTAATTTGTAAAAAAAAAAAAAAAAAAAAAAAAAGATTTAAGTAACATTCATCAAAACAATATTGACTGTGACTTGAACCTAAACTCAGTTGCCAATGGAATTCAAAGGTCAAGATCACAGTTTGGTGTATTTGAAATAGGACCTGTTGCTTGGGGATACTCTGCCATGTGGTTAACTTGTTTCAATGGGAATTTATTAAGAACATGAAGTGTTCTTTACAGTTAGCCTTGACATTGGGAAGAACAGACAATAATACCTGCAGATACCTTAAAAAGAACTGACATAAAATATTTATTTAACTCACTCCGGACGAATAGTTTTCTTCCTTGTTTTTCCCTACAGATGATCCATTTGTTTGGGTTAGGAAAACAAATCACAAAAAATACAAAACATAAAGTAACTGAATGAAACTCACCATACTTGACCAACTGACCCTTTTCCTCACGTTATGTGAACGCCCATCCCCCTCCCTCTTCACTGCTCTCAGAAGCTGAGTCACTATCAGTACCTTCTTGCTGATAGGTTTTTTCACTGTAGATACTTTATTCAACATCTTCAATATCCTCATCGATGTTGAAACCATCAGTTTGAAGCATTTCAATTACTTCAGCAGCAGTAAAAGCCACTGTCGTGATCTAGTTTGCTCCAAAAATTTTCCACTTGTATCACCTGCAACGCCATTTTTGATATGTATGCAGATTAGCTTGCCTTGTGGGGTCCTGAACTCGCTGGCTCGCTGTGGAGTGTGTTGTTACGGAATCTAATGAAGAAACTTTCCATTCGACCCTTGACATGTTTGCAATGCCCGGTGTAGCTGCGATTGTTATGCTACCCCATGAGGAAATGTGGAAAAAATTTTAATTGTCGAAACCGCTGTAGCATTCCGTTGTCCGGAACGCTACCTTCCGTCAGGAATGCAATAGCGTTCCATCGCCCGGAGTGAGTTAATCTCTGCCTTTTTCAGTGAGAATATGTGACTGGAATGGGGTTGTTACAGAAGTCCACTACTTCCATCAATAAGGAAATCAAATTGCATTTTCAAAATTGCAGTAGATTATGTGAGGATTTGAATTGTGACAAACTGATAAAGCGATCACTCGATTGTGAAATAAAATTGCATTCTTAAATCCCATTCCTTAACTTGAGAGTTTGAATTGTCCCAGAGCAATTACTTATTGTTAAAAAAAGAGGGTTTTTTCTGTTGTGTTCAGAGTGGGTACACTTCAGACATGAAGCACATCTCTTTTGGCTCAGGTGCGTAAACATCGCTCAATGTGATGAGTATCACATATGAGTCATGAAGGCCTTGTTTCTCTTGTCTTTTATGGGGTGGGAGTAAACCTGGAAGGAGGCAGAGTCAGTTCAGTCTGTGTGTCTTGCTCAGGTACTCTGACGGACAGCTGTCACTGGTATACAAAAATGGAGATCAGTGTCACACCAAGTTTCGACGGACCACCATCATCAACTTCCAGTGTGATTTGAATGCAAGTAAGTTGTATGTGTGTGGATGGAGGAGAAAAAAAATATGATGGTAGTGACTTGACATTGTCATTTTCTTCTGGACTGTACAAACTTTGCTGTGGCAATGTGCAGGGGAAACAGAATACAACAAAAGGAAACAAATTTTATTTAAAGAGTTTTGTGGCATAAACATTATTACTTTTTCCGCCCTGTAGTCTATGCAACCAAAAAAAAAAAAAAAAATCATTTCAGAAAATACATAGAATATAAAAACATGCACTGGAAATAATCCATATACAAGAAGTGGATTTAAAAAAACAACCCAACCCAAAACAGGATTTTCTGACAGTGATGAGAAAAGAGACAGTTGAACAATTTCTTTGATATTGAATCATCAGTATATCTTTGAATACAGTGGTGTCAAATTTGAAAGATTCATACGGGAATCTTAAAATTCACTTCAGATTTGTTAAAAGTTTGTATCATTTTTAACCCCTTGACTGCTGACACTTTTTGAGGTCAGCTGTATTTCATATGCCGAGGGGGGAAAAAGCAGTATCAGTACTATATGCACTCAAACTTCTGCAGCTTCTCTATTAGTGGGAATTTATGCATGGAATTTCATTGAGTGATGCATAATGTTCTACTTTCACATGGAAGTAAAAGGACTCGCTTTGTGATTTGTTGATTAGTTATTGGAATTATTACATTTTTTGACATATTTTGTGAATGTTTCCAAAGAAAAACCTCACAAGCACTCAACATAAGAAGAAAAAAAAACCCTAAAAAGGTACAATAAGCCTCAGTCTCTTCTTCTTCAAAATCATCATAACTATCTTCTGAATCATTGTACAGGTTTTCTTCATCACTGTTCTCAGCATTCATAATTTCATCAAACACTTAAAAAGATTCTGAGTCTGAGGCTGTCATGGTGTCATCATTTTGAAGAAGACCGGTTAAAAAAAAAATTCACGACAACTGTATGACTCAATGAATTGGAAAAGCGAAGGAAATCACTTTAATGAATCACTCCTGGGCCTATTGATACGAGTCAGTGGTTCTCCACCTTCTAAATTATGCACAAACATTTTGTGAAATACCTCCATTAATTTAACAGAAATATAGCATCACAGATGGTTCTATGGGCTCCAATGATTTAATGGAAGAGGCAGTCTAGGAGTGAAGATAAAAATTGACAGAATATGGAAGACTTGCATGCTAACAGCCATCTTCTCATCGCAAACAGCTGATGGGGGTGTGGGAATCCCCGAATTCAGAGAAGAAGGAGACTGCACGTACATTTTTGACTGGAAGACACGCTACGCCTGCATCGACCACCCGGAGGGCTCGGGGTGCCATGTGGTGCATGATGGGAAGCTGTTTGACCTGTCAAGCCTCACCCTGGAGCAGGGGTCCAACTGGCTGGCATTGTCTGACGAGGGCGGAGACGCAGGGTACGAGTACTACGTCAACGTGTGTCACGATGTGCTCCACGAGGGTGATGCGTCGGGGTGCCCAGCTGGGGCCTCCATTTGCAGGAAAGGTAATGACTGGAATGATTGTATGTGCATAGGGGGGTGTGTGTGTTGGGGGTGGGGGTGGGGGGAGGGGATGAGGGGGTATCTGTGTGTGTGTGTGTGTGGGGGGGGGGTGTTGTCTGTGTGTCTATAGGGAGACTGGGTGGTGGTGCCTGGGTTTTTGAATATGCGTGTTTTCAAGTGTGTGTTTTAGGGAATGATGGTGGTGTTTGGGTATTTGTGGAAGGGTAGATGGTGTGTGTGTGTGTGTGTGTGTGTGTGTGTGTGTGTGTGTAACTGTAAATGTGTTTCTTAGTGTGCGTGTGTATGTGTATTTTCAAGTGAGTGTTTGTGTGTTTGAAATGTCTTCGTACATTTTTGTATTTGTTTATAAATGTATTTGAGTGAGTGTGTGTGTGAAAAAATGTCATCATGATCAACATCACAACACCATAATATTGTGAAGATGATAATATTTAAACTTTTTCTTTTTATTCAACAATGCGTTTTCTAGTCAGTTTATCTTGTTTGTATGTATATATGTGAAAATGTCATCAAAATCACAACAAAAATGACATGGAATTGATAAAAAAAATTTCTTGTTTTTTATTGGTTGGTTTATTTTGTGCATGTGTGTGTGTGTGTGTATGTGTGTGTGTGTGTGTGTGTGCATGTGTCTCTGTGTGTGCATGTGTGTGTGTCTGTAATCATTTTCACAGGCTCGAGCAAAAGCGTCAGCCTTGGGTCTTACACGGAAGGCTTGAAGTATGACCCAGTGACCCAGAAGATCTACATCAATTACACCATGGCTCAGTCCTCAGACCACGAATGCTCTGGAACCATCAACAGCATCATCACTTTCATCTGCAAACCAGGTCAGTCACTAGTCTGTCTCCTTTTGGGTGAAGAGTCACTGTGGAGGATGGAGAATGTTGATGTACATTTCTGTACAATTCAGTGCAACACATTACAGTACAGTACAATAAAGTTCAATACAATACAGTCAGTATCAATACAGTACATACATTAAAGTTCAATATGAATCTTATGATAACAATCAGTACAATATACAATACAATACATCATTATAAATCCAAATTGAAAATATGTGTGCATCCCAAGGCATGTCACTCACATCACACAGTCATGGAGTCTGACACACATGTGATCATGGCAATCGTTGAACTGTCAAGTAAAAAAGTAAAGCATGGAAAGTTGGATGACGGGCGCCATAGCAGAATGGTTAAAGCATTGGACTTTCGATCTGAGGGTCCCGGGTTCAAATCACGGTGACGGCGCCTGGTGGGTAAAGGGTGGAGATTTTTACGATCTCCCAGGTCAACATATGTGCAGACCTGCCAGTGCCTGAACCCCCTTCGTGTGTATACGCAAGCATAAGATCAAATACGCACGTTAAAGATCCTGTAATCCATGTCAGCGTTCGGTGGGTTATGGAAACAAGAACATACCCAGCATGCACACCCCCGAAAGCGGAGTATGGCTGCCTACATGGCGGGGTAAAAACGTTTATACACGTAAAAAGCCCACTTGTGTATATACGAGTGAAGTGGGAGTTGAAGCCCATGAACGCAGAAGAAGAAAGTTGGATAAAAGCATGAATGATGAGATAAAAGCAATGAAACAACGGCATGATTTATCACAAAGTTAAATGAAATGGCATGTATTTTAGGCAACCATACTCTTGTTTTCGGGAGGTGCAGTGACATGAATTGATTGTCTGAATTGTCAGGAGACCTGGAGAGTGGGCCGGCACTGGTTCACAAGTCGGGGGACATGTGTGTGTATCAGTTTGAGTGGTACACTGCTGCCGCCTGCCCCCTCTCTCACCAGCACGGGCAGGACTGCCATGTGGTCGACACACAGGCTGGTGAGTGACTGGATGTGTGTGTGTGTGTGTGTGTGAGAGAGAGAGAGTTTGTGTGAGTGTGTGTGTTTGTGTGAGCGTGTGGGTGAGTGTGAGTGTGTGTTTATGTGAGTGTGTGTGTGTGTGTGTTTGTGTAAGTGTGTGTGTGTGTGTGTATGAGTGTGTGTGTTTGTGTAAGTGTGTGTGTGTGTGTATGAGTGTGTGTGTGTGTGAGTGTGTGTTTGTGTGAGTGTGTGTTTATGTGAGTGTGTGTGTTTGTGTGTGTGTCTGTGTGTGTGTGTGTGAGTGTGTGAGTGTATGAGTGTGTGTGTGTGTGGCAGGGGGAGGTTTTGGGAGGTTTGTTGGTGTTTTTGTGTGTTTGTTGGTTGGTTAGGAGGGTTTATGGGGTGGGGTGGGGGGAAGCATGTTTGTGTGTGTGTTATGTGGGTGGTGGGTGTGTGGCCGTGTAAGTATGTGTGTATTTGGATGTGAGACTGTGAGTGTGTGTGTGTGTGTGTGTGTCATATGTGCTTGTGTGTGTGTGCTAGGTATGCTTGTGTGTGTGTCATGTGTTCTTGTGTGTCCATGCATGTGGTAGTGTGCAGAGGTTTGTTGCAACATGGCCTATTTTCATTCTTATTTTATTTTCAATTGTTTGCATACTGTGTAATGTTCATTCAAATATCATTTCTAATCTTGTTTATTTACCCAATTTCATAATAATGATAATAATGGATACTTATATAGCACACTATCCAGAAATCTGCTCTAGGTGGTTTACAAAAACGCTTTTGTTAACATAAAACATCATATCTATGTTACATACACACACCAAAATGTGACTACACACACACACACACACACACACGCACATGCACACACACACACACACACACACACACACACACACACACACACACACACACACACACACACACGCAGCATACATATGTTTTAACATACATGTGTATCTAACAGTTACCCTAACACATACACACACATAGGCAGGCACAAACTTACATAAACACACGCACACGCACACACAATACACATTCATATACATGCATGTAGTTATGTACACGTACATATGTATACACACATAGTCAAGCACAGCTAACACAAAGGAAGTGGACCTGCCACAATTGAACTTATTACTGAGGGAAAAGGTGAGTTTTGAGACGAGATTTAAAAGATGCGAGGGAATCAGATTGATGGAGGTTATCAGGAAGTTTGTTCCACGTCTTTGGCGATTGAAAAGAAAACGATCTGTTTATTTTTGTTTACTTTTTTTTTTATCTGCTTGTGACTGTCACCGTCTTTTTTTCATCTTCTTTCCTCCTCTCAGTTAAAACAGAAAAAGTAGTATAGGATAATCTGTGAAGCTTATGACCAACTTTCCTGTTCTTTGTTCAGGTTTCAGTTTTGACTTGAGTGGCCTGATGAAAAAGAGTGGGGACGGTTACAAGGTGTCTGCCGGTGATTACGACTACTACATCAACGTGTGCGGGAAGATAGGGGGAGACCACTGCAAAGACAAGAACGCTGCCATTTGTCAGGTCAAGAAAGACGGATCAGCGTAAGTCTTCCAGTTTGTCCGTGTTTGTTTGTGGCTCTGCAGAGCTGTGTCATACTTTGTTGCATTGATTTACTTTTTGTGACTACAGATTTTTTTTTCGGTGTGAAATTCAGGCTGCTCTCCCTGGGATGAGCACATTGCCAAAGTGCAGCGCCATCTGTTTGGATTTTTTTTACTCTCCTATGTGCATGTTTTACTATTTAATGTGGATTTTTCTTCAGAATTTTCCCAGGGACAACCCAGCAGATGTTGTAGCGCATATTCAACTGAAGGCTGTAAAATTGTTAGGGGGAAAAAAAAAGTGGATAAATGGAGTAATAGTACCAAGTCAACAAGTCAACAAGCGGATGAAAACAAGTGGGATTCTGATCCAGTTTTCCAAAGATGACGTCACTACTCGGAAAACGACATGTGTTGTTAGCAGAACCACAGTGGAGGACTCTCACTTTAGGGCAGATGTGGCTTACCACTTAAGCCCATCGCACACGGGGCGTCAAGCAGCAAGTTTCACGCGACAAGCGGCAAGTTTCGTGCAGCGCCCAGTGTGCGAGGTTTTCAGGCAGCAAGAGTCGCGCGCCACGCAGCAAGATCGCCATCGCCGTGTATTGTGTTTCTTCGATAGAACTTGCCCTATTCCCCCGCGACAGAAGCGACAGACGTGCGTGGAGCAACCAGTCATGAGACCCGCTCGTTTCACGTGAAACATCGTTTGGAATCGATTTCAGCAAGTTTCAGTACGTGACTTTCCAAATATGGAACGTGATGCGTGATGCCTGGGGAGGTTTGTCGCGTGTGTGCGAGCGACGCGCCCCGCTACAGGTTTCAGGCGTCCGCGCGACAAATGTAGTGAGGCATCAGAAACTGATGTGCAGCCGACGCTGACGCCCCGTGGGCATTGTGCATGTTCAAAATAACTTTTTGGGTTTAAATTCAGGGGGTGTGCCTTTTCTGTTGCAGCACCTTATAGGCCAAAAATTACAGTAGATGTTTTAATTGAAAAAAATGCAGGCATATAATTTTGATTTGTAAAGACCAATGATCACTTTTAATCCCTCTCAAGACCTGACAAGCACATTGGGTCTTGACTTAAGCCTTAACACAAATAAACTTGAATAATTTAAATGAACCTCCTTTGCAGGGAAATCAAGACGGGCGAGCCAAGCCAGGCTCTGGAATACTTCAATGGAGTTCTGAACCTGACGTACACAGACGGTGATGCGTACCATGACGATGCGCAGACACCTCGCAAAACAGAGATTGCCTTTGTCTGTGACATGGAGGCCGGTGCAGGACATCCCGAGTTTCTGGTGGAAGAGCATCAGACATACAGCTTTAAGTGGCTGACTGCTTACGCCTGTCCCGCCCAGCCCATCGAGTGTGTGGCGCAGGATGAGAATGGAAAACAGTACGATTTGTCAAGGTAGGGGTGTTAGAGAGAGTGGGTGTGGATGTGTTGTGTGGGTGGGTAGGGGTGTGTGTGTGTTACATTTTTCCTTTGTATCAGTGTGTGTGTGTGTGTGTGGGTGTGATTGTGGGTGTGTGTGTTAAATTTTCCTTTACATCAGCATGTGTGCATGACTGTGATGTGTATTTATGGTTATGTGTGTGTTTTACTCTGAGCTGAAGTTATAAGATAATTTCATGAGAATTAAGATGCATACGTGTAAACAGATATTCATGCACACACGCAGTCACTCACAGATGCTCATGCATACCCATTTGCATGTGTACACAAGTGTTCGTGTCCACCTGTTCATACAGATGCATATCTGCACTTACTATCTTGTAAACATGTTTAAGTACTCAACAGTAGGTAGTTGTAATGAAAATATTAACCAAAATCATAAATCCAAACTTTAAAAAGATCTGATTCACCCAAACAAAACAGGACATTTGTCTTCACACTGAGATGAATGGGACATGGAAACTAGTGGGTCAAAACAGTTTTCCATGTTAAGCTGTAAAAAAAGAACCTCAAAATTTTGTAACCATGCACAAAAAAATTTCAGAAAGATTTGTAGTCACTGACAAAAACCTGGTATCAGAATCATATTTCATGTACTGTTCATGCAGGGTTTGTAAGCATGAAAATCAAGGTGATTCCGCTGAATGATCAGTTGCTTTGTTGTCCAGTCTGTCCAAGTCAGCAGCTGGAGAAAACTGGGTGGTACTGGACGACAGTGACACGTCCAATCGTCGCAAGTTCTACATCAACGTGTGCCGCCCCCTGTCCCCAATCCATGGTCTGACGTCTTCCTCTGCCTGCGATCTGAATGCGGCTGTCTGCATGACCACACTGAGTGGGGAGGAGGTAGAGTGACTCTGTCTGTTGTTGTTGGTCTGTCGTCTTGTCTCAGTTGTCATGAGTTTGCTATTGTGTTTGTCGTGTCTGTGTATGTAAGTGTACATGTATGCAAACTTGCTTGTGTTCACACACCTATGTGCTCACACATGCACAAATGCAGACACACGCAAATGCAGACACACACACACACACACACGCACGCACGCATACACACACACACTCCCTCTCTCTCTCTCTCTCTTTAACTCACGCAGTTCAGTTCAGTTTCTCAATGAGATGTCACTGTGTTTAGACTAATCCGTATACACACACACACACACATATAGAGACATCTATGATTTAATGATAACACCACGTTTTGTCCCTGTCCTTTCAGGAGACAGTGAAGGTGGCCAACCTGGGCCAGGCAAAGACTGGACCAAAGATGAAGGTGGCTCGTAACCATTACCTGAGTCTGGAGTACACTGATGGTGCCCCGTGCCCCGATGGGGGAGAGGGTGCCCGCTACAACACCACCATCCACTTCATTTGTAGCCAGGGGCAACAGGTACCTGGAGCATGGGAAGCGGCTGGCAAATATATAAGGCCTTGTGGTACTGGCTGGAAAATAAGCAAGTGTCAATGGAGATTGATTTGTCAATGTGGTTGTTATGTTGAAAGGTTATGTTCTTCAAAATCATCTCTTTTTTTGACGGGCATGTGGGAGGGAACTTTGTTTTGGTGTTGCTGTTGTTGTTGTTTTTGTTTTTGTTTTGTTTTGTATTGAGTCACAAGATACTGAATATTGTAAGATTTAACATGATTGAGCTTGTCAGCAAGTTTCTCACTGTTTGATTGGTAAACAGTCTGTGTGAATCCTTTTCTGAGATGACTGGTTTCCTTGTTTTGTTTTCATTTGTTTATTTGTTTATCTATTTATTTATATTTACACTTAGATCAGTTTGTAGAACTGATGTGTTTGCTTCATATCAATCTTAATGAACCTAACAAACATTTAATTACACATACTTAACTGTGACCCACTAGTACCTAACAAACATTTGAGATACAAACCAATTAGTTTACTTGCAAAACACAATTGTGATTTTCTAAGTTAAAAGGTTTATAATAGTTACTGTAAATTGTGTTATTTGGGTTTTGAAATGAAAAATCAGATAGCAGCAGAGAAGTTGTGATAATCATTAGACTGTTGTGACAAAACAGAGGACAGTTTGCTATTTGGTTTTGAAAAAACATTACCTTATAGGTGCAAACTGATAATTCGTGGAACTCGGCTCTACAGTGTTAAAACAGGGAACATTTTGCTGTTTGGTTTTGAAAAGCATAACCTGATGGGTGCAAACTGATAGGTCATTAAACTGAACTCTGTGATGATAAAGCAGGACATTTGGCTGTTTGGTTTAAAAAAAAAACCCCATTGTTTTGAGGGTGCAAACTGATAGGATGTTAATGGTGATGAATTAAGGGACTTTTTTTTTTCTTCTTCCAGTCACATGGTCCCAGCCCCCCGCGAAAAGTGGGACCCTGTTCCTACGAGGTGATCTGGGACACCGGTGCAGCCTGTGCATTGGAAGAGACAGACAGCGGAGACAGTGACAGCGGCATTGATGATGGCACCATGCCGTCCTGCACTGTCACAGACCATGGATACACATACAATCTGGCCTCCCTCAAGAAGAGCGGCGATGATTTCTACACCGCTCACACTGGCAGCAAGACTTTCAGGGTGAGTTTGTTTGTTTGTTTTTTGTTGTTGTTTTGCTGGGCTTTAAAAACAACAACAGAGTATTGATGGAAAATTCAACAGGTTTTAACTCACTCCGGTCGAATAGTTTTCTCCCATGCTTTCCCCTGCAGATGACCCATTTGTTAGGGTTAGGAAATAAAATCACAAAAAATACGAAACACAAAGTAACTGAATGAAACTCCCTGTACTTGACTCACTGACCCCTCTTCTAACGTCGTGTGTACGCCCACCCCCCTCCCTCTCTTCACAGCCCTCAGAAGCTGAGTCACTGTTAGTACCTTCTTGCTGGTAGCATTCTTCACTGCAGATACTTTATTCAATGTCTTCATCATCCTTGTCGATGTCGAAACCTTCAGTTTGAAGCATTTCAATCACTTTAGCAGCAGTAAAAAAAAAACGCTGTCGTGATCTAGTTTGCTCCAAAAATTTCCACTTGTATCGCCTGCGACGCCATTTTCAATATGTATGCAGATTAGCTTGTCATGTGGGGTACCAAGGTCAACAGCTGGCCAGCGAGTGAAAAGTCACGGAAACCTCACAAAGAAACTTTCCATTCAACCCTTGACTTGTTCGCAATGCCCGATGTAGCTTCGATTTTTATGCTACCATAGGAGGAAAACGTCGACAGATTTTTAATTGTCAAAAGTGCTATAGCGTTCCGATGTGCGGAATGCTACCTTATGTCAGGAACGTTATAGCGTTCCATCGTCCGGAGTGAGTTAAGAGTCCTGCATTGTTAATTTGTGTTAGTTCCAGTTTTACTTGTTCATTTTTTGTTTGCTTCAGGAATAGTAGACAATCAGGCAGGCTGTAAAGCATTGTAGTGTCCTACAGCTTTGCTGAGCGATTTTGTCTTAATTCTAGGAAATGATAGAAAATCAGACAGACTTTAAAACTTGGAATTGCGCTCATTTCTTTCATTTTTACATTGGGTAGTCTAAGAAAATAGTTAACCCCTTGACTGCCAAGCCTTGGTGAAATCCAATCATTGTGGCTTGGGTTTTAGGTGGAGTTGCTACATTTTGTGTATTCATCACTGATGTCCTTGATTTTGCTGAACAAAATTATGACAACCCCTAAAGTAAGAAGTCCAAATTTGGGGTTGTGACTGACATCCTGACCTGTGAGCTCTTGTCAGGGAAGTGAGAGCCCTTCACTGCTTTGTCAGCACCAGGCAAGGGGTTAACATTAAACTCTGAACATTGCAACTGTCACAATAGCAGCGCGGGACATGCACAGTATTATCATTAACAGGCCAAACAGTAGTGAGTACACATCATGCACAAGAGAAAGAAGAGATCATTTTGTTTGATGATGTGTGTTGTCCTGAGCAGCTGAACATCTGTGGGTCGGTGCCATCCTCTGAGTGTGACGCGGTTGACGGGAAGCCGGCCAGCGTGTGTGAAGTGCTGCCCCAGCACAACACCGGCCTCACCCTTGCCTCCACCATGGACCTCAAGGTCACCGAGGAAAACAACATCAGGGTCACTTACACTGGACAAAGGGATTCTTCAGGTAGTGTGTATGTTTGGGGGGAAATGTGCATGTGTATGTATGTGTGTTTGTCAGGTGTGTGTGTGTGGTTGTGTTTGAAAACCTGCCTGTTCAGAATGGTGTTACGAAGCATAATCGTCATTTATTTTTCTGTCTTACCCTCCCCCCACCCTCATGTTTTGTTTTTTTTCCCCCCTCTCTTTGAAGCTTTCTTTTAGTATGTGTGCTTGTGGGTGGGTGTTTACTGTGTGTAGGTAAGCGTATGTATTTTCTTTGTGCGTGTGCACAAACATGTGCATGTGTGTTCATGCCTTGGGCATATACATGCTTTTCAGGTGTGATTGTTCATATTTGCAGCTTGTAGTATTATCGTGGTGTGTATAGACTTTTATTTTCTTCTTCTCTTTTATCTTTTCATGTGATGTTGTATACTATTATGCACTGTTATACATATATTGTTTCATGTTAGGCGCTTAGAGCCCATTATATGTGGAGTTTGCGCCATACGAGTACTGTTGTTATTATTGTCTGCATGTTTACATGTGATATAAAGGGAAACGAGGCATATAGTTTGATAATGTCATAAAAGTGGCCAGTGTATCCATGGTACAATACAGTTAGAGGAGAAGAGGAGAATAAGCAAACCTGTTGATTGCATTTGCATCCCATATTGCGTACAGAATTTTAATCGTACCATGCGGCCCTGTGCCATCAGCTTGAATGAGCAAAATTGAACTGAACTGAGTCATATATGAACACACACACACAAACACAGACACACACATACACACAAAAGTATACATATTCTTCTGCGTCTTTCCCCCCAGGACAAATGACAGAAGTTCAGATCGAGCTCGCGTGTAACAGAGAGGCCAACGAATCCACCCCCATCACCTTCGTCAGTCAGCGAGGCCACACCTACCAGTTCCGACTGGAGACCCCTGTCTCCTGCCCTCTGCACCCCATCGACTGCATCGTGCAGGACAGGAAGGGGAATCAGTACGATCTGACCCCTCTGGCAAAGGTGACGGGCAATTACGACGTGGCAGACTCTCGTCCTTCCCACCGAGACTTGCATTACCTGATTAACGTGTGTCGGCCCATCAATGAAGTGGCGGGCACTTCCTGTCCTGGTGAGTGTTTGGTGCTTAGGTTTAATGCATGTAGTAGTAGTAGTAGTAAAGGAGCACTAATTTATGTTCGCACACACACACACACACACACACACACACACACACACACACACACACACACACACACACATGTAATGGTGTGTGTGTGAGGCTGCTCATGATTACAGATTACAGAATACTTTATTATCTCAACAAGAGAAATTCATTTGTGGTGTAAAACACATAAACAATACACGGAAATCACAGTCATTCAACATGTATACATAAAAGACATAAAGTGTTCAGATGGCAACCCATGCATACAATAAATAATCACAGTAGATAACAACGACACAACAGAAACCTTTAAAAGGTAACTTAGAGTAAATCATACATGCATCATCACAGCCATACATGTGCAACACAAAATCAGTTAAAGGATATGAATAAAATAGGCATGAAATAGCATACTAAAAGTAGACATAAGACATAAAAAGATTATAATAACAATGCAATTCAGCAATACTTTGATTTAAGATGTACATTCCACAAACACACACTCTGACATACATTTTTTTTTTTTTATCACAGATCTGATTATCAATTATTGCTGTTTAATAGATGGATTGAGGCTGGTGTAAAGCTGCATTTGGTTGTGTTTGTTTTAAAATTTGGGATACAGAACTGTTTGCCTGAAGGTAATTGGTAATAATTTGCAGTGATCTTCTTCTTCTTCTGCATTCGTGGGCTGCAACTCCCACGTTCACTCGTATGCACATGAGTGGGATTTTACGTGTATGACTGTTTTTACCCTGCCATATAGGCAGCCATACTCTGCTTTCGGGGGTGTGCATGCTGGGTGTGTTCTTGTTTCCATAACCCACCGAACGCTGACATGGATTACAGGATCTTTAACGTGCGTATTTGATCTTCTGCTTGCATATACACACGAAGGGGGTTCAGGCACTAGCAGGTCTGCACATATGTTGACCACCCTTAACCCACCAGGCGCCGTCACCGTGATTCGAACCCGGGACCCTCAGATTGAAAGTCCAACGCTTTAACCACTCGGCTATTGTGCCCGTCATTTGCCAGTGATGACTGCTGTCACTTGAAATGCATTTGGATTTCTGTCGTACTCTGACATTGTACAGTTTGCTTAAGCTGTCCTGCCCTGAGTGTGTGTGTGTGTGTGTGTGTGTGTGTGTGTGAGCTTACATTTAATTCACATGGGAAACACAGAAGGGCCTATGACAGATTTTGAACAGGAAACAGCAGCTACCTGTTAAGCTGGATAACATTACACCTGTGAATCAGTTGGTGTTTGACTTGAAAAAAGTAAGAGTTTCATTTGTGTTGAACCAGCTGGTTCTGTCTTGGGTGAGCGATTGTATAGATTGTTGTTTGTTTGAAGGTGTCTTTATTTAACTCACAGATGGGCAAAAGTTTACTTGTGAAGTTTTTTTTTTGTTTTTTTATTTTTTATTAATGATTCACGAATAAGCAGAAGCAATTGTTTGTGTGCAGAATTGTAAAATCGAATACGTTGTTCCAAACAGTTTTATTGGGAAGATTTTCTTACTGTGGTTTTATATGAAGGTTGTAAATTATAAATAAAGTTGGTGTTTGACTTGAAAAGAAGTAAGAGTTCTGTTTGTGTTTAACCAACTGGTTCTGTCTTAGGTATCCTGTTATGCACATGCACGCGCGCGCGCACGCACACACACATGCACACACACACACATGCACACACACACACCCAACAAAATCATCAAAAACTACACATCAACTCACGGTATATCACAATACGTGAATGACGCACTGAGTGCTGACAGAGTGAGTGGTGTGTGCGCGTGCAGGGGGCCCCATAGGGGGCTGTCAGACAGGGGGCAGAGAGCCCTACAGCCTGGGTTACCTGGAGTCCAAGCCCCACGTGGCTGAGGATGGAACCATCAGTCTGCGCTACATTGGTGGGTCCGTCTGTCACCGCGGCACCCCTCAGGAGGCCCGCCGCAGCATGCGCATCAGTTTGTTCTGCTCACACGTTGAGGTGAGTCGTCTTGTCTGTACTGCTCAGTTGTTGAGGTGAGTCAGTTAGACTGCCCTGCTCAATTGTTGAGGTGAGTCATTTAGACTGTACTGCTCACACGTTGAGGTGAGTCATCCGGCTGTACTGCTCAGTTGTTGAGGCGAGTCATCCGGCTGTACTGCTCAGTTGTTGAGGTGAGTCAGTTAGACTGTACTGCTCAATTGTTGAGGTGAGTCATTTAGACTGTACTGCTCAGTTGTTGAGGTGAGTCATCCGTCTGTGCTGCCCACACATTGAGGTGAGTCATCTGGCTGTACTGCTCAATTGTTGAGGCGAGACATCTGGCTGTACTGCTCAATTGTTGAGGTGAGTCATTTAAACTGTGCTGCTCACACGTTGAGGTGACTCATCCGGCTGTACTGCTCAATTGTTGAGGCAAGACATCCGGCTGTACTGCTCAGTTGTTGAGGTGAGTCAGTTAGACTGTACTGCTCAGTTGTTGAGGTGAGTCATTTAGACTGTACTGCTCAGTTGTTGAGGTGAGTCAGTTAGACTGTACTGCTCAATTGTTGAGGTGAGTCATTTAGACTGTACTGCTCAGTTGTTGAGGAGAGTCATTTAGACTGCACTGCTCACACGTCGAGGTTAGTCATCCGTCTGTACTGTTCACATGTTGAAGTGAGTCATCTGTATGTACTGCTCACATGTTGAGGTGAGTCATCTGTATGTACTGCTCACATGTTGAGGTGAGTCAGTGAGGCTGTATTGCTGATGTGTTGAGGTGAGTCATCAGTCTGTACTGCTCACACTTCGAAGTGAGTCTGTCACTATCTGTTGTTGTGTTTGTTTGGGGTTTTTTTTCTTCTTTTTTTTTTTTCTTTTTTTTTTTTGGCATTGCAGCCATGGTTGTGTGTTAAGAATCGTCATAATTTACAGCCACAGTTGTGGGCCATTTCACTTGTCTGATGTTTCAGCTTTCTTTGTTTTCCCATATAGTAGAGGAGGTGCAGGGTAATTTGTGTGGTGTGTGTGTGTGTGTGTGTGTGTGTTGGAGCTCATGTACATTTATATGTATTTGACTGTGCTTTCATATCTGTGAAACTGCATGCTTGGTGCATATCTGTTATGCATGTGTGAGTGTATGTGTGAATGTGTGTCTTGTTTTACATTTATTTGCTTATTTATCATCATTGTTGTCTTATTTATTTTTATTTATTTTTTTATATTATTATTTTATTATTATTATTATTATTATTACTACCTTTTTTATATTATAATTATTATTTATTCATGTAAGCTCATCTATTATTTATTCACCTTTTTTTTTCTCCTCAAGGCCTGACTAAGCGCGTTGGGTTACGCTGCTGGTCAGGCATCTGCTTGGCAGATGTGGTGTAGCGCATATGGATTTGTCCGAATGCAGTGACGCCTCCTTGAGCTACTGAAACTGAAACTGAAACTTTGTTTTCCCAAGCTTTTGGCAGTATTTACTACAGAAAATCACTTGAGGTTCATGACAGCTGAAAGTACATCTAGTTTTACTCTTAGATTTAGAATATCTAGAGGAAGTAAATACTTGCCTTTTTGTGAAATTTGTGTAACTTGAAAATTGATCATTTGATATTTATTTCATGAAAGTTTCACTTCCCTTGTTATTATGTTAAAACTCATGTTTTTTTAATTTCTTTTGTCCGTAGCTTGTATATTTAACCTACTTGCGGTTTGATTTAGGGTTTATTTCCTTTGGATTCAGTGCACCATACAGTCTGAAGCACCTTTCTTGGTGGATTATGTAAAATTTAAGATTATTTGTTTTGGGAATGCAGCCTGTAATCCAGAATGTCTTGGAGACCAGAGATTACAATTCTGAAAACAGCAGATAAGTTCAGGGACAACATTCCAGGACACTTCATTAAGCTGCTTAATTCACAGGAAAAAAAATAAACAACTTATTCACTTGTGTACTTTTATCTAATTGCTAGCCATATCTGTGTTTATTGTTCATTTTGTTTGTTAAACAGGAGAAAGAGAAGTTGAGGTTTGCTCAGGCCTTGGGTACATTGCTAGTGCTTTTCTTACTTGAATAAATAGTAGTAGTAGTAGTAGTAGTATTTTTTGTATTTATCTATTATTTTTAAAATTATTTTTAAAATTATTTTATTTTATTTTATTTATTTATTTTATTTATTTTCTTTTTTTTGTTACTTTAAAAAAGTTATTATTATTATCATTATTATTATTTTAAAATTTATTTATTGATTATTATTTATTTATTTATTTATCTTTATTTTTATTTTTTTTCTCAAGGCCTGACTAAACACGTTGGGTTATGCTGCTGGTCAGGCATCTGCTTGGCAGATGTGGTGTAGCGTATATGGATTTGACCAAACGCAGCGACGCCTCCTTGAGCTACTGATACTGATACTGATACTTACTTGAGATTATTTTGACAGAAGTGGGAATTGACAGTAAGAGCCAACCAAAACGATGTGACTGTGATTTCAGGGAACACCGCAGTTTCTGGGGGAAAGTGATAACTGCGAGTACACGTTCAGCTGGTCAACACCAAGTGCCTGTCCACTGCAGGTAATGTTTGGTGGAACTTTGTGTGACGCTTGATGTTCTTTATCCTCACGTTCATTGGTGTGTGTGTGTGTGTGTGTGTGTGCCAGAACTCACTCATGTGCTCAACCTCTCCCACTTCGTAAAAAGAGGGCGCTATCAGGGGGGCAAAGGGGAGGTTACCTACTTCCGGGAGGTTATCAGCCGTAGCTACTTTCATTTTCTCAGCATAGGCGGATAGTAGTTTGCACAGGACACGAATGTCAGACCCCTGCCGGAGTCTGCACTAGTGGGTCATGGTAAGTATGTTACCTAAACGTAATTTTAGGAGGAAAATGTCCTTTTCTTGCTGTCCACAGAATGAAGGCACTCCATTACTTACCTGTATTTCATGGATCAACATTTATTTCTTCCACGCATGTTTGTGCGTGTGTGTGTGTGTGTGTGTGTGTTCTTGTGTGCTTTGTGTCTGACAAACATGCTGACATAAAGCGCTTTGAGAGGCACACACACATACACACAGTTTCTTACATAATTCTTACAGCGAATGAAAAATATCCATATTGGTTGATAGATCAACACAGTCAGCTTCTGCTGCCATGGGATATAAAGTATGCCTCTCTCCACACTATTTCTAACTGGGTGATTCCCTATTCTTAGTACCTGAGAAAGAAAGAAAACTTCTTTAACAGGGTATTTTAATCCACTTCAGATTATTATTTCTAAATCTTTCGCTCAAACATATCATTTGGTGTGATATACTGTACCATGTCAAACTGATGCAAACTAGGCCTATTGGTTTGCTCTGCTTGGCCAAATTTCGCACGGCTAACGGTGAAAAGACAACCCGTCTTGCCCAGTCTGCTCTTAGCCAATCAAACGCCTCTGTTTGTCACATTGACATTTCAACAAAGACTTAAAGATTTCAGTGTTTGAGTAACATTTGACCCCTTTTGTGGCATGAAGGATTTCAGAAAACAACTTGAGAACACAGCTGGGTTTAATTACACATGCTTAACCGTGGGGTTAAGGCAGGGGTCTGACATTCCCACAGCTGGGTTTTATCACACTGTTTGCATCAGTTAAGGTAAAATAAAAAAAGAAGCACATGATGAGCAGACTGTGTATAAATCAGATGATGAGCAGATTTGTGTCCAGATACTTTTGTGTGTTATTTTTCTCTCCGATCGCCCAAGCCATTGTTGGTTGAAACTGATAATACTGCCACATAAAATGATAGTTTGTTCCACTTCAGTAGCAGATTAACAAACACACTACTTATTCCTAATGAATACAATCAGTTTTAGGTTTCCTTCAGTGGTCATGATGGTGAGACTTTGAAGAAGGAAAAATGCTTCTTCAACAGAGGTCCCAGGGAGATGCATGCAAGGTGTCGGATCCGCTCTACAACTTCCAGTTTGACTTGACACCCCTGCGGAAGTCGGGCTTGGACTACGCGGTGCCAGGGGGAGACTACACCTTTAAGCTGAACGTGTGTGGCCCGCTGCAGTCCCCTCCTGACGAGTGTAAAGGAATGGGCGCCTGTCAGACGGGATCCTCCCTGCCCGCCCCCGTGGCTGCTGGTAGGTGACTGTTTGTGTTGTGTGCAGCGCTCTTACATTTGTGTCTTCGTCATATATATATATACATATATATATGTATATATGTGTGTGTGTGTGTGTGTGAATGTGTTTAATATCGATTGTCATCGTGCCTTAATATGAGCTTGATCGCCCAATCGGGCCAAGTAGTTCTGTGACCTGTTGTGATTCATCATCAGACTCAAAACAAGAGCGGCAAAGAATCGATAGACAGACAGAAAATACGAAAAAAAACTGAGCTGTAACCGTATGCAGAGCACATGAGCAGGAGTCAAGATGGCTGCTGGCAAAAGAGGGGGCTTGTCAGGGATGCAAAGGGGAGGTAACCTACTTCGGGAGGTTATCGGCCGTAGCTGCTTTCGTTTTCTCCGCATAGGCAGGTAGTAGTTTGCACAGGACAGGAATCAGACCCCTGCCGGAGTCTGCACTAGTGGGTCACAGTAAGTATGTTACTTAAACATAATTTTTGGAAGAAAATTTCCTTTTTATAAAGTTGTTTCCATTTTGAGTATTTGTCTTTTTTGTGATAATGCACCTGGTCTGATTTCTCTAATCTAAGATGAATAGTTATCTTAAAAAAAAGAAAAGAAAAAAGAAGAATGTAGCTTGTGTGTGTAGGAGTTTTGCTGGAGTGTAATAAATGTTGGTTGAATTAACTAAAAGATATTTTACTGTCTTCCTCCCTCTCGCTACATAACTGATCTTTAGACATCTCTCTCTCTCTGGTTTTATATATATATATATATATATTTATTATTATTAGCTATCAACTGCGCACCATGCTGTGCCATTATAGACCCCACACCATGGAAACAAGATTTCACCTCACTCACCTTGATACCAGCACTTCACAACCCCACAGTAATGAGAATCCTGTTGCATTGAAGGCACAGCATTTATTTAGTCTCAGTTTTGTCGTCGTTTTTTTAATTTGAGCTTCATCATCATGCTTTTAACTCCTTCACTGCTGAGCTTTGGTGAAGAGAGATAGGTAGCGTGGCATAGAAGTGCAGTTGCTGTTTTGTGTATTCTTGAGTGGTGTCTTTATGGACCAAAGTTATGGAATCCTCTGAGGAAGGAAGTACAAATTAAGAATGGTACCTGTCACCCTGACCAGTAATATCACTCTGTCTCAGGTGACAGTCCTTCACTGACGAGCGGAGTCATCAGCAGCAGTCAGAGGTTCTTCTCTTTCTTCTTCGTCTTCTTTGTTTGTGGGCCCCCATGTACACTTGTATACATGTACAAGCAGCTTTTAGATCTATAACCATTTTCACACCGCTGTATAGGCAGCCATACTGCATTTTCAGGGATAGTGAAGAGGTTAAAAAGAAAACTAAATGACTGGTGTGAATTAACACAATATCGTCTGATCCGTGTTTCCCCCACCCACACAGGCAAACCCAGTTCCAAGCTGATTTACGATACGGGGGAGCTGTCACTGGTCTACGACGACGGCAAACCCAACTGCCACGGCAAGTACACCCGCAAGTCCATCATCACCTTCCTGTGCGACCATTCCAAGAAGGGAGCGAACTCAGAACCACAGTATCTGCAGGAGCTGGAAGACTGCACATACACGTTTGTGTGGCCCACTGCGCTGGCCTGTCCTCCTCACGGCGTTGTGGACTGCACGTACACTGACCCCAAGACTGGCAACCACTATGATCTGTCAGGGCTGTCGCTGACTGGGGCAAATTATGTGAAGCCTTACGGTGACATCTCTTACATCATCAACGTTTGTCGTTCGCTGGTGCATCGAAAGGGTTAGTTTTTGGAGGTTTTGGTTTATTTGGTTTGATCTAGACTAATTTTTTTGTTTGTTTTTGTTTTGTTTTTTGGTCTTTAACGTCATCAGTGTTCATCGTTTGCTGGTGCATCAAAAGGGCTAGTGTTCGGAGGTTTTAGTTTTTGATTTGATCTGGACTAATGGATATGTTCCAGTCACTTACATCATCAACATTTGTCATTCGCTGGTTCATCAGAAGGGTCAAGTGTCGGATTTGTTTTTGTTTTTGGGTGTTTGTTTGGTTTTTTTGTTTTTTTTATTTGAACTTATTTGATGTTTTATGTAGTTTGTGTGGTGTTTTTTTCATCTATGTGTGGGGAAAGTATCATCAAGCATTAATGTTATATACTGATGTTTGGCATTCACTGGTGTATGGAAAAAGTTATTCTTTTTTAAGATTATTTTTATAGTTTGTTTGATCTGAGCTGATTTAATGTTTTCTTTATGTAGGTTGACTAGTTACTTTAATTGTTCTGATGAGCCTTATTCTGATATGTTTCTGTCAAGTTTCCAAAGGAGGAACAGAGACCCAGTTGTTGTTTAACTTCTTCTTCTTCTTCGTTTGTGGGCTGCAACTCCCACGTTCACTCGTATGTACACGAGTGGGCTTTTACGTGTATTACCGTTTTTACCCCGCCATGTAGGCAGCCATACTTCGTTTTCGGGGGTTGTTGTTTAACTCACTCAGGACGACACGTTTTCTCCCTTGCTTTTCCCCACAGACGGCCCATTTGTAAGGGTTTGGAAAAAAATTACAAAAAATACAAAATACTGTGTAAGAAAATGAAACTTTCAGAACTGGTTTATTACGTGTTGAGTTATTACATATAAAAAAAATCAAATTTCTCATCTTATTTTTACAGTTTTGCCATATGTAGAAAATACTGCCAATTTTTCACCCCGAATCACCATACCCATGCTCACTTTCTGCATTAAATTCGCTTTCTTCTTCATCATCATCCACCTCTTCAATGTCCGACCCTTCAGTTTGTAGCATTTCAAGTACTTCGGCAACCCTAAAACATTGGCGTCACTGCCTTGTTCGCTTCACAACATTCTGAGAAGAGGCCGCTTTGCTAACAGGCTGGCACGCGAGCAGACGACCGGTCAGTGACTTTGTCAGCGTGTGTGCGAGACAGGCCACACATCCCAGACTAACCAATCATACTGTTCGATTGTGGAGTGACCCAGAATAGCGCACACTGCTTGGCTAATCACAAAATCACGTGTACAGCGCATGATGGAATTTTACTTTCGGAGAATGCTATTCCATTCCTTCGTCCGAAACCGAATACGTTTTGTGTAGGAATGCGTGAGCATTCCTTCGTCCGGAAAGAGTTAACAGTCACAGGTCATGTGCACACAACATTATTATATTATTTTTCCGTTTTTGAGCAGGTTTCCATTTCCAACGAAAATAACAAATTCTCGCATTGCGTTAGTCATTCATGGTGATAACATACAGTTATAATTATTAGAAGTTAACCGTTGTCTGGCCTGGAAATGCACAGTTATTACATAGATACGACAGTTTACTGGAACAGAGTATAATCATTTATGATATGCATGTGTCAATGTAAAAAGGAATATTTAGGGGGGAAAATTATATTTTTATTTTTTTACATGTTTTAAATTATTTTGCAGCGTATGTTTCGTTGGTTTGCTGTGCACCCGTCAGTTTTCTTTTCACTTTCTGAATGCAGGAGAAACGTGCCCCTTCAATTCAGCCGCATGTATGATCAACTCTACAGAGACCGACCTCAAGAAAAAGTGAGTCACGTTGCACACTTTGGTTTGTATGAATTAACTCTCACTGTTGGGGCTCAGTGCTTGATGTTTGGGCGTGGTCACTGGCCATAGATAATCTGTGAGATATTACTGAATGTTGGTTGTTGTTGTTTTTTTTTGTTTTTTTATGTATTGTCTGTTGCTCCTTGTTTTTGAATGGTCAGAGCTATGTGCTAGTTAACTGGAGACTGATGTTCAGATTGCTTGTTGTTGAGTTTTTTATGTTGCATACATTGCAGACTTGGCCAGTAATAATAATTGGATGCTCTTGTACCATGTTGTGTTCTTTTTTCATGCTCAGGACACATGAGGTGACTGTTGGCAAGCTTTTATTTTTGTAAGCCTGTTTTCACATATAATGTTGTGTATTGTGTATAGTTATGAATATATATATATATATATATATATATATATATATATACTTTTTTCTTTCCAGTCTTCTGGTGAAACACTGATGGAACAGTAAATGTCTTAAGGCATGCCCTGGGTTTATGTGCATGGATATGACCGTACATGTGCATTTTTGTTTTCGTTTCTTTTCTTTTTTTTCTTGTACATATTTCCAGTACAGGTTATACAGGAGTGTTGTTTACAGTTTTACAGACCAGATATGTCTGTGTGGTTGGCTGGGTTATAAGCATAAAAAATATTAGTAAGTCAGTCAGTTCTTTATTTTTCTTCGTTGGTGGGCTGCAGCTCCCACATTCACTCGTATGTACATGAGTGGGATTTTTATGTGTCTGACCGTTTTGATTAATTAATTCAACTGTCTAATCATACAGTTCCGTCCGGAAATATCTGTCCACTGACGCAACATCTAGACTTGTTTCTCTCATTCTCTCTCGCCTTGACTACTGTAACTCTCTATTGTCTGGTTTGCCTGCTTCATTCATTCAGTCCCTTCAGCGCATACAAAACTCTGCTGCCCGACTCGTCCTCGGAAAGAAAAGATCTGAGCACATCACCCCTCTTTTAGAACATCTCCACTGGCTCCCTTTCTCACACCGAATAAAGTATAAGATCAGCACTTTATGTTATAGATGTATTCACGAATCTGCCCCTTCCTATCTCTGTGGCTGCCTTCACCTCTACACTCCATCTCGCTCACTATGATTGGCTTCGGATCCACTCTGTTTACGCATACCCAGATTCAAATACTCGATTGTTGGCCGCCGTTCTTTCTCTATCTTGTATTCAGTTTCTCTAGTTTTAGAGTTATGCATGCGTGTGAATGGCTGGTGTGAAAGCACTTTGATTTGTCTCTGCACAAGATTCAGTGCTATATAAATACCATTATTATTATTATCATTGGTTGCCAGGTATCAGAGCCTGGGCCAGGTGTCGACCAACCCAGTGGGCATGGAGGAGGGTCAGCTGGTGATCCGCTATAACAACGGGGCGGCATGCAGCAAGGGAGGCAATATGTCCACCCTCATCATCCTGTCCTGCCCCACTACCCCCAGTACTGTGGTATGTGGGGAGGGGAACCATGTTGTTTTATTTCAGGTTTTTTTTTGTTGTTGTTGTTTTTTGTTTATTTATATTTTGATACTTGATTGATGTGTTATGTGACATTCTTTCTTATGGGGTCTACATTTCGTTCGTAAACTATTGTAACGCATAATCATCTACATGAATTCTTCTTATTCTTCCTTCGTGGGCTGCAACTCCCACGTTCACTTGTATGTACACGAGTGGGCTTTTACTTGTATGACCGTTTTTACCCTGCCATGTAGGCAGCCATACTCTGTTTTTGGGGGTGTCTTCTTAAATGATTTTGAGTGATGGAGCTGAAAATGTGTTTAGCTTAGCTTATCTTATATTTCAGTGTCAGTGACGTGTGTTGTTTCTTACCTAGTCAAAATCAGTTTTATTACTTTAGTTCTTGTGTTGCATATTTTCACGAATGTTCATGTTCTTAAAGTGATTGTGCTTGATGTATTAATTGTTACATACACTTGAGCCAAACGACATATTTCAATGCATATACAGACAATCAAGTTGTATCTTCTCTTCTCTTCTCTATATAAGTACTGTTGGTTTCCAAGAGAGGTGGAGGGTACATTGTAGTGTTGGAGTGAAGTTGATGGATGTGGGGTGGGTGGGTGTGTATTATCTTTGATTCTGGACTCCGAGGTTGGCATTTTTGTTAAGTTTTGCCCCCTTTTTTTTCAGTACTTAAAAAAAAAGAAAAACTAGATGGTTCCATTGCACGTACGTCTGAGGCCAAGAGAGAGGTAGCGTCCCTGAGCAATGGCTTTTCCACTTTAATGTCCGTCATGCTGAGGTTATGTTGTGGTACTGGCATCTTTCATCTAGAATCTCTGTCCTGTCTTTGTTAAAAGTATGTTCCCTATTTTCCTTACTTTGATAACACATTCTGTACCATAAACGTTAAACTTCGTCAGATACAAAACATCGAGTGTCAAAGAATTGATAGACAGACAGAAATACGAAAAAAAACTTAGCCGTATGAAGAGCACAGGATCAAGAGTCAAGATGGCTGTTGTCAAAAGAGGAAGCTAGGCAGGGATACAGAGGGGAGGTAACCTACTTCCGGGAGGTTATCGGCCGTAGCTACTTTCGTTTTCTCCGCATAGGTAGATAATAGTTTGCACAGGACAGGAATCAGACTCCCTGCCAGAGTCTGCACTAGTGGGTCACAGTAAGTATGTTAGATAAACGTAATTTTAGGAAAAAAAATTTCCTTTCCACAACCAGTGCACTGTTTTTCCAGAATTAAGAATTTTAGATAGTTGCCCCATGCTTCATGAAACTTCTCAGAAGCGGACAAGTTCAATCAAACCAAGCGTAAAAGATGAAGTTGTCACTTGGTTTATTAAGTTCTACATCTGATAGCAATAGTGCTTGGAAGGCATGCATGGTGTAACTGTGGAGGTCAAGCTCATAGTTTTGGCAAGCATCTTGGATCTTTTCAGATCTGATTTGTCCACAAGAGCTGTTAGACTCACGGTGGAGGCGTATGTGTTTGCACAGGAGGCGGGGCCCAGCAGCCATTTTGTGCGTGACTACTGCCAGAACGGCTTTGTGTGGACTACCTCTGCTGCCTGCCCTGTTGAGTCGGGGTCTTCAGAAGGTGGCGCCATCGTTCAGGGATCGTGCAAGGCAACCAATCCTGTCTCCCGTGAGTCTGTCGTGTGTGTCTGTATCTGTTTTCTTCAGTGGTTTGTAGAGGTTATATATCTGTTGATTACGTCTGTATCCATTCTCCTTGACATTTTGTGGAGGATTTATGTCTGTTGAGTGTGCCTGTATCTGTTCTGTTCAGTGTTATGAAGAAGATATTATGTCTGTTTAGTGTGTCTATATCCGTTTTCGTTAAATGTTTTGTGGAGGGTTTAAGTCTATTAAGTGTGTCTGTATCCACTTTCATTCAGTGTTTTGTGGAAGATATATGTCTGTTTAGTGTTTCTGTATCCATTCTCTTCAATGTTTTGTAAAGGCTATATATTTGTACTACTCTGTTTTGTTTATTATTGTATAACAGTAAAGGGTATTTCTACTTGTGTTTAGCTGGAGTGTAGTTGGCAATATTTCCAGATGACTTAGGAAAGGGTACTACCACTTATGTTTAGCTGGAGTGTGGTAGGCAATGTTTCCAGATGACTTTGGAAAAGGTACTACTTGTGTTTAGCTGGAGTGTAGTTGGCAATATTTCCAGATGACTTAGGAAAGGGTACTACCACTTATGTTTAGCTGGAGTGTGGTAGGCAATGTTTCCAGATGACTTTGGAAAAGGTACTACTTGTGTTTAGCTGGAGTGTAGTTGGCAATATTTCCAGATGACTTAGGAAAGGGTACTACCACTTATGTTTAGCTGGAGTGTGGTAGGCAATGTTTCCAGATGACTTTGGAAAAGGTACTACTTGTGTTTAGCTGGAGTGTAGTTGGCAATATTTCCAGATGACTTCGGAAAGGGTACTACCACTTATGTTTAGCTGGAGTGTGGTAGGCAATGTTTCCAGATGACTTTGGAAAAGGTACTACTTGTGTTTAGCTGGAGTGTAGTTGGCAATATTTCCAGATGACTTAGGAAAGGGTACTGCTACTTGTGTTTAGCTGGAGTGTGGTGGGCAATGTTTCCAGGTGACTTAGGAAAGGGTACCACTACCTGTGTTTAGCTGGAGTGTGGTGGCAATATTTCCAGGTGACTTAGGAAAGGGTACTACTACTTGTGTTTAGCTGGAGTGTGGTGGCAATATTTCCAGGTGACTTAGGAAAGGGTACTACTACTTGTGTTTAGCTGGAGTGTGGTCGGCAATGTTTCCAGGTGACTTAGGAAATTTATTACTACTTGTCTTTAGCTGGAGTGTGGTGGGCAATGTTTCCAGGTGACTTAGGAAAGGGTACTATAACTTGTGCTCTGCTAGACTGCGGATGGCAATGATTCCAGATTATGAGTTTGACCTGAGCCCTCTAAGGAAGACGTCTGGGGCCTACAAGATGAACGACCGACAGGGTCACTACTTCTACATCAATGTCTGTGGGGCTGTGGACAACGCCACTTGCAGCGACAGCGGTTCTGCTGGTGGGTTACTGGGTCTGTCATACTTGTGGGGGGGTGGAAGATGTGGGTGTTTGTGTGTATGTGGGGGAAAGGGGGTTTGTATGTTGGGGGGGAGGGGGGTTGTATATGTGGGATGGATGGGGGTTGTGTATGTGCGTGTGCGTGTTTGTGTGCCTCTGTCTGCATGCGTGCCTGTGTGTGTGCATGTGGCAGTGTGTTCGTCTGAATATGTGCCAGAAATGCATGTCTGTGTGTGTGTGTGTGTGTATGTGTGTGTGTGTGTGTGTGTGTGAAAGAAGCAATATTTTAATAAATCTTATTTTAAAAAAGAAGTTTTGAAGGAAGATTTTGTTTTTAATAGTTAAGTTGTTATTGTTTTTTTGTAACAGTTTATTTGAATGCTAGGAAAAAAACCTGGGCAACAGAAGAAAACGACACTGAAACTGTCTGTTGCATGCAACAGGCTCTTGCCAGGTGGAAATCAACGGGGAGGAGCGGTCCTTCAACGCAGGCAACATGAATGCCAACCTCCGGTACTTGAGGAATGGCGTCCTGATGCTCAACTACAGCGGAGGGGATGTCTGCCACCACAACAACGTGCCGAGGACGTCCATCATCAACTTCATCTGCCACCAGGGGGCAGGGAATGGGGTGCCCACGTACGTGGACAACTCCGATGGCTGCGTCTACTACTTTGATTGGCACACGGAGCTTGTGTGTGAAGAACAGGTGGGGTGTTTATTTTTCTACATGTTAACTGTTAAACCTGGATGAAACAAGGTCAGTGTAGCATGAATTGAAAGTGCACGTACCCCTCTGTGTTGTGTTTTTTTGGGGTGGTGTAACTGATTAGGCACTGCCGAGTGGCAGGATCGAGTTATAAACGAAGCACTCTGACGCGATAGTTCCAAAATCAGTCACTGAAAAAAGAAAATAAAAAATATGAGTAACGTAGCTGACCAACCTTTGTGGGAAGTGTGCCTTTCAAGGCCTTGTTGGAGATGGTGTAGAATACATTGGGAATATACAGACCAACCTACGTGTCGAGGTGGTAGAGCCAAGGCCATGGTATTGGCAGTGCCCATGGTATGGGGACTGCCTGTGTGCTGATTGAGTTCGATCTGGGTTTATTTTTGGGCTGAGCACCCAAACGATTGACGCAGTCGTGTATCCTGTTTGAAAACATGTTTACATACAAAGACAAGGAGTCAATGAAAGGACAGAAACATATAAAATGCCAAAAAAATTAGCCGCAAATGTAGGACAGGTCAGGAAATCCAAGATGGCTGCCGGAAAAGAGGACGCTGCTTCTGGTAAGACAAGGGAGGTAACTACCAAGGGAGGCTATTTGCCGCAACTTCCTTCTATTTCTCCGCATAGCGGACTAGTAGTTTGGACAGGACAGGAATCCAGACCCCTGCCAGAGTCTACACCAGTGGGTCACGGTTAAGTATGTTACTTAAACGTAATTTTTGGAAGAAAATGCCCCTTTTGCTGAACAAAAGGGAATGCAGTCTCAAGAGGAAAGAAGTCCAGATGAGGAATGAGAACTGTCACCCTGACCTGTAAGTGTAAGCTCAGTTTTGTCACAGTGGGATAACGGCTTTCACTGATGAGATTACTCTGGAGCAGCAGTCAAGGGGTTAATTGATCCAACAGATTACTTTCAGTTTTGGCTTCTTGCTGTTAGCTGGGCTGTAAAAAGCATGATCTGATATGTCTCCTTTTTTTTTATGTGTGTGTTTTTAAAAATTCAGTAGACTATAAAGAATCAGACTGATGTTTGGAAGAGAAAAAAAAAAGTTGTGAGAAAAATGTATAAAACCACTCTTACATCATACTTCATCATGTGTAATTTGTTCAACTCCTATGGCCTGGCTTAGCCAGTGTTGTAGATAATATGATAAATCCGGTTAGTAGAAGATAAGGGTACGTCACTTGAGAATTCATGGTGCACTTTTAGTAGTTTTTTTCTTTCCTGCTATTTTTCATCCCTGTTTCCTCAGCTTCAGTGTCTGACCCTCTCTGTGTTCTGTTTCCAGGTGCTGTGTGAGGTGAACACAGGTACGGAGACCTTCGACCTGACCCCTCTGATCAAGGAGTCGGGGCACCACCTGGCTGTCCCAGACATGCCGGGGTCGGACAAGGACCGGCTGGAGGCGCGGGGCACGTTTTACATCAACGTGTGTCGACCCCTCAACCCCATCTTCAGCACTCTCTGCCCTGCCGGAGCCGCTGCCTGCCGGGAAATTGTCGGCCAACCTCCTCAGGTAAAATATGATGCACCTGTGTTTTTTGGAGGGGGGGAGGCGGGGAGGGGGGGGGGGGGGTGCCACCGCAGAATGAGTCAGGCGTTGGACTTGTGATCCAGTGTTGCACCGGTGTTCAGGGTTCAAGGCCCCTTTTCCAGCATGGTGTTGTGTCCTAGGGAGAGTCTTTTTTTTTTTACTCCAGATTTCCTCAGTCCACGCAGATGTGTATGGGTACATTTGTATTTGTATTTCTCTTTTTATCACAACAGATTTCTCTGTATGAAATTCCTGCTGCTCTTCCCAGGGAGAGCGTGTCACTACGCTGCAGCGCCACCGATTTTTTTATATATTTTTTCCTGCGTGCAGTTTTATTTGTTTTTTCTTATCGAAGTAGATTTTTCTACAGAAGTTTGCCAGGAACAACCCTTTTGTTGCCGTGGGTTCTTTTACGTGCGCTAAGTGCATGCTGCACACAGGACCTTGGTTTATCGTCTCATCCGAATGACTAGCATCCAGACCACCATTCAGGGTCTAGTGGAGGGGGAGAAAATAGCGGTGGCTGAGCCGCGATTCGAACCAGCGCGCTCAGATTCTCTCGCTTTCCTAGGCGGACGCGTTACCTCTAGGCCATCACTCCACATGACCATGGTTGGAGAAAGTTGAAAGGGTGGAAGGAGAGGAGTGGGCCCCCTGCCTTCCAGTGCGGAGCCCAAGACATGGTGGATATGAATTCACTGCCCCAGTGTGTTGCTGCTTGCTGTGAACGTTGATGTTCTTTGAGTAAAAGGAAGATTTGTGTGAGGTCATCTGCTGTCTTTCTCAGGAGACATGAAAGCCATGTAAGTTTTTAGGTAGATGTATTAAACTGAATAAGCGGAGAAAGGAAAGAACACTGTTACAGAACCAGGGCTGGATGGCACAAGTGATCTTAGCATTGCTAAGTTTGCTTAGTGTAAAGAATATTTCATAAGTTTCTGGCAGTGCTAAATTTGCTCAATGTAAAGAATTTTGCTGCAAGTCCTTTGAATCAGCATAAACTTGAGAACATTTTCAACACTGAACAAAACTTAGTCGCTTTTGCAGCCCAGTCCAGGCTAGTCTCTAGAAAATGTTGGAATGCCGAAGTAAAGTTGGAATTCTTTAAACAGAGGAAACATTGAAACATTTTACATTTGTGCTTTTGGTGAGTGAGTATGCATGTGCATATTTAAGGAACACTACTCAAAAAAAAACAAAAAACCCTTCTTCTTCTTCTGCGTTCACTCGCATGCACACGTGTGGGCTTTTACGTATATGACCGTTTTTACCCCGCCATGTAGGCAGCCATACTCCATTTTCGGGGGTGTGCATGCTGGGTATGTTTTTGTTTCCATAACCCACCGAACGCTGACATGGATTACAGGATCTTTAACGTGCGTATTTGATCTTCTGCTTGCATATACACACGAAGGGGGTTCAGGCACTAGCAGGTCTGCACATATGTTGACCTGGGAGATCGTAAAAATCTCCACCCTTTACCCACCAGGCACCGTCACCGTGATTTGAACCCGGGACCCTCAGATTCACAGTCCAACGCTTTAACCACTCGGCTATTGCGCCCGTCAAAAAAAAAAAAACCAAACAAAAAACCAACTCATTTGATATGTTGCAATCTAAGTTATGTTCCTCTCATATTACCAGCCTTGTGTGTTGATATGACAGAGTCTTGGACAAGCCCGATCGCGACCAGAGTACAACACGACTCGGAAACAGGTCACCTTGACCTACGACCATGGGGAACCGTGTGCAAAGAACTCTAATGTCAATGCCTCAACTCTAATCATTTTCATCTGCAAAAAAGGATTTTCAGAGGTTTGAATGATATTTTTTGTTTTATTCCTGTGTTTGTTTATGTTTGCAATTTCTTTAAAAAAATGAAATCTGTCTTGTTTTTCATATGCTTTATTTATTTATTTCTTTTCTTTCCTGGTAATTGAAAAACATAAATGGTGCAGTAAATTATTTTCATACAACCATGCAGTGGCATATGCATAGGTGACGTAGTCTTCTGTGTTATAGCTGAAAAATGTCACGCTGATGGTCATCATCATCATAATGTGTATGTGTGGTTTGTGTGTGTGTGTGTGAAAAGCACATAAAAGCAATTACTTTAGTTGGTGTTTTTCTGTTGAACAGTTGATGGATTGACAAGCAGACCCCCCACCCCCACTCCCCCACAGCCCCCCTCCCCCCTGCAAAAAAAAGAGCAATAACGAAAAAAGCCACACTTGTTTATCCCTGCCATTTCAGTAAAAGTTTGCACACTTTGTTTTTGAAAGGAGAAGTCATAGGCTCCTGAGACATTCTGCAATGAAGAACGGTCTCATCTTTCTGGGAAATTTTGTTTTCCTCTTTTCGTTTTCTGTTGTTGTTTTTTTTGTTTGTTTGTTGTTTGTGTGTGTGTGTCTTTCATTTTTTTCTTCTTCTTTACACACACACACACACCCCTCCACTGCAAAAGGTGCAAGCTGCTTGGGCAGTAAGTAATCCTCGATTTGGAATTGTACGTCAGAAAGGACTGACTGCTTGGTTTTGTGGGGCCTGACAGTGGCTGAACACCGAGCTGGCCACTCTGCTGCAGTGGTGCAGGCACAGGGGTTATTGAAACGAGACCCATCACCCATGGACAGAGCTTGTGAAAGCAAAGTAGAAAAAGTAAATCACTTGTCCGCCAATCGGTCGCTTGATTTTTGCCTGATCAGCCAGGTAACAAGAGATATGTCTGGTGTCCTGTTTTAGGACATGATAGCATGTGACAATAGAAGTTCAAACGATCGAATGACAGAGGAAATGCAGAAGAAATCCTGGTTCGAGACAAAATTTGACAAAAAACAAGAACGCCAGAGAATCGACAGACAGACAGAAAATACGAAAAAAAAATTAGCCGTATGGAGAGCACAGGACAGGAGTCATAATGGCTGCCGGAAAAAGAGGGCGCTAGCCAGCGGGACAAAGGGGAGGTTACCTTCTTCTGGGAGGTTATTGGCTGTAGTTTCGTTTTCTCCGCATAGGCGGATAGTAGTTTGCACAGGCAGGAATGTCAGACCCCTGCCGGAGTCTGCACTAGTTGGGTCACGGTAAGTATGTTATTTAAACGTATTTTTAGATAGAAAATTTCCTTTCTGCTTGGTGCACAGGCTACAGGAATGGAAGATGGCTACCAGAGAAGAGGAAGCTGCATACATAAACAGAAAGGAGAAAAAAACCAAGGGAGGCTACTGGCAGCAACCACTTTCAATTTCTGTAGCTGGGCGGAGTTATATTTTGCGTAGGACAGGTATCATACCCCTGCCAGTGTCGGCCCAAGAGGGTCATGGTATTGAATGTTTGTATTATTGTATTGTATTACTTTTTAAATTTTTTTTTGTCAAGCAGATTTCTCTCCGCAGGGAGAGCATGTTGCTACACTGAGAGCGCCACCCATTTTTTTGTATTTTTTCTGCCTGCATTTTTTTTTTTTGTATGTTTTTCCCATCGAAGTAGATTTTTTCTACAGAATTGTGCCAGGGACCACCATTTTGTTGCCGTGGGTCCTTATACGTGCGCTAAGTGCATGCTGCACATGTGACCTCGGTTTATCATCTCATCCGAATGACTAGTGTCCAGACCAACACTCAAGGTCTAGTAGAGGGGGAGAAAACACTGGCGACTTTGCCATGATTCAGACCAAAGCGCACTCAGATTCTCTCGTTTCCTTGGCGGACGCATTACCTTTAGGTTACCACTCCACAGATGTAATTTAAGGGCGGGATCAGGGTGGGGGATGGGGAATCATTTTCATTCGGAACAACATGTCACAGTACCCCACAGTTATAGATAAAACAGGACAGCAAGAAAATCTCACACAACAAAGTCTCTGTCCTGATGTACGTACATGTGAAGAAAGCGACGGACATGTTCACCCCTGATGTGTGTACATGTGAAGAAAGCGACGGACATGTTCACCCTGTTGTTGTTGCTGTGCGGCAGGGTGTCCCACGGCTGGTGGAGGTGTCAGAGGCCTGCGTGTACGTGTTCGAGTGGGAGACGAACGTGGTGTGCAGCGACACTGCAGTGGAGAAGGAGACCACCAACTGCACTTACTACGACCAGAGGACAGACTACCTCTTCGACCTGTCCGCTCTGAAAGACATGCAACAGGTAAAGCTGGGTTATTTTGTGTGTGTGTGTTGGGAGGGGTTTGGGGGTGGGGGTGGGGGTGGTGCAGGGGGGGATGTGGGGGGGGTGGATGTGGAAATGAGTATGGATTAAAGTGTTTGATAGTGGTGAGAAACAACAAAGCTGTACTTAGCTATTATGTCCAGTGCATTTGCAAATATTTCATCACTGTTTCCACCCATAAGATACAGAGATTTGATTAAAAAAAATTTTTTTTTTTTTTAAATACTTTTTGTATGTTTTTCTCTGGTTATCTTCCCATTATTGTGAGCTATGTACTCCTGTCAACATTGAGCGCATGATAACTGCAATCTCCATAAATTTTCCTTCAGTAGAACATACACATTAATGATTATATATATATATAGAGAGAGGGGGGGGGGAGAGACAGATGTTTTTTTAGGGTGGTGATTTTTTTTGTTTTGTTTACCAATATTTCCCTGGATTAAAGGGTTAGAAATTGTTGGGTTTTTTTTCAATGACACAGCTCTCTTTACTGAAATAAGAAACAACATACATTTTTTTCCTGTCAGTGATGAAACAGAGCAACAAAATTATGATAACTTTATCTGTTTAAAGTACAATGTATGAGCAATCATCATGCAAAATTTCAAGGATATCTCTTTGTATTTGAGGAAGTAGTGAACATATTTTTGCATTTAGGAGGAAACCCCTGAGTTTTTTTCTTGCCACACAGGAATGACAAAATTGTTGAAACGTTCTGCAGGAAAGGGGTTAAGATTAAAAGATAATAGTAATAACCTGATCCCAAAAATATTTTTCGCAACCAGAATTGTAGTTCTTAGCTTTGAAGCAGATCAGAGCTAATACAAGGGCAGCACTAAAAAGCAAAAAAACCATTCCCAACACACTTTTTTTTTTTCTTTTTTTTTTCTGAAACATTTTTAAAGTTTGTGATTAAAAACGTACGTAAACCATGATTTATTGTTCTGACGACAACACAGATCGACAGCCCGCAAGGGGGGAAAATCTCCATCCAAGCCTGCGGTTCCCTGCCCACCAACCTGTCTGCATCGTGCCAGGGGGCGGCAGTGTGTCTGGTGGGCAGCAGGGGCAGTGGCAGCGCCAGCCTCCAGGACGGGTCCTTTGGCAGCGCCACCACTGGGCAGTTCCAGATGGATGGGGAGCAACTCAAACTGTCCTTCTCCAGTGGGCAGAAGTGCCAGCATGGTGGGTAGTGTTGTTTCTTCTGGCTGGTTGTGTGGGGTTATTTTTACAGGGTTTTTTTATTTTTTATTCATTTTAGATTGAGTTAACATTTGGAGATCAGTTGAGGAATCGCTTGACTTAATTTCATCCAAGACGTGTTAATCTGAACTAGGTCTTTTAACACACTCACATTCAAACTAGTGCGCTTCAAAGACAGTTTAAAAATCAAGTAAAGAACAAATGGATTCACGCATCCAAGCACACACGTTCTCATGCTCCAAGAAACTTCACGAAAAAGATTGGAAAACAGAAAAACTTACACATCTGTCCTTGCATTTTTGGATGCAAATTTCACCTGTGAGGGATTATTAACAGAGTGATAATGTATTGTAAGGGCTTAATAAAGTGATATTGTATTGTGAGGGATTCATTAAGTGAGCTTGTAGTGTGAGGACTTGATAAAGTGATCTTGTAGTGTGAGGGCTTGATAAAGTGATCTTGTAGTATGAGGGCTTGATAAAGTGATCTTGTAGTATGAGGGCTTGATAAAGTGATCTTGTAGTGTGAGTTCCTAATAAAGTGATATTGTATTGTGAGGGCGCAAAAAAAAAATATTGCCATTTTCTGAATGTTCTTACATTCACAAGTACCATACCATAGCCAAAGACGTGGAACAAGCTCCCAGATAACCTCCGTCATTCTGATTCCCTCCCATCTTTTAAATCTCGTCTCAGAACTCACCTTTTCCCTCAGCAATAAGTTCAATTGTGGCAGGTCTTCTTCTTTTTCTGCGTTCACTCGTATGCACACGAGTGGGGTTTTACGTGTATGACCGTTTTTACCCCACCATGTAGGCAGCCATACTCCGTTTTCGGGGGTGTGCATGATGGGTATGTTCTTGTTTCCATAACCCACCGAACGCTGACATGGATTACAGGATCTTTAACGTGCGTGTTTGATCTTCTGCTTGCATATACACACGAAGGGGGTTCAGGCACTAGCAGGTCTGCACATATGTTGACCTGGGAGATCGTAAAAATCTCCACCCTTTACCCACCAGGCACCGTCACCGTGATTCGAACCCGGGACCCTCAGATTGACAGTCCAACGCTTTAACCACTTGGCTATTGCGCCCATCTTTGTGGCAGGTCCACTTCCTTTGCGCTAGCTGTGCTTGACTATGTGTGTATGCATATGTATGTTTACATAACTACGTGCATGTATATGAATGTGTATAGTGTGTGCGTGTGATTATGTATGTTTGTGCCTGCCTGTGTGTGTGTATGTGTTAGGGTAGCTGTTAGACACACATGTATGTTAAAATGTATTATGCATTGTGTGTGTGTGTGTGTGTAGTCACATTTTGGTGTGTGTATGTAACATTGATGTAACATTTTATGTTAACAAAAGCTTTTTTGTAAAGCACCTAGAGCAGATTTCTGGATAGTGTGCTATATAAGTATCCATTATTATTATTATTATTATTACCATGGAAGTCATCATTTAAATGTTCAATCAGTGGTGAAACAAATGCTTGCAGACCCATCAAGAACAGCCAGCACCAACATATTCTTTGAGTGTGACCACAGTGCAGGCAACGGACAGCCTGAACCAATGCCAGTGAGTGTGCAGAGTTTGGATGTTTGTGTTGTGTGTGTGTGTGTGTGTGTGTGTGCTTTGGGGATTTGGGATGGGAGGGGTGGGTGGGTGGGTATCAGCATTTTCTGTTTTGAGACTGTGGAAATTATTCTGGTGTTTTACTTTCTTGTATCAATCATGGTATGTTTTTGGTTTGTTTAGTCGGTTTTGTTGTGTTTTCAGTATGTTAGCTCAGAGTGATAAAATTGTTTGTTTGTTTTGGGTGGGTTTTTTTTTTTTTTTTTTTTGTGTGTTTTGTTTTTTTGGTTTTGGGGGAAGGGGGGGGAGGTTGCTGGACTTCTTGTTTATCATTTTGATGTGCGCCTTACAATGTGCTGATTTTTACTTAAGTTTTTTTTTTAACCAGAATCTTTTTTCCTTTTTGATTTTGTTTGTTTTGTTTTGTTTTGTTTTTTTTGGGGGGTGGGGGGGATGTGGGGGCGGGAGGGGGAGGGAGGGGGGGGGGGTTGGGGAGATGGACCTAATAATCCAAAGCACAGTAAATAGTCAGTAAACTGTGGTAATGGAAGCTTGTAGTTTTTAACCTGCGGCTGACAAAAGTTTGTAGTCAGCAGTGACTGTGTTTGTACATGTTTTATGAGTCAACGGTTTGCCATGTGTTTTTTTCCTTGTTTATTATTGTTGCCATGAAATGATGTATCTGCAAGGAGAATGTTTCTGTGTAACATAATTTCAAAAGAGGGCCCTAGTCAGGGATTCAAAGGGGAGGTAACCTACTTCGGGAGGTTATCGGCCGTAGCTACTTTCGTTTTCTCCGCATAGGCGGGTAGTAGTTTGCACAGGACAGGAATCAGACCCCTGCCGGAGTCTGCACTAGTGGGTCACGGTAAGTATTTTACTTAAATGTAATTTTAGGAAGAAAATTTCCTTTTTATTGGATTGTCCAATGTTAATAGGAAAAAGGATGAATTATTGAGTGCCTGTGAGTATGGTTGTGTATAGATTTATCCATCATCTGACATAAGGATGAAGAGTCTCAACTTAAAACTAGTGAAACATGTTTTTATTCGATTGTCCAATGTTAACAAAATGTCACTAGGAGAAAGAATGAATTATTGAGTGCCTATGAGTGTGCCTGTGAGTATGCACAAGTTTTTATATTGATATGCACTTGTATGTATCCTAATTTCTACTGTATCTGTGTTTGTGTATGATTTTCGATTTATGTTCGTACCTTGTTATGTACTGTCCCCCCCCCCCCCCCCCCCCCCCCCACAGTATTCCTTGTGACCCCGGTACACTTGGTAATAAAGACATATTCTATTCTATTCTATTGTGTATAGATTTATCTGTTGGATTAAGACTCTTAATGAGTCTTTTGAATTAAAACCAGTGAAATGAACTGAAGAAAGTGACGTTTGGCTGAAAGTTTGTGTCTATGGTTCCAGCATTTCTCATGTGAACTGAATTTCAAGTGGCGCACCAGCTTGGTTTGTCCTCCGCTGATTCAAGACTGCGTTGTGTCGTCTGGAGACGCAACCTTTGACCTCACCATCTTATCCCAGACCAGAGAATCCTGGGAGTTTATCCATGAAGATGGCAGCAGGTACAGGTTTTGATTTGGTCAAGTGTGTGTGTGAGTGTGTGTGTGTGCTGATGTATGTCAGTTGATTATGAAATTAGTATAAACAGTAAAAAGCAAAAATAAAGGGGTGTAGGTTGTGTGTGTGTGTGAGTGTCTGTGTGTGTTAGTGATCAGTTTTAAACTCATTGTGTGTATATGTATGCTTGTGTGTGTGTGCATGTGTGTTTGCGTGCCTGTGTGTGTGCATGCGTGTGTATATGTATGCATGTGTGTGTGTGTGTGTTTCTGATTTTCATAAAAGACTGTTACGCAATAAGTATTTATGTTCAATGTCTCGATTCTCATTTTGAACTTATTTTCTTTAGGTAAAAGGGTACAAATAAAATTCGGCTAATTCATTAAAACATACAGTGTTGCGGAGGAAGCTTTCATATATATATCTTTTAAAGAGTGTTAACATTTATTTTACCTTTGGTGCTCACATTATGCTACATCTGGTTGTGTTTTTGATTATTTTGTTTTCTGAAATCCTCTGTTCCTCAAACCGCAAGTTAATTAAAAGTTTGAAATTTGTGTGTGCGTGTGTGTGTGTGTGTGTGTGTGTGTGTGTATGTGTGTGTGCGTGTGTGCGTGTGTGTGCGTGCGTGTGCATGCGTGTGTGTGTGTGTGCGTGTGTGTGTGTGCGTGTGTGCGTGTGTGCGCGTGTGTGTGTGCGTGTGTGTGTGCGTGCGTGTGTGCGTGTGTGTGTGTGTGTGTGTGTGTGCGTGTGTGTGTGCGTGTGTGTGTGTGTGTGTGTGTGTGTGTGTGTGTGCGTGCGTGTGGACCAGGTACTGGATCAACCTGTGCCAAGTGGTGCATGGGGAGGCACGGAAGGAGAAGTGCCCGCCCAACTCTGCTGTGTGTCGACACACCAAGGACGGCCAGGTGGACATGCTCGGAGATTTGAGATCACAGAAGATCTCTGTGGAAGGTGAGGTTTGTTTGTTCGTGTATGTGTGTGTGTTTGTGAGTGTGTGTGTGTGAGCGAGGGGGGTCTAGTGGAGTGGGAATCTGTGATTGGGTGTATGTTTGACGGGCGCAATAGCCGAATGGTTAAAGCGTTGGACTGTAAATCTGAGGGTCCTGGGTTCGAATCACGGTGACGGTGCCTGGTGGGTGAAGGGTGGAGATTTTTACGATCTCCCAGGTCAACATATGTGCAGACCTGCTAGTGCCTGAACCCCCTTCATGTGTATATGCAAACAGAAGATCAAATACGCACGTTAAAGATCCTGTAATCCATGTCAGCGTTCGGTGGGTTATGGAAACAAGAACATACCCAGCATGCACACCCCCGAAAACGGAGTATGGCTGCCTACATGGCGGGGTGAAAACGGTCATACACGTAAAAGCCCACTCGTGTGCATATGAGTGAACGTGGGAGTTGCAGCCCTCGAACGCAGAAGAAGAAGAAGGTGTATGTTTGCATGTGAGCGTGCATGTGTGAACTTAATGTGTGTGTGTGTGTATGGGAGGGGGATATGAAGGTGTAGAGATTTGTGGGTGGGCGGGTGTGTTGTGTTTGTGTATTTGAGTTGGGGAATTTTATTTGTGTGTATATGCATGTGTGTGAACTTTGTGTGAACTCGTGTGTGTGTGTGTGTGTATGCATTCATTTGTGAGAATTTGTGTGTGTGTGTGTGTGTGTGTGTCACTCTGTCCATGTGTGTGTGTGTGTGTGTGTGTGTGGATAGGTGTATTTGTATATGTGTGTATTTATGTGTGCATGTTTGTGTGAACTTCACTTGTGTGTGTGTGTGTGTGTGTGTGTGTGTGTGAACTTGTGTGTGGGTGAATTTACATGTGTGAACTTGTGTGAATGCGAACTTGTGTGTGGGTGAATTTACATGTGAATTTGTGTGTGTGTGAAAACTTGTGTGCATGTGAAATAATGTGTGTGAATGTGTGTGTTCGTGTGAATTTGGGTGTATGTGAACTTGTGTGTATTCGAACTTGGGTGAGTGTGAACTTGCTTGTGTGATCTTATGATTGTGAACTTGTGTGTGTGTGTGTGTGTGTGAATTGAACGTGTGCATGTGTGTGAATTTGTGTGTGTGATCTTGTGTATGTGTGAACTTGTGTGTGTGTGTGTGTGTGATCTTATGCGTGTGAACTTGTGTGTGTGTGTGTGTGAACTTAACGTGTGCATGTGTGTGAACTTAACATGTGCATGTGTGTGCACTTATGCATGTGTGAACTTGTGTGTGTGCTTGTATGTTTGTGTATTTATGTGTGCATGTTTGTGTGAACTTCACTTGTGTGTGTGTGTGTGTGAACTTGTGTGTGGGTGAATTTACATGTGTGAACTTGTGTGAATGTGAACTTGTGTGTGGGTGAATTTACATGTGAATTTGTGTGTGTGTGTGAACTTGTGTGCATGTGAAATAATGTGCGTGAACGTTTGTGTTCGTATGAATTTGGGTGTTTGTGAACTTGTGTGTATTCGAACTTGGGTGAGTGTGAACTTGCGTGTGTGGTCTTACGATTGTGAACTTGTGTGTGTGTGTGTGTGTGTGAGTGTGTGTGTGTGTGTGAATTTGTGTGTGTGAACTTGTGTGTGTGTGATCTTATGCGTGTGAACTTGTGTGTGTGTGTGTGTGAACTTAACGTGTGCATGTGTGTGAACTTAACGTGTGCATGTGTGTGAACTTATGCATGTGTGAACTGTGTGTGTGTGTGTGTGTGTGTGTTCCAGAGGATGGCACGGTGGTGATTGAGTACTCGCAAGGCACCAGCGCCTGCTCGTCGGGGCGTCGACGCAGCAACAACCCCCTGGCCCGATCCGTCATCCGCCTCCAGTGCGGCACCACTGTCGGCTCTCCCGTCCTCCAGTCCAGGTCAGTGGGCTTGTGGGAGAGGAAAGTAGCCTTCGTCTTTTTATTGTGTGTGTTTGTGTGTGGCAGAATGGTTAACACACTTATTTGCCAACACAGTGTCCATGAGGGTCTTAGTTCGAATCCTGCTCGATGGGCGCAGTAGCCGAGTGGTTAAAGCGTTGGACTGTCAGTCTGAGGGTCCCGGGTTCGAATCACGGTGACGGCGCCTGGTGGGTAAAGGGTGGAGATTTTTACGATCTCCCAGGTCAACATATGTGCAGACCTGCTAGTGCCTGAACCCCCTAAGTGTGTATATGCAAGCAGAAGATCAAATACGCACGTTAAAGATCCTGTAATCCATGTCAGCGTTCAGTGGGTTATGGAAACAAGAACATACCCAGCATGCACTCCCCCGAAAACGGAGTATGGCTGCCTACTTGGTGGGGTAAAAACGGTCATACACGTAAAAGCCCACTCGTGTGCATACGAGTGAACGCAGAAGAAGAAGAAAAATCCTGCTCGTGCCCTTCCTCCCAAGTCTGACTTTACTCACTCGGGACGACAAGTTTTCTCTCTTGCTTTTCCCCACAGATGGCCCGTTTGTAAGGGTTTGGAAAAAAAATTACAATAAATACAAAATACAGAGTAAGAAAATGAAACTTTCAGAACTGGATTATTATGTGTTGGGCTATTGCATAAAAAAAAAAATCAAATTTCTCATCTTATTTTTAGTTTTGCCATATGTAGAAAATACTGCCAATTTTTCACCCCGAATCACCATACCCATGCTCGCTTTCTGCATTAAATTTGCTTTCTTCTTCATCATCATCCACCTCTTCAATGTCCGACCCTTCAGTTTGTAGCATTTCAAGTACTTTGGCAACCCTAAAACGTTGCCGTCGCTGCCTTGTTCGCTTCACATTTTGAGAAGAGCCCGCTTTGCTAACAGGCTGGCACATGAGCAGACAACCGGTCAGTGACTTTGTCAGCATGTGTGTGAGACGGGCCACACATGGCAGGCTGACCAATCATACCATTCGATTGTGGAGTGACCCAGAATAGCGCACTCTGCTTGGCTAATCACAAAATTACGTGTACAGCGCGTGATGGATTTTATTTCTTTAAAATGCTATTCCATTCCGTCGTCTGAAACCGAATACATTTTATGTAGGAATGCTCATGCATTCCTTCGTCCGGAGAGAGTTAATCAAACTGAGTGTTTAGTCATTTGGATGAGATGAAAAACCAAAGTCACGTGTGCAGCACGCACTTGGCACACTGGAAAAGAACCAATGGCAACAAAAGTATTGTTGTCTGGAACAATTCTGTCGAAAAAAATCTACTCTGATAAGAACACAAATATTATATGCATACACTCAAGGCCTGTCTAACTGCATTGCGTTACACTGCTGGTCAGGCATCTGCCTGGTAGTTGTTTGTGTAGTATATATGGATTTGTCCCAATGCAGTGAGTGACACCTCCTATACGAATGGCGAAAGAGACGATGTTAACAGCGTTTCAGCCCAGTTACCATCATCAAAATATTGCAAGCGGAAGGCTCTTATACTGAAGAGGTGAATGTTGACAAAGAATACCACAATTCTAACAACGGAAGCTAAAGGTTGGGTCATTCAGACACCCATTGGACATCCGAGGGCACTGTGTAGAGGAGAAGAGAGGACTGGCCGTACTGAGTGAGTTAATTCCGTAGAAGGTTTAACTCACACTGGATGATGGCCTCCCATCGAGCCCTTCTGTTTACAGCTGTTTCGAATGAAGGAGCCCAATTGGGGCTTTGTAACATTTTGAATCTTTGGAGTGTCACCTAACATATTTGCATAATGACGTTAAAAGCACACAAAAAATCTTAAGTGACCTTTCCACTCTCCATTGCAACCAGTAGCAGACAGTGCTTTCAGATGAAGGAGCTTTTTAACGTTCTGAATTAATGCTGTGTTTCAAACTCATTGTGCTTTCAGTCTAATATCATCATCTTAGATGAACAGACTATAAATGAATAAATGAAAGATGCTTTCCTGGATTCATTTTTTATTTATCACGTTTGTGCAAATTTTGAACTAAAAAATTATGGTTGCTTTGATCATCTTACTGGAAGATACCCTAAAAATGGAGGAAGTTTTATGTTTTGTCCCCAACTAACTTATTGTGTTACTGATCAGTCTGGATACTTCACTTCATGATTTCTAATATTTGTTTTTGGTGATTTTTTTTATTTTTATTTATTTTTTTATTTTTTTACTAACCCATACTGCGGGGGAAAATCAGGCGAGCAAACTGGCAGCAGTAATTATATTTTATAATATTTTATTTTTATATAGTACTATAATACAAGCATAAGCAAGCTCTAAGCGCTTTACAATCCAGTACCTAAAGTGAAACAAGAAAGCATATAAAACGTTGTCGAAACATAAAACAGAATCATTAATATTATAAAAACACAATGCATAAAACTCACAAAATAACATGCTATCAATACTACAACTGTTACACTCCAACACTCACACAAACACACACGCACAGACACATGCATGATTAAACAGCTGAGATGACAGCAATTTTCACTTAAAATACATACATGTAAAAAGGAACAATTGTAATCTGCATGCCACAGATTTTTGTAAAAATGGGAAAATTATAGAAAAAAAAAAATTTTTGGATAGAAAAGGTAAAAGGGTAAAAATCGGGTCACTCTCCCTTTCGAACCACACCACCACCATCCATCTACCCACCCCCATTCTCTCTACTCTCCCATCACACACACACACATTGCCATAGGCCTGGGACAACAGCACTATTTGAGTTATGACAAGTATTTTTTAAAGAGATAAGTTTTAAGATTTGCTTTAAAGGTAGATAGATGAGTAAGCAAGGTAGTAGTTTGTGTTTACTGATTTTGTTTTCTTTTTGTGTTTCTTTAAAACATGAGTGTTATCGCATTTTGCTTTTTCAGCACCGAAGACATGGAGAACTGTCTGTTTCAATTCACCTGGAAAACCAGAGCTGTGTGCAAAAAGGACAGGTCAGTGGATTTTCTCAGATATGTGTTTAGTTGATTTGTTTTTCAGTGCAATGAAAAATATGTTAAGCCAAAGTTTTGTTGTACCTTTATATCAGTTTGTACAAAAAAATGTTCTTGATATGTTGTGTCTACTTATTTTGGTTAATTTTATGGAATTTTTAAATAAAAAAAAGTTGGTTTTTTTTAAGCATTTGTTCACTGTATTGTGTCCACTTATTTTTGTTACCTTTAGAAAAGTCCTTTAAAAAAAATGATAATATTCACTTTGCTATCATTTGTGGCAGGGGATTTTCAGAGCAAGTTTTTTTCCAATGCTTTTCTGACACAGTGTGTGTGTGTGTGTGTGTGTGTGTGTGTGTGTGTGGACAGTTTGCCCCAGGTGCTAACGGACGTCAACCAGGTGATTCAGGACCCACGGTCAGGGGGCAGTATTGACCTGCGTCCACTGCTCAGGGGAGGGTAAGTCATGTAGTGGCACAAATATAGAACAGCAGTGATTTCCACTTTAACCCATTTCATCCCTCATTGACATCTAAGTAGTCTTTATTTTCTTGACCAGGTTATTTTCCAGTGGTGAAAAGTGAAAGAGGGATTCAGTCAGAAAAAAATATTTAGTTAATTCTGTTCCTGAATGCATGGTTTTAAAATTTGGTGTGCTTGTTGTTTAGTATTGTATTACTCTTTGCCACTGTGCAAAATTCAGGCTGCTCTACCCAGGGAGAGAGCGTCGGTACAGTGTAGCGCCACCCTTTTTGTCTTTTATTGTTTTCTGCCTGCAAGTATATTTGTTTTCCTATCAAAGTTGATTTTTCTATAGAGATTGGCCAGGGACAGTCTTATCGTTGCTGTAGGTTCTTTTATGTGCACTAAGTGAATGCTGCTGCATCATTTCTAGAATGTTTTGTACTGGGGAGTGTTTTTCAGATGGCAACTTGGTGGTGAAAGAGTTAAACCCAACAATAATCAGAGACCAGAGGAAAAAGACATTATTGTACACAAACACAGATTGTAAAAAACATCTTTTTTTTTTTTCTTTTTTTTTTTTTTAACAGCAATCATCATGTCTTTGATGGGAAGTTCAAGTACATCATGAACCAGGAATGACCCCACCCCACAATTTTTTTTTTAAACTCGACAGTTTTCAGAGACGAGAGGAAAAAGTCATTATTGTACACAAACACAAACTGTAAAAACACCTCATAATTTTTTTATGTTTTTTTTTTCTGAACAGCAATCATCAGGCCTTTGATGGGAAGTACAAGTATATTGTGAACATGGAATGTGACCCTACCCCACAAATTTTTTTTTTTTTTTTTTTTTTTACCCAACAATAATCAGAGATGAGAGGAAAAAGTCATTATTGTACACAAACACAAAAGGGGAAAAAACCTTGTAATTTTTTTTTCTTTTGCTCTGGATTTTTTTTTTTTTTTTTTTTTTTTTTTTTTTTTTTTTCAAACAGCAATCATCAGGCCTTTGATGGGAAGTACAAATACATAGTGAACCTGGAGGGTCACCTGGCCCTGGACCACAACAACGCCGCCACCTCCGCCTGCAGCACGGCAGCCGTGTGTCAGCAGCTCAGCGACGACGCCAGCTACCATCACAACCTCGGCACCTTCGCTTCTCACCAGTACTACCTGAACGGTGGGTGGTTTTTTTGCATCCTTTGTGTGTGTTTTCATTTTGATTTTAACTCCTTCTACTTGAGGTAAAAGTTATTTGGTGTCATATACTGTACCATGTCAAACTGATGCAAACTAGCCCTATCGGTTTGCTCTGCTTGGCCAAATTTTGCGCGGCTAACAGTGAAAAGACAAGCAGTCTTGCCCCGGTCCGCTCTCAGCCAATCAAACGCCTCTAAAAGCTATAAGCGCTGAATCATTCCTTTGGCCAAACTTGTACCATGATTGCTTTCCTTGTGGACCAGGTACGAGTATTCTCATACCAACACACAATTCTAATTTCATTCATTCTTGCTTGGTACAGTTGGCATTCTAAACTGAACCGTTAACGGATTCTGGAAGCATGAAAACAAAGCTTTCTTTGACCAATTAAATCATTAATTCTCCATCTATTTTTTGCTGTTTTAGTGAACCATCCTGTTTTTTTTTTCAGCAGTGGTCTTATGTAGTGCTGGTGCAGGGGTGTTGTAGCAGGCATGTAGGTGTGGGGTAGAATGAGTTAAAGGATGACTGGTGCGGTGACGGGAATGGTTACAGCACTGGATTTTTTTTTTTACAGTTATATGCAAAGATTTACAGACAGTGGCCATGATGTTTAATCCTTTGAGCCCTGACCACCGCTTTACCGGTGGTAAAGAAAAATGACATAATGCCTAGCCACCGGTTGAGCGGTGCGTAAACACTTGTGTCGTGTTTTGCTATTGGTTGACTTATATTGAAGAGCCAATCAGAAAAACCGTAATATTCTGATGTCAGCGAATGTAGTACCAACATGGCCGCACCTTTTCACTGTGTTTTGTGCATGTGCTTTGGATAAAAAAAAAGATCGATTTCAATATAAGTCAACCAACAGCAAAACACGACACAAGTGTTTACGCAACGCTCAACCGGTGGCTAGGCATTATGTCATTTTTCTCTACCACCGGTAAAGCGGTGGTCAGGGCACTCTTTTTATATCTGCCGTGACACATTAAATACCCATTATATGCAAATTTTGGCTCAGGAGCTCAGGCAGAAGGGTTAAAATTGCTCAGGAACTCAGGGCTCAAAGGATTAACAATGATACATGTCTGTGTAAAGATATACAAACTGTGGCCATGATTTGTAGCAATGGTACAGGTGGATGGAAAGATATACAAACAGTGGCCCTGATTTGTAGCTATGGTACAAATGTGTGGAAAGGTATACAAACAGTGGCCTTGATTTGTAGCTATGGTACAAATGTGTAGAAAGGTATACAAACAGTGGCCATGGTTTGTAATAATGATACAAGTATGTGTGAAGATACACAAGCCCTGGCCATGATTGGTAACAATGATACAAGTATGTCGAGAGATGTACAGACAAAGAATGTGAATTCTGATTGGCAGAGGACCAGCTGGAAGTGATGTACACGTCCACAGAGAAGTGCTTCGGGAAGTACAGTGACAAGTACATCACCAGCATCATCACCTTCAGCTGTAGTTCCAGCGACCGGGTACAGTTCTTTTTTTCAGTGTGAATTATTTCATATGCTCGTTTTGTAAATAATAAACAGTATACAAATAGACATTATCCTGTCCAGACATTTAGAACAAATATGTTTAATTATGGACCTGTCAGGACTTATTACGCATCTGTCCAGACATGTAAGGTAATTATGCATCTGTCCAGATATGTAGGGCAATTATGCATCTGTCCAGATATGTAGGGTAACTATACATCGGTCCAGATATGTAGGGTAATTATGACAATTATGCATCTGTCCAGGTATGTAGAGTAATTATGGCAATTATGCATCTGTCCAGATATGTAGGGTAATTATGGCATTTATGCATCTGTCCAGATATGTAGGGTAACTATACATCTGTCCAGATATGTAGAGTAATTATGACAATTGTGCATCTGTCCAGATATGTAGAGTAATTAGGGCAATTATGCATCTGTCCATATATGTAGGGTAATTATGGCAATTATGCACCTATCCAGATATGTAGGGTAATTATGGCAATTATGCATCTGTCCAGATTTGTAGGGTAATTATGGCAGTTATGCATCTGTCTAGATATGTAGGGTAACTATGCATCTGTCCAGATATGTAAGTTAATTATGGCAATTATGCATCTATCCAGATATGTAGGGTAATTATGGCAATTATGCATCTGTCCAGATATGTAGGGTAATTATGGCAATTATGCATATATCCAGATATGTAGGGTAACTATGCATCTGTCCATACATGTAGGGTAATTACGCATCTGTCCAGATCTGTAGGAAAAAAAATTATGCACCTGTCGAGAATTTTGGAGTAACTATGTGTACACCAGTGGAGTCGTTATGCATCTGTCCAGACCTGTGGAGTGATAATTCACCAGTCAAGACCTGTTGAGTAATGTTCCCGTCAGGACCAGTAAAGTGACAGTGCACTTGTGAAGACCTGTCAAGTGAATGATGCACCTGTCAAGACCTTGTAGAATAATTACGCAAGTGTCAAGCCCTGTCAAGTGATGGACGCACCTGTCATTATCTGTGAAGTGATAACACACCAGTCCAGACCTATGCGGTGATTGTAGTGACACTGACCATACCATTGTATCTTTTCCCCTCAGAGGACAGATCCGGTTTTCCGGTACAGAACATTGGATTGCACCTACCTCTTCACCTGGGAGACACCTGCAGCATGCATGCAGGCAAAAATGTAAGTTGGTTGTACTTTTTTGACTCACTTGTGTAAACAAAGTGAGTCTATGTTTTAACCCGGTGTTCGGTTGTCTGTGTGTGTGTGTCTGTGTGTGTGTCCTTGTGTCTGTGTGTCCGTGGTAAACTTTAACATTGACATTTTCTCTGCAACTACTTTGTCAGTTGACACCAAATTTGGCATAAACATAGGAAAAATTCAGTTCTTTCCACTCATCTTGTTTAAAACAATATTGCGCCTCTGGCATGGGCACAAAAAAATAAAGAATGAAGCCTAGTTATATGCAAACTGCATTTACTGTTATATTTATATTTTTTGTATTCTCTAAACTTGGCACTTTGATCTGATATTCTGACCCAACAGCTAGAGCAGTCATTATTATCATTTTTTGTTCAAACAGGAACTTCTTTTGCTAAGCATGGAAGTTTTATTTATTTTGCAAACGTTTTGGTGCAGAGGGTAAAAAAGGGAAATTACTCTGTAATGCTAGTGGAGTTAATTTGCTTTAAACTGATCTTTCTCATCTTAAACATTACATTTTGAAATTATACTCAATACATAAAAAGCTTGGATTTTTTTTAAGTGTATCACAAGTGAGTCTTGAAGGCCTTGCCTCTCTTGTCTTACTTTCAAGTAAGTTTTGCGGTTTGTAGGGGCAAACTCGCATACGCGCAAGTACACATGCACAAATGCTGAACGTTTGTGTGTGTGTGTGTGTGAATGTGTGTGCTGCCTGCAAAGAAAGTTCTTTTCTTTGAAACACTGCAGATAGCAATAAAGAAAGCGAACATGTTCATGTCATGATAAAACAGAAATGAATATTTATCGCATGTCTGTCAGTGTTGTTGAAGCGTGTAGATGTTTATACGATGACAGCTTGAGTGATCTGTCTGAAGCACACAAAAGTACCTGAAAATATCAGGCATATTCATCCTGCTTCAACTTGAAAAGACTGAAACGCACAAAGGTTAGTCTCCTACACATCACCTTTTACATGGGAAAGTAGGCAAGTGTCAGGGGAGAGACAGTAACAAGAGCGACAGAGCTTTATATATATATATATTTGTGTGTGTGTGTGTGTGTGTGTGCACTTGCATGTTTGTGTAAGAAAGTGAGCCAGACAGATGAGATACTGTGTTGAGTGTACAGGGAAAAGATATAAAATATCCTTTTGTACCAGTCTTATGTAAAATATACTGATAAAATCTTGTAAACACAGCAGTGTGGAAATTAGACAGACAAGATACTGTTTTCACTGGGTTTTTTTTTTGTTTTTTTTTTGCCACACACAGAAAAAAGAAATCCTTTGGTACCAGTGTTGTGTAAAATACACTGATAGAATCTTAATAACACAGCTATGTGGAAATTTGCAGAGAGGTAGCCACTGGAGGCAGCGTTGACGATTCACAAATATCAGCCAGTGGGAAAAGCGACACTGGAGGCATCAACAAGACGACGCTGATCACCGTGGTGTCCATCTTCTCTGGGGTCCTCATCATCTGTCTTCTGGCTGTCGTCTTCCATAAACCTGAGAGAAGGTCGGCTGATAGATATGGATCCTTCGTGGTTGTTTTTTTTCTTTGTTTTTTTGTGTTTTTTATTTTTTGGGGGAGGGGGTTGGAGGGGTGGGGGGCAGGGGGGAAGGTGGATTGCCATCAAAAACGCATAAGAAATTTTCAAACAAGAAAAGAAGCAGGTCTGCTGTAACTGACAAATACAATTTAATTACACATACATAATGGCTGCCGTCAAAAGAGGGCGCTAGCCAGCGGGACAAAGGGGAGGTTACCTACTTCCGGGAGGTTATCGGCCGTAGTTTCGTTTTCTCCGCATAGGCGGATAGTAGTTTGCACAGGACAGGAATGTCAGACCCCTGCCGGAGTCTGCACTAGTTGGGTCATGGTTAAGTATGTTATTTAAACGTATTTTTAGATAGAAAATTTCCTTTTGATTACACATACTTAACTGTGACCCACTAGTGCAGACTCTGGCAAGGGTCTGATTCCTGTCCTGTGCAAACTACTACCCGCCTATGCAGAGAAAACGATACAAATATGTGTCATTTGCTTTTGTGTGTCCATCTATGCAAGCTATCTAAAAAAGAATCGCTGTCAATGGGTTTTTTTAAATGTTCACTGTTTTAATGGGTTTTTTTATTTGAATTGAAGATGACTGCAGTAGCATTATTATGTTTGTGCATATGTCATTTGTGTTTACCATTGTTTCCATTTGGTTTCAGTCTTTTTAAAAAAAATGTATGATGCTTAATTTCAGAGCGGCTGCTGCTGCAAGGTTGAAGCGCATCGTTTTATGCCAGCGGAGTACGGAGAACCAGATACGATATTCTGTTGTGAGTGGTGTTGAATCTCCATCTTCTCATTAGCTGTTAACTGTTTTCCTTTCTCATTACCCTTGTGGAATAAACTGTTGTTCTTTCGTTTCATTTGTCTTTCCTTTCTGTACTTGTTTGTTTTGTTTTGTTTTATTTTTCACACTCTACTGTAAATGTAGCAGTGTGTTATGTATGCCAGCAGAAAGAGCTAGACTTGAACTTGGCACACTGTCAAAATCCAATGGGTGTTTTTTGTTGTTGTTTTTTTGTTTTGTTTTTTTTTTACTGTTATATAGTGTACTGGTACATGTATTGTGTGTGCGTGTGCGTGTGTTTATGTAAGTTTGTGCCTGCCTGTGTGTGCATATGTGTTAGGGTAGCTGTTAGATACACATATATGTTAAAATGTATGTATGCAGCGTGTGTGTGTGTGTGTGTGTGTAGTCACATTTTGGTGTGTGTATGTAACATAGATATTATGTTTTATGTTAACAAAAGCGTTTTTGTAAAGCACCTAGAGCAGATTTCTGGATAGTGTGCTATATAAGTATCCATTATTATTCTTTGACCTGACTGACTTGTAGCCAAGACTGGAAGTGGTACTCACTTTTGCTCCATAAAAAAAATATATATATATATATATATTGACAACCAATGTTCTCACTGTTTCTTTTGTTGTTTTGCTTGCAGTTGGCTCAGATGGAGGAGGACCCTGAAGCGGACGGTTTGGGAACCAATCCGTTTGAGGAGGACATGGAGAACGAACTCCAGAACGGAGACACCATGGGTGTGGGTGTGGGTGTGGGCGTGCGTGGTTACCATGACGACAGTGATGACGACATGCTTCTGTGATACGGGATCAATAACTGTTCTGCCGTTTTTGTCTATCTTTTAGGGGAGTGTGGGGGGGGGGGGGGGGGGGGGGAGCTTCATCATCAAGAAGCTGTATTGATGACTTTGTGAGGGAGTTATGTGTTAGTGCTGATTGAAGACAAAATGATTGGTGGAGATGGTTTTGCCTTTGCTGGACACAAGAGAGAACTGGTTCCTGAGCGGGAAACGTTGCATCAGTGACTCCTGTGCAGAGCTGCATCCAGATTTTCGTTGTTGTAAGACCAGAATTTGACCAGACTCGAGTGTGCTATGTTTTTACTTTACTGTCAGCGTGGACCGAGGTCTCTTGTCTACAGTGCATTCCCTCACTCGCACACACACATACACAACACAAATACACACGCACATACAAAAGAAAAGTTTATAAAATTGCTACTGCTTTTATGCATATTTATTTCAAACAGTCTGCCCCAAAATATGTACAACTTCAAATGTGGAATGCCATTTAGGTGTTCTGAAATAGTGTGCTGTTTAAAAACCACACAGAAAGTCGTGAGCTGTTGAGATGCTTATGGTGGTGTACTTACTGGTGTCATTTGAGAGAGAGAATGAGAGTTTGTATTATTTCTTTCAGTAATCATAGCGGAAAAGAGAGAGAGAGTGTATGTGTGTGACTAAAATAGAGAGGAATTTCAAATCCTCTTTTGTTAGATTATATTCAAGTGATAAGTGTGTGTGTGTGTGTGTTTGTGTGTGCGTACACACGCATTCATGCATCTGTGTATGCATGGCTGTCTGAGAATGTTGTTTGTGTGTGAGTTTTTGTTTGTATGCATGTGAGAAAGAGATTTATCAGTTAATACCAATTCTTTTGTGCTGTCACTTGTTGCCAAACATTATTTTTTATGTTACAAGGGTATGGCTCTCACATGAATAGCACTCCTGATCTTTCACAATTATGTTTTGTTTAATGCTCACTGCTACATAATGTGTAAGTCATAAAGAAATTGCTTTGTGAGTTGCCCTTGAGGAGAATGGATACAGTTTCCCCACAGACAGTAAAACGGAAGACCAGCTTGTATCCTTGGCAGGGTCTGCATCGCATAATCCATTGTACAGTTTGCTGATCCGATTTTCTGTTGACGGTATGTGAATTGTTTGTCAAACAGAAAAGGTTTCTGTGTCAAGACTGCTCTTTAATCTTCCAGTATAAATTTAGTGGTTTCTGTTTCGAGACGTTAATTAACAGAATGCTGATCTTGCATTCACACATACGCACAACACATGCAGAACATTTTCTGTCCATTTTTTTAGTAAATGATACCAGCTTTTAGTTTTTGTTGGGTTTTTTGTTGTTGTTGTTTTTATCCAGCAAAATTGGGACATTTTATTTTCTATAATTTGATGATGCTCCCAGTGGGATCATAGGCGTCCATATAGATTTGGCACTACTTGACTAGGCTGTAGCAAAATGTCTTAATAAAATTACATACCCCAGCATTAACCAGGTCTGAGAGATACAGACACCTGCAGTGTTGCTCAGGAAAATGGAGCAACACTCCCAAAGACCAATCTGTGAAGTGGATGACCCAGAACTGTGTGGGTCCAGTTTTCCCATTAATAATAATGATAATAATAATGGATACTTATATAGCACACTATCCAGAAATCTGCTCTAGGTGCTTTACAAAAACGCTTTTGTTACCATAAAACATTACATCTATGTTACGTACACACACCAAAATGTGACTACACACACACACACGCACACACACATGCACACACACACACACACACACACACACACACTGCATACATACATTTTAACATACATGTGTATCTAACAGCTACCCTAACACATACGCACACATAGGCAGGCACAAACTTACACGCACACACAATACACGTTCATATACATGCATGTAGTTATGTACACATACATATGTATACACACATAGTCAAGCACAGCTAGCCATTAGAGCCCATAGCATTCTCAACTCTGGGAAGGAGTCAGACATAGGTCGAAAAAAAAAAAACCCACCTGATCGAGGCTTGAACCCATGCCCTCCCAGTCGATGCTAACCGCTAATGCCATGGCGGCAATGCTGGCAGTTTGTTTGTTTGTTTGTTTGTTTTCCAAATAGTTGACTGCATTGTACAGTGAACTGTTCCCTCATCAATTTGACCCTTCGCTGTGTGGGTGAACTTGGCTGCATTGTGAATACCATCCATTTTGAACGTCTCCTCTGCTAAACAAGTCTTCCTCATTTCACACTGACCATGCTTCATTCCATACTTTGAGGATTGTGTGTGTGTGTGTGTGTGTGTGTGTGTGTGTGTGTGAGACTTGCTTACTCTTTGGTGTGTGTCTGTGTGTGTATGTGTGTGCATAGACTTACTTTCTTGTGTGTGTGAATGCGTGGACGTAGGTGTGTGTTTATGAATTCATGAAGGTTAGTTGATTGCTCATCATGCGTGTTGTTATTGAATAACCACCCAACAAGCGTTTCAAAGCGTTGGCCTTGTATTCACCGATTCAGTACAGTTGATGTTAGATGCCTCTTGCTGTAACTAGATGTTTTCTCTGCATTGTTTAGTGGTCCTGACTTATTTCAGCCTGTTTTACTTTGTTCTTTGGTGTATGGACAGTGCAGTCCACTTTACCTTGACAGTGAGCTGAAAAATCATATTCGCTCATCAGTCCGCTCACAGGTTTTTGTTGAGGTGGAATGCTGGCTTTGTAATTGACATTCTTTTGAAACCAGTCAGTGTGTCTGTGACTTGGGATTCATGGACTGAAGGTTATAACTGAGGTTCCTGTTAAGTTTTTACAATGGAGCTGGGTTCATGGACTGTAGTTTATAACGGATGTTCCTGTGATGTTTTTACACTGGAGCCTGTTGAGTGTGGATTGTGGGATCTTTATCTATATATATATATATTTGTATTTCTCTTTTTATCACAACAGATTTTTCTGTGTGAAATTTGGGCTGCTCTCCCCAGGGAGAGTGCGTCACTACACTACAGCACCACCCATTTTTTTTTTTTTTTTTCCTGCGTGCAGTTTTATTTGTTTTTCCTATCGAAGTGGATTTTTCTACAGAATTTTGCCAGAAACAACCCTTTTGTTGCTGTGGGTTCATTTACGTGCGCTAAGTGCATGCTGCAAACGGGACCTTGGTTTATTGTCTTATCCAAATAACTAGCATGAAGACTACCACTCAAGGTCTAGTGGAGGGGGAGAAAATATCGGTGGCTGAGCTGTGATTTGAACCAGCACGCTCAGATTCTCTCTACTTCCTAGGCGGACATGTTACCACAAGGCCAGCACTCCACTATAACATGCACATATCAGTCTTCCTCTTGCATGAAGGGGGTTCAGGGACTTCCAGGCTTGCATGTGTATTGACTTTAAGAGATGAAACAAAAAAATGTTCGCCCTACCTCACACAGGCATTGCTGGAACAGGAAAGACAGATAATTCAGATGGAAGTCCATTGCTTGTACAGAAAGAAAAAAAGAAAGAAATGTGGGTGACACTGTGCTGTGGCAGTGCACTTTCTCCAAGGACTGCTATAATGCAATACAAACCTACAGCTTTGGCACCACCCATTGTCTTGTTGTACAATGTGGTTGTTGCAAGTACTTGATAGATTGTAGGGAATTTGTGTCAGATTTTTCGTTGTTGTTGGTTTTTTTGTTTTGGGGTTTTTTTTTGCTTGTCCGTTTGTTTCGTGCTGCTGCTGTTGAATTGTTTCAGCAGCATCACCCCCCCTATACATCTCCACTCAGGTTTGTTCACATCCATCACCATTCTTCAAGGATGTATCCATCCGAGTACTTGCTGACTTTGGTTCAGCTTGTGCATTAACAGTATCCAGCATGCATTCTGCCTCTAGAAAATTCTGAAAGTAGTGCAGCTGTACGGCGTCTAGCAAGAAATATATTGTGTGTTTTTCCTTCTGGTACTATGCTGACGACTAGTTGACCAACAAACAAGTGATGATGTGAAGGACCACTGCTTTGGGTATGTTAGCCATTGCTTGTTGTCAGGTTTGTGATGCTGGTTGTCAGAGGACTGTTTTTTTTATGAACAAATGACAGCTGTCTTTCACAAAGCTTCTGTGTTTTGTGTTCAAAGTGTTTAGAAACCTGTTTTTCATTTGCTTGATGCATCGTAGTGTGATTCCAGTGTCGACTGTGTTCTGATCTGAAAACTTCCAAAAATAACATCATTTCTGTGCTGCATCATTTAAGTTTTTTTGACTGGCCATGACTCTCTCTCTCTCACTTTTTCTTTATGAATAGATAAATATATTTATATATATTGTTTGCTGTTTCTTTTCACAGGTATCTCTGTTGTTTTAACTATACAGATGTTCTCTTTTGTTTACATATCATAGTTGGAATGGTCTCGTTTTCAGTTGTAAATTTATATAACAATGACTTATTTTACATAGTATTTATCAGGCCCTTGAATACAGTCGTGGTTTACTCATGCTGGTGTGGTGATATTTGTGTTCATGCAGTGACCGTGAACAACATGTTTTGATGTGATTATTGCTAAATGAGCTGATGCAATACTGACTGCCTGAAAGGAAAGTGGAGGGGAAAGAGGTGAAATAACTTATGATTCATGGACTGTTTGGCTTACGACAAGTTCATAGACCAATATATTACTACACTTTGATTGCATTGGACATATGAGCAAAGCTTTTTTTTTTCTTTTCTTTTCTTTTATTTGTAAACAGTTATCAATTTTTTGAAAATCCTGAATTGAATATGAATATTTTTGGATGAAAAATACAAAATTAGAGCGGCAACGGTAAATTTGTACAAGAAAGTCACAGAGAAATGGAGAAAATACAGTGAAAACCACTCTGGAATTTATTCTGCAATTATTGGCAGTCATTCTTAAAAAAAAAATAAAAAAAAAAAAAAAAGGAAAGGAAGAAGGTAATAAAGGAAGAGGAAAAAGCAACCTGTTCAAGACATAGTGACAGCAAACAGAAATCATTGATTCCTGTCTCGGAGAGAACAGTTTTGGGGTGCGTGCCAGAATTGAATCGGGTTCTTTGTGATACAGAGGTGTAGTGGTGGTGGCAGTGAGTGACTATGCAGACTATAATTTATGGTGCATCTGGCAGAAAAGCAGAATATCACTCATTATTAAGACCATTCCAGAGAAACAGAGACAGTATGTTTTAGAAAGGTGTATGTTGCTACTGAACAGAAAAATGTTACGTTGCTACTGAACTTTCAGCAAAGAACAACTGTTTTGTGCCGTGACATAATCAGAAAAAAAATCACTTGTATAATTTATCCGTTAAAATGCGAGATTGTTTATATATCTTTCAGATTGTATGCGTACATATTAGTTTTGTTTGCTTCTTCATGTAAGAAATGCTTGTGTATTTTTTCTCTATTTTCTGTGTGTGTTTGTTTCTCTTAAAGGAACTGGGCTTTCCTGTAATGATGGGGTATGAGCACTTAATGTTTCTACTGACTGTGAAGTGGAACGTTGGTCATGGTGATAGCGAAACTGGATTGAGGTTTGCACTGCTGGTTTCAGTAACGCATACTTGTGGTTCGGTGATACAGTGTACGTGGCCACTTGAATCTGTCCATCTCACTTGCTTTGTAATTCCTGTCACTGAACGGGGCATATCTGTAAATTTGCTTGTGCAGTGTGTTTGTGGTGTTATGAGATTTATCAGTTTAATTCTGTCGCAGGGGCTTCCACAAAAAAAAAAAAAAAAAGGAGGTAAAGTTTCAGTGAATAAGAATTTCTCTTTCTTTTTCCTTCATCCTGGTAATTAAGAGGATTGAACAGGAGTGTTTTGTCAAATGAAATACATGTAGCTTATTTTTGTTTTAAAAAGGCATCGATTTTTGTTTTATTTGTGTGCCTGTAACCTTGTAGGTATAAAACCGTAAAATGTGGTCATGAATTCGCCATTTTCAGTAGTAAAGTTATCTGATAAAAAGCTGTCATCAGTGTTATATTTGTTTTTAAGATATTTTTTTTTTTTAGTGAAACTGTAGTGTCAGGAAAAAAACCCAATGCTCCCAGGGATCAGTACTTTTAAACTTATTGTTTCTAAGAGAGTGGATAGGTGATCATCACATTTTGTGCTAAAATGAGTAAATATCTTCTCAAGTTTTATGGATCATCAGATTGGGTTGACACACAAGTTTCCTACTGATATGATGGCGGATGGTAACTGCTTCCCATTGATATTTTATTCTGATGTTTAGGATGGTCTGAAATAACTAAATATAAGTTAAGCATTTTTCAACTTGTGATTTTTTTTTTTTTTTTTTTTTTTTTACTTCATGACCTCACTTTTTTGGTTTCATACAAATGTGAGAGGGACAGTGTATGTGTGTGTGTGTGTTTGAAAGCGAGACTGCTATGTTAGTTTAAAGCCTTTTTTTCTGTTTCAGTTGCAGTGCTTTATTGTTTTTGCTGAATTCTTCAAAAAATTGGTCATTATTGTGTTCAGAGATTGTTGCACTTTCCGGGACTATTAGTTAAATAAAGGTGATCTTAAAGACAAGTCAGTTGGTGATTTGTTCTGCTCTCTCTCCCTCCATCTCTCTCTCTCTCTCCTTTCTCTCTCTCCATCTCTCTCCCTCCATCTCTCTCTCTCTCCATCTCTCTCTCTCTCTCCTTTCTCTCTCTCCCTCCATCTCTCTCTCTCCTCTCTCTCTTCCTCCATCTCTCTCTCTCTCCTCTCTCTCTTCCTCCATCTCTCTCCCTTCTCTCTCTCTCCCTCCATCTCTCTCTCTCTCTCTCCTCTCCCTCCATCTCTCTCTTTCTCCCTGTGTCTCTCTTTCCCCCTTTCTCTCTCCCTCCATCTCTCTCTATCCTCTCTCTCTCTCTCCCTCCATCTCTCTCTCTCTCTCTCCCTCCATCTCTCTCTCCATCTCTCTCTTTCTCCCTGTGTCTCTCTTTCCCCCTTTCTCTCTCCCTGTCTCTCTCCCCCTCTCCCTCTCTCCATCTCTTTCTCTCTCTCTCTCTTGTTTTCACACTAATAACATCTAAGATGTTAAATTAATTCCTCTTTTGGTGTCATATACTGTACCATGTCAAACTGATGCAAACTAGGCCTATTGGTTTGCTCTGCTTGGCCAAATTTCGCGCGGCTAACAGTGAAAAGACGGGCCCACCCGCTCTCAGCCAATCAAACGCCTCTAAAAACTATAAGCGATTCCTCTGTTGTCTGCTTTTAAAAAGGGCACTTCATACATAAGCAGACAGGAGGTAAAAATAGAAAGGGATGTTACCAGCCACAGCTAGGGGCATTCACTTTGTATGGAATATACAACACTGGCCACAGCTACTTTGACATCTGTCTATCATGGACAGACTGGTATTTTGCACAGGACAGAAATCTGGACTGGTTTGTCATAGTAATGCCTTTTATATAAAACGAATTTGGGGTAATTTTTTTCTATATGTTAATGTTACCTGTTGAAACATTTACAGAAATTGAATGACCTGAGAGAAATTTGTAGAAATCCATTAATGAATTTTGTTTTCTTGTGTAAAGATCATAAATTCTCTAACAAGTCTAAATCTATGACAAATTCAGATCATGGAAATATTGAACAGGATTCTTCTGTTGGTTGGTGTTGTCTATTCAACTATCTGCTTGATTTCTGTTACCAGGGATAGGAATTTCTTAATGTAATTTACAAACATTCAAATTCAAGTTTTCATATCCAGGAGCATTGATCAGAAGTGTTGAACTTTGGATGATATCATTTTGACTGTATTAATTCTGCGGGTCTGCCGGATTTCTGTACCTGTGTATGAATTTTTGGTAATGTAATGCAAAAATATTCATATTAGTCAGTTTTGATATTCATGACCATTGAACTTGGGATTGTATGAATCAACTGTATCAGAAAGTCTGAATCTGTGGTATATTAATATACACTCTCAGTCAAACCCATCCACACACTTGCACACATCAAATAGCACGGGGGAAAATTACACAAACTAAAGTCACATTTATTTAGTCACATAAGCTGTCTTAAGTCCTGATGGCTAAACATGTGAAAGGCAATTTCTAGGATAGCACAACACTGCATTAGATTTTTTTATGAATAAGAGTTCTAAATATTCTTCACTCTAGACCGGAAGAATTTTTCTCTTGCTCACACAACCAATTATTTTGGCATTTTTTTTTTTTAAACTCCAGATTCACTAAAACATTTCAATTTTGAAATAATATATTGAAAGATCTGTATATATCAGTGGAAGCTTTTAAAGGCATAAACCATGGTATATTACAAACAAAAAAAAAAACCCAAAATATAAATACTTTACAAATCATAGTGAGTAACTTTCATGCAACAGGACACTTGCCAACATTCAGGATTCCAATAGCCTTTCATTCATCTTGTCAGGAATTACTGTAACTTTTTTTTTCTGCAAGAAGGAAAAAGAAACGACAGCTTGGAATGCTGTAAAAAGTAGAAAAGACAAAAATATATTTGCACAGAGACTGTTAACAGCATTCTGTCTCTTAGATTTACAATAACTGCCTCATCTTAATGAATTACTTCTCTTCACTCTGTAGATGACTTAGTTTCTAGTGAAAGGGTTATTCTTTGATATAAACTCAAATTTCTGCATCATCTCAGAATTGAATGAAATGCAAATGTCAATCAGGAGAAACTCAAACTTGATATGTAATAGAAGATGCTTATCATCAGCAGCTCTTTTGTCCTCCCCCCATCCCCCACCCCCCACCCCTCAAATCATGGCATTTCAAATTCGAGTTGTAGTAAACTAAAAAGAATAGTAAACCGGCATTCACTTTATTTATTTATATTGGTTGTTTATAACCAAGCAAACCACATTTATTATCATGGATGAGAAACTGTTAATCTGACCAATAAAACCTATAAAAATTGGAAAAGAAAATAATGCACAAGTATTGTTATATTCTAGCATAAGGCTAGAAACAGGCATCTGCTGTTGACCATTCCATCTTTTTTTTTTCTTCCTTCTTTTCTTTTCTTTTTTTTTTGTCAGAGGATTTTTAAAGAAATAAAAATAACCTGAACATAAATGTTTTCATACGAAAGACACACATATATACATAACAACAGGCACAGAGAACCAAAAATTGACTATGGGCTCCTCATGTCAAAGGATAAAAAGAAAAATGTTTTGAAGAATACAACATAGAAAGAGTGTCCAATCAACAAGTCCAAAAAAGACCAAAAATATTCAAGGCTTCTTAGAAAAAAGAAAAGGTAAATGGACCGCCAAGGCAGAAGGTAAAACAGGAAGAGACGACAGAAAGAAAACGGAAAGGGTCAGAAACAAAGTGAAAGTAAAGGGGAAATTCCTTGCACAGAATTTCCAGAAGGAGGGGATACTACTTACAGTGGAAGAGCCTGTGGCACCCGCAGGGGCGTTCACTTTGTACGGAATACAAAACACTGGCCAAAACATGTTCTGGGTCATACACAGCTTTCGTGACCATTTTAATCTACAGTTTTCAAAAGATCATTACATACACTGGTGATACAGTATTACCATTTACCCAACTAAGTTTAATTTCAAAGAATATAGCAATAGCAAGCAATGCAAAATCATTACATTACTGAATGCAGTTATGATCTTGTCTGGAAGAGGTTTTCTCACCTTCTGCTATGTATGAAATGCTAACAGCAAGAACACAGGCGTCTGCAAGTAAAGCAAAGCTTTACATATTGCACAAATCAGCACCATTTACAAAAACTTATATCTATGGGATATACAGCAGTCACATGCTACACACACACACACACTTTTCTCTCTCTTGAAACACACACACACACACACACACACACACACACACACACACACTAATTGAAAAGAACACATTTATCAATTAAAGTATTACCAGTGAGAGATGAAAAAATTGATGCTGACTGGTAACTGTCACTGCATCAAAACATTTTACACTTATTTGTCCAAAGTGGTCAATCCCCCTTCAATTATACTGTTTGGTTAAATTTTTTTTTTTTAGGTCAACAAATTGTACAATAGGACATGAAGTTAACAGTAACAGAGTCAACAGCAACTTCTTAACTAGAATGGAATTGGAATGTCAATCAATGATCTACAGGATTTGCAGTGATTTGCAGAAATGGAAACATCTCTTCTGCCACGTTTTTGCATCACCCTCATCCCTCATACACTTCAGTCTCTGGTCAATGGGGCACCACTGATGACCTTAAAACCAGTTGTCTCCATTTCTCCCTGTTCCTTCTTCTTCTTCTGCGTTCACTCGTTTGCACACGAGTGGGCTTTACGTGTATGACTGTTTTTACCCCGCCATGTAGGCAGCCATACTCCATTTTCGGGGGTGTGCATGCTGGGTATGTTCTTGTTTCCATAACCCACCGAACGCTGACATGGATTACAGGATCTTTAATGTGCGTATTTGATCTTCTGCTTGCATATACACACGAAGGGGGTTCAGGCACTAGCAGGTCTGCACATATGTTGACCTGGGAGATCGTAAAAATCTCCACCCTTCACCCACCAGGCGCCATCACCGTGATTCGAACCCGGGACCCTCAGATTGACAGTCCAACGCTTTAACCACTCGGCTATTGCGCCCGTTGTCTCCCTGTTCCTAACTCTAAGGGTGTCGCTCAGTCTCATGCCCAACAATGTCTTTGCCTGCTTGTCTCTCTCCTCTCTCGCACTGTGTCTTGCAGGACTGCCTTGTGAAGCCCAGCTGATCATAAGATGTGCAGGTACCACTTCGGTTTGTATTTCGTCATTGTGGTTAGGAGGTTGTCGTGAGATCCGATGGTTTGCCTGACTCTCTGTTTCTCACTTTCTCATTGGTGATGTGATCTCTGTAGGAGATCTGAAGAAGTTTTCTGAATTACCTCATCTCTGCATCCTCTTCTGTCAAAGTCCATGCCTCAAAGGGATAGATGAATGAATAAATAAATAAATAAACAAATAAATAAATATCTTCATGTTACTTCAATCCTGTGCCTCAGAGCAAAGCTACATGTTACCAAATGCTTGAAAGAAACTCAAACACATGCTGTACAATTCCTCCCCTATGATCATAGTATCTTACTCTCCAGAAATGTAAATGCAAATGTCCTCACTGCTGCGTAAAAACCTCAACAACAGCACCTTCCAAGTGTCCTTACCCACATTCTGTCCACGTTTGCTACAAAGTTGTCTGGACAGATTCACAAACTTCAGACAACTTGTTAGTGACTTCACAAAACCCTGTTCCACAGATCTAATATCACCCCAGAAACAAAGTATGGTTCACTAAATGGTGGAGGAAAATGCTCAACTGCTAAGTGAAAGCCCACTTGCAGAAAAATGAATGAATTTGGGGTTGCCTGTGCAAATGAGGAAAAGGGACAAGATGTCCATTACAGGCCTCCTGATATATGTAATGCCCCCTGTCAATGTCTATCTCTTCAGGCCTCCTGATATATGTAATGCCCCCTGTCAATGTCTATCTCTTCAGGCCTCCTGATATATGTAATGCCCCCTGTCAATGTCTATCTCCTCAGGCCTCCTGATATATGTAATGCCCCCTGTCAATGTCTATCTCCTGCTTCTCCTGTACTATGTATCTCTTTCTTCTATTGCAAAACTTGGAATTTTTTAAACCAGAGCAGTTTCACACACACACACACACACACACACACAACACTGACCGTCTAACAACATCTTCGACCCTTGACATACCACCTAGTAAAAAAACAAAACAAAAAACAACATTATTTTGGGCTGAAGCCTTCATTATCTGGGAGGTTCTTTCACAAAACTATAAATAAATCAAGACTTTCAAGACTGTTTATTAATCAATAAGATACCATCTGGATGACTTGACAACAGCAGTGAAGTGATGCCAAAGTGACTGGAAATTTTACTTTTACATGTATATGATTAGGGTAGGTAGGCCAAAATGTGAACGATCCAGTCGAATCAACCAGCTCAATGTGTATAATGTACAGATAACAGGTTGCACAATCATCAACTGTAGCTCTTCTGTTTCTGAAGGCTGTCTTCAATTGGTTGCACCAGGAAAGGTTCATCTACTCCTTCTTTTCAACATTTTTTCATCGGTTGAAAAAGCTGGGTTGACTGATGGTAAATGCAGATGGGGAAGTCTAACTGTGCACGATGGCTTTGGGTACATGTGAAGAATCAAACAGAAGCAGGTTTTGAACTCATTAGACATAACAAATTAACATATTATTGGAACATCACACCAGACTGTTGTATTGTTGGTTTTGATCTCACATGCACACACATACACAAACACACATTTAAACACACACACCCCACACAAACACACATTTAAACACACACACCCACACACAAACACACCCTTTTGAGAGCATTTAGTAACAGTGCAGCATTGTTTGCAAATAGACTCATGTCGAAACATCCTATTATCTAATTCCTAACGACACTATTTTGAAGATTCATGTAAAAATTATATTCTGATCTCTCACCAACATGCTTTCTTAAATTCTCCCAGCACTGGTAATGCTCAATTCATTCAACATATCCAATCAAATATTCTGAACTATGCCAAAGTTCAAATCCAACTACTTGCTTCCCTTAATTTTAGGATTTTGGGAGCACAACTGTGAACTTGCTCAGCAGTGGTGCACGATGAGAAGAAAGAGTGCTGGAATAGCAGGAAATAGCTGATGTTTGACTGGTTCTTGGAAATGGACATTCATTACGCTATCAGAACAAGATCAAAGCAGACACTAAATAGTGAAATGCGTGTGGTGAGAATGCTTCGGAGTGTCGCGGTTTCCAATTATACGCTGTTCGCAATTAGGCCTACCTACCATATACACACATACATATATATATATATACATATACTCAAATTAACAGACCAGTTTCACTTATATCTCTGTATCAAATCCAGCTAATAATCTTTTCTTTTTTTTCTAAAATAGCCCAACAATCCCATTGAAACATTTCAGGTAGGATGACTGTGGCTGCATATGCATTAAAGACCGAAGTGCTACATGGGTTAATCTTTCACAATCATAAAAGAAAGAGCCAGTGACAAATACTACTGCAGAAAACACACACACACACACACACACACACACACACACACACACAATTAGTCAGTACAAAGCCAGTGACAAATACTATTGCAGAACATACACACGCATGCACGCACACACACACACATTTAGTCAATACAGTCGTTTATATATTCATGAACTCACTCATCTTTTGATGACTGGGATCATGTTTTGAATGGGGACCAAAAATCAAAAGAAGCTCACTTCTCACCCACAGCAGGTACAGTCCAAAACAAGTACACCAATCCTGTCTATGTCATGGCTTACGTTCTGATCAACATGAATCAATATCAAAGAAAGTTTGCTTGTTTCCATGTCAAAACGAACTCGTCAGCACTTGTGATCTGATCAACAACAAAAACATGAAATAATATAATATCAAAGAAGTTCAGCTTGCTCTCATGTCAAAACAAACTTTCAATCTTCAAAATCACTTTTGTACATAGATCTCTAAATTAACATAACAGCAAAATCATACAAACGCAATATCGATCAACATAAATCTGTGCGTGCGTGTGTGTGTGTGTGTGTGTGTGTGTGTGCATGTGTGTGGGTGTGTGGGGAGGGGTTTGCGGGGGTGGGGGGATATGTGGGGGGTATGTGTGTGTGTGGGCAGAGGGGGTGGGGGGGCATGTGCACGTGGGTGTGCAAGAGAAAGAGATCCAGCAAGAGAGAGAGAGAGAGTGAGAGAGAATGAATGTGTACCCAAGCACAAAATTGTGTTTGTGCAAAAAAAATGTGTAAATATAATACTCTTTGCTGAAGGGGAAAAAAAAACACCCATCATATAAGCACCAAAGGACAAAATGCACATCTGAACATCTGACAGAAGCAGTGAATGCAAACTGCCATAAACAAGGTGTTAAGAAGAGAGACAGAGAGTGTGTGCTTGGTTGCATCCATACATGCATGTGCATTTGTGTGTATGTGTATATCTGTGTGCATGCATGTGCATGTTTATGTGTTTGTGCATGTAAGTTGTAAGTTTCCAAGGAGCATCATTATGGATATTTTGCATATTACTGACAGGGTGTGCCGCAGTAACCTATTAAATGAATGTGTGTGTGTGTGTGTGTGTGTGTGTGTGTGTGTGTGTGTGTGTGTGTGTGTGTGTGTGTGTTGGGAGGGGACAGGGCCTACGGTCTCACAATCAGTGTATAATTCACTTTAAATGTTAACTCTGTGTATTTCATTATTTTCAGATGCCTTTCCATGTATTCTGACAATGTTAGACAGCCAAGTTAAAACTAAATAAATGCTCAAGAACTATAAGAAAAAAATAAGAAAAAAATCTTTGCAACATTACCACCATTTGAAAAATATGTTATATCTTCAAAAGCAAAAAAAAAAAAAAAAAAAAAAAAGAAAGAAAGAAAGAAAAGAAAATTCAGCACAGTGATTTCTGACATGTGCCCAGCAAACATGAAGAAAAAGAACATATCAACCATCAAAAATAACCGGCACAAAACCTGAACGTAAACATGCCTGTTTCACTGTATGCTCGCACTGCTAGGTCGCAGAGCAAACGGCTCTAACTGCTCACTCGGGGGGAGAACTTGGTTCAGACGATCCATGCAGGGAATAATGTCATCCATCGTGGCCTTGACCTTGTTGAGAGTCGTCACCATTTCCGTCACTCGCTGGAACTGGTCCACGTACTTGTGGAATTTTTTCTGACGATCGTTCAGTTTGCCCATCAGGACCTGAATGGTATGGCTTACCTGGGATCAAAAACCAGTCAAGGATACTTCTACTGCTACTACTATAACTACTTTTACTACTACTGCTGCTGCTGCTGCTGTAGCTGCTATGACTACTACTACTTATGATAATAATGGGTTACAATGCACTCTTCCTCCTTGTTACAGGGGCCTAAAGCGTCTACTACAGTCACTATTATTACTACTGCTGCTGCTGCTCTTACTACTACTACTACTATTGCTACTACTACAAAAAATAATAATAATTATGGGTATTTATAATAAACTCTTCCTCCTTTCACAAAGGACCAGAGCCCAAACAATTAACATGGGGGAAAATAATTACAAAAATTAACAAAGGGTGTTTTAATTAATGCACACATGCACAACTGTTTTAGTACAACCGACAGAACTAAAAGAAACAAGATGGAATAAAGTAAACACAAACAACAAGACTCTATCTTTGTTGTGCTCAACAGCATTTTGAAAAGCATAAGAAAAATATAATGATACATATACTCACACATACATAATGTATAAACTGCAGAATCTCAAAAAACATGAGGATTAACAAACTTACACTAACACAGATTAAAAAATATTCTTCAACCTGATACATATGTGAAGATTACTCCACTACTTGAAGACATAAGTTTTGAAATGTAGCATGTCATGTGCCACATGATTTCATCCCATTACTATCTTTCTCGTTTGCGATTTTTTGTGTGCTTGTAACCTTTTTTAAACTCTAATTTTTTCCCTTCTTGTTTGCTTCTTTCTTTCAATAACACATGTGAATCACTACATGGCTAGATTTGAATATAAAAAAAAATACTTGGAAAAAAATTCTCTGCTTCTGTGGCATATATACTGAATCCTTTAAAAGCTCTCTCCTGGCATGCACCTCTCACGCTACCATAGCAGCGATCTTTTACAACATAAATACCCACCTCCTTTATACGTATACACAAGGCGTTTTGATCAAAAGAAACAGCTTCCGAAAGCTGTCGCAGGTGGTCCTGGTAACGCAGACACATCAACAACAGAGTGCGATGATCTAGTTTGTCTATCGCCTCCTGGTCACGAATATTGATGGCGACATTCAGTGAGTTTCTCATGATCGGCAGAAAGGAGGGTATCGTGTTCAGTTTGGTCAGTTCCGGGTCTGGGTCTTTGATGAGGTTTGATCCGTCAGCCACGACCACGATGTCGTGTTTGGGAGACGTTCCTGCCTCTCCACCACGGTCTGATTTCACCTGTAGGGTTTGCTGCCGCATCTTGTGTGGTCTGGGTGACTGACGTGGAGAATCTGTATTACGGGAAAAGTGAAATTACATACTAACTCTTTAACTCTCTGTCCAAGTGCATTGCAGATCGTCACACAACAACAATAGTAACAACAACAACAATGTTTATAGTAATTGCACAGGTGACAATAATAATAATCATCACCATTTTCATCATCATCAAAGCAGTAACATTATCATGCTTCTGTCAATATAACTGTTGATATATTGTTATTATCACCACCATCATCATCATCATTCTTAGAATAATAAGTTAATGGTTGGTACTTTTGACACTTTTTACTCTGCTGAGTTTACTTGCAGGTTGAAAACAGTTGAAAAGCAAAAGAAAGAAATTCCTTGTTCTGCATTTACAATATTTCTATTGATAAATAACAAAAATATTACAGCTGCTGAAGTGAAGTAGATAACACCTTGCACTGCTATGTGGGAGATCATGGGTTTGAATCCAATCAGAGGAAAATAACTAGGATTTTTTTTTACCCTGTGTAACTTTCTTTGGCTGATGCTTCACTGTATGACTGGCTACTGTATGAAATTCATTCGCACGCACACACACACACACACACACACACACACATATAATATATATTACATAATATATATATACAATATCTGTTTCAACCTTCAAAACTACAAACTCTTCAAACATATTCCTGAACTTTACAATATGGTCTTTATGATATGATGGCTGGCTGTGTAGTGTTTGTGACTGTGTTTTATTGATCTATGAATGTGTATGGCTGTGTCCTTATGCTTATATGTGTGTGTCACTGTGTCTTCATTCTTTAAGGTGTTTTCACTTTTAGAGATATTAGATGTGTAATGCCGTGTGTGTGTGTGTGTGTGTGTGTGTGTGTGTGTGTGTGTGTGTGTGTGTGTGAATGTATCCAATGTCATGCACTTTTGTCTGCTTTATTTGTTAGTTAACTTTTTTTTCTCACAATAAGACCTTAGACTATTAAAGCAACACTAATGACCAAAAGCAACACTAATGACCAAAGTAATGAACCGTGGAAATGTTTCACTCATAGCAGAATAAAAACTAAAGTTAGTACTGCCGAAGAATTTCGCGATATCATTGTGGGGTACGTGTATTATGTGCGTAAACATTACGTAATCATTGTGCTTACCTGAATCAATGGGCTTGCTGATGGAATACTGAGTGTATGGAATTTCCTCGTCTCTCTGCGATCTCAGATTGCTTCCCGGTGCTCCTGCTGGTAGCGTGCTCTGGTCTGAACCCATTCCGACTGACGACGACCAGTTTGTGTGGTTAGTTGTCAGATGCTGCACCCAATAAAGTTTAGTTATCTTCCTTGGTGAAAACAGTGCGAAACACACGAAATGAAAATTACGTCGTGATTTAATGGCATGACACCTTAGCATTCAGACCAGCACATCGTTCTAAAGACGTGCTATAATCAGGTTGATAGTAAACTGTGACAGATGCCTGATTTGAATGAGTTTGCAAAAGCCAAGTAATATGTCAGGGTTCGATTTGCAACATCTTCTGAGGCAAAAGAACTGACTTCGAATCCACAAGGCAAAGTACGAAAATCAAATTGAACGAAAGCGAATCCTCAAACAGAAAATTCGTTGAATAGTTTGTTTACCACATGTTGCTTCCGGTGCCAACGAGAGAAGGCCGACCACCTCTGTTGGTTATGTTATAAAATACTGCCAGGTGTATCAACCTGGAATGCAAATATGAATTCTGACAAAAGGAGAAGAGCCAGAGTGCAAGGTGGCTGGGCCGCACCTTCAAAGAACGTGCGGTCAGACAAGCACAAACCGAAGGCAGAACCAGAGCCTGCATGGTTGGCAAGAAACGTAGACCAGCCCACACAGAGAAAGTTCGTTTATGAGCAACCAGAAGAGGTCCGTATTTAATCCACCTTTGTACTTTGCATATGTAGCGTTTTTGTCCAACACTTTGTTTATATCACATGTTGACATCAGCTTACAGCTGGACCAACCATTTCCCACAATACACACACATGGGTGTGGCCAACACCATCACAACATCCTCCACTCCCACCCTTATCACACAACATCCTCCACTCCCACCCTTATCACCCTCAAACAAGGAAAACATATGTCAAGACAAAGAAATGGCATATGAAGATGTGATTTAAACTCGCATCTAGTCACTTGTCTAAAAATGTGTATGTGTTAATGTGATTATTTAGTGTGTGCGTTACTATCTAATAACTTTGGCAGGTTGCCGGCGACTTGGTCCCAACCATTGCTTGTAAACAAATGGAAAGTACCCAGTTCCTTGATTACTGAGGGAAGTCACAGAAGTCAAAGCTTGCACATCGCGATCAATGTCGTCAAGTGTTACGTCTCCCATTCTTTTGAAATAAATTGTTTTTACAAGTCTAATTTGAGTGATTTTTCACTGGTCGGCCACATCTTGTATTGAAGGTGTTGGTGCATGAAGCCCTCACATTTTCTGGTAGTGAAGAGTGGGTTTTGCTTTCATCTTGATCCTCATCTGACTCTGGATCTGGTTTGTATATAAGTAGTGGTTCCTTGACGTGAACATCAATTTAAAAGAAAAATTTACTGAATTTGATGAGTGATTTACAGAACATGTAAAAGAAAACATATATGTATCCCACAAATAAAAGGAGACCGATATTGAAGGGGACATAAAAAAAAGGCTGTGAGGCCTAGGCAGTCAAATGCCAGTCCCTACACTACTACTACTACTACTATACTACTGCTACTATAAGTTGTATAACACAAATGTTCGGGGTGAGTCACATTGGTTGATGGGGTCTGGTTCAGCCTCAGGAAGCGTTGATTTCTTCCATAGGTCCAGCCATCAGGTGTCCTAATCTGGTAGGACCTCAGTGTTTTGTTTTGTTTGGTGACAGCTGCTGGTTGCCATTTTTCACTTTCTGACAACTGAACAAAAACTTTGTCACCAGATTTTAGTGCTGGTAAAAGGCATGTTGAATGAACATAATATTTCTTCTGTCTTTCCTGCATTTGGTGTTTCCGGTCAATCACTTTCTCAGGTTCAACAGTTGTTGGTTTCAGTTGGTGTTTTGTTGCTGGCAGGACAGAACAAAGCTGGCAGCCCATCAGAAGTTTAGCAGGGGAAGCTAGATTGTCAATGGGCATTTTCCTGTATTCAAGGAGAGCAAGCAGTGGTTGACTTCCTTCTGCTTTGGACTTGTTCAGTATGTTTTTTGCCATTTGTACTGTTTTTTGTGCGAGCCCATTTGATTGAGGATGTTCGGGGTGTGAAGCTATATGGCAGAAATCCCAGGTTGATGCAAAGTTAGCAAACTCTGAAGATGCGAACTGTGATCCATTGTTGCTGATGAGGGTTTCTGGTATGCCATGGCGTGCAAATGTGCTGACAATTTCCGTATGACAGATGAAGATGTTGTCGTGTTCAGTTCATTAACTTCGAAGAACCGACTGTAATAGTCAACAGTCACTATGAAATTTCTTCTGTTCAAGGAGAAAAGGTCAGTGGCAACTTTCTCCCATAGTCTGGAGGGGGTTGAATGGGGCATGAGGGGTTCTTTTGGGTTAGATGGCTTGAAAGTGGAACAGGTGGGAAAAACAGAAACCATGTTGCGTATTTCTGCTGTCATTCATAGCCAGAAAAGAATTTCTCTTGCACGTTGAATGGATTTTTCTGTGCCAGAATGTCTGGTGTGGATTTTCTGTAGCATTTCTGACCTTAGTGGTTTCAGAATGACAGTTTTCTCCCCTTTGCATATGGGACATATACTTAATCTTCCTTGAATTCAGACCAAGCACAAGTTAGAACAAATTAAAGAACCCCGGAAATGTTGGTTTAAAAAAATGTGTTCTCTTCTTCTTTGTCATCAAAGCAGGAAAGGGTAGCATGGCATGGACCCCTACATTGCAGTGCCTCTTGGTGCTCCTTGTGATGGGGTTAGATTAGTGATAGGTCTAAAAATGTGTATGTGTTTATGTGATTATTTAGTGTGTGCGTTTTTATCTAATAACTTTGGTAGGTTGCCGGCTACTTGCCTCCAACCGTTGCTTGTAAACAAATTAAGGGAAAGTACCCAGTTCCTTAATTACTAATGGAAGTCACAGTGGTCAAAGATTGCACATCGCGATCAATGTTGTCAAGTGTTACAACTTGTATATTGCATATGGCAAGAGAGTCTCTGCATATGTGTATGTCAGTGTGTGTGTGTTTGATTGTAGCATGTGGCACTGCTAGATTTTAGGCAGGCTTATTCCAAGTGCATGTTTGCTCACTTTGCCATTAATTTATATTGTTTCAGGAATTAAAAGTAAAGCCAGAAGAAATGGTGATCACGTAAGTTGCAGAAAACAATTGATTTACATAGTTTTTAAATGATGTTTGATAGATGTCAGTCTTCATTGGATATATTTGTTTAAATACTGCATATGTGTATTAATAGTCTGGCGATCTGTGGTGAAATGTTGACGGAGTGGTCTATGTCACTGGAATTCCCATGGTTTATAATTATATGGATGAATATGATTGCAATTGTGCCTACTTCTCTGGTTTTGGGTTGTTGTTTTTTCAGGTTCTGCAGGATCAGTGTTTAGTCTTTCAGCCCTGGTATGACACTGTGTGGTCAGCTAGGCTATAACACTATAAGCAATAAAGATAGACAAAGCATGGTTCTGTTTCATTCTCTCTCTTTAACTTTCATGTCTGTTGTCTGTCTCTGTCTCAGCTTTCTTTCACTCAGAATCCTCTGCTAACTTCTTTTCTTTTTTTTTCAATTTAATTTTGAGCAATATTCTTCAAAGTGGTGATCATGCTAGATGTGTATATCATATTAATCATTAATGCTAATATAGTGATTGTAACAATGAGTAAAATATTCATGACTTGTTATACACATTTATGTATTATAATCATAAGCTGTGTAGGTTACCTTCTGTCAACCATGTCATGTGCAGAAAACCAGGACTGTATGACATAAGCTTGGAACCTTCAGGTGTTTCTAGGTAAGAGTATTTTATTATTTTATTTCCTTTCTTCCTTTTTTTTTTTTTTTTTTTTTTTTTTTTTTTTTCTTTGAGTAAAATAAATGTATATCTGTTTCATTCTGTTTTATGTTTTTAAACTTCCAGCAAAATGATATGTTATCAGTAATATTATTTTCTTTGGGTTGGTATGGGGAGGTGGTGAGCTGTTCATACAATGATTTTCTTTTGAAAGAAATTATTTTTTTAAATGTCATATTATTTTCATCTCATTTTATTTTTATTAGTATTATCATTATTATCATTGTTGTTATTATAATTACTTTTGAATTATTAATTATTAGATCTATTCATTTTATTATTTAAACTTTCTCTTTTTTAGATACAGGGGGAAGGGACTGTGAAACTTGAAAGAGCAAAGGCTGCGACAGTGGCAGCAGTCATGCAAGATACAGCTATACAGTCCCATGATATTTAAACACAGATTTCTCTGTGAACCAACAAAAAACAAAAAAAGAAGTTGACTAACTGGGAGATAACTTGTTACATTTACAGCAAATATGCAGCACAGAAGATCATGTTCTTTTCTTCTTCATCTTTTTTTTTGTTTGTTTGTTTTTTTTGTTTTTTTGTATGTTTTGATTGCTGTTTCTTGGGACTCTCACTGTATAACATCATATCTTTGTCAACACAGACTACGCTTTTTCCCAAACTTTCTGGACCCTCAGGAAGCTTCCACCTTGTTTGAGCAGCTGTTCCACAACATACCTTGGCGCCAGAGGTCCGTGATCATTCAGGGTGCCTCCTACCTCATGCCTCGCCTCACCGCGTGGTTCGGAGAACAGCCCTATTCGTACTCTGGGGTCACACATGATGCCAACCTGCAGGTAACTTTCGTTCGTTTTGCGATGATTGGGGTCATGGTTTTGTAAGGTTGAAATGGCTTTGGAATGTTGATTGATATCGATACTATGGACAGGTATAACACCTATCATCAGTCAGAGGCCAAGATCTAAGCAAAAGTACAAAGATAGAGTTATTTGTGCAGCAGGATGCCTAACTGGGTAAAGACGACTGAGAGCTGCCTTAACCCATTCAACACTGGAGAGTTTACAGCCACGGCACGCTTCCATGACATGTTGATGTTGAAAAAAAATGCAGAAAATATACTTTTATCCTCAAAATTATGTGTGGACACATCTGGAAATATTGTAGAAGTTGATTCCATTTTCTTGCAGTTTATGCATATGTAGGAAAAATGTTTTGATGAGACAAATTTTGATGCCAGAGCAGTGCTTGGGTATGGGGCTCTGTGAGTTAAGGCAGTCTTCATTCGATTCCTGTCTTATTCAGTCAAGCCACAGTCACACACACTCACACCCATGCACATGGGTTGTTGTTTTTTGGTATTAGAGTGGATTTTTCTACAGAATTTTGCCAGGGACAATTCTCTTGTTGCTGTGGGTTCTTTTGTGTGCATTAATTGTGTGCTGCACATTGGACCTCAGTTTATCGTCTTATCCTAGTAACTTCAAGCTTGAAGATCTGGGGTGGAAAAGATTCATTGTTGTAAGGATTTGTCATTGGTCTTTTTTGTTTTGTTTATTTTTTTGTTTGTTTCATTTTGGACAGATAAACTAGGGTAGTGCTTCTTGGCTTTAGCTTTCCCTAGATTTCATTTCTTCTTTTTTGTTTTTTGTTTCATCATTTCCATCGTTCTGAAAATATCCTTTTTGACTTTGTACATGTGTTCCAGTGGCCATCTGAAATCCAGGAGCTCAGAGACCGTCTTGAAGAGATAACAGGGACACGGTTCAACTCTCTGCTGTGTAACTTTTACCGAGATGGCCATGACAGTATCGACTGGCATGCTGACGATGAGCCCTCCCTGGGCACAAACCCCACCGTCGCCTCGCTGTCATTCGGTGACACAAGGATGTTTGAGCTGCGGAAGAAGTTGCCTGTGTGTTTTGCTTTTTTTGTAATTTCATTTGATCATCCTGTTGTTTTATACATGTTTGTTTGTCAGCAGGTCGCTTTGTCATCTGTGCCTTTCACTCACTATATTTTTTTCTTCTTTTTTATGCTTTTTAAAGTCAGTTGAATCATCGTTTTGTCAGTATACCGTGCAGCTTAATCAGGTGTTATCATTGTTATATTCTCACACATGTAACATTGTTGTACTATCCCAGCGTTATTGTGTGTCTCTTGAAAATGTTTTGGAATTTACAGGCCTATTTTATGTTTAATGTGTACTGTTGCATTGTAATACATGAGGTTTTTGGCATTAGAATTGTTTCCCCCTCTAATTTTATTACATTTTTTGTTCATTAAGAATAACTGAATTCCTTGAAAATGTGCTGCACACGAGACCTCAGTTTATTGTCTCATCTGACTGACAAGTAACCAAAATCAACGTCTTGTGGAAAGGGAATGAAAGATTTTTAAAAAATCTGGTCCATACATGGGACTTGAGCTCATTGACGCTTACTTCCAAATTTGGTGCTTTACCACTAAGCCACCCCTCCTTTCATACCACTCTTAAGTTCATGAAAGACTCAGAGTAAGCTCACTGTTATGCTGATGAAAGGCCTAGAGAACACACTGTGACACACAGCCTGTTATGTTGGCAGGGCCCGTCCCCAGATTACAGCTGCAGCCAGGCGTGTCGAATACCCCTGACCAGTGGAACCTTGCTGATCATGGAGGGAGCGACACAGGCTGACTGGCAGGTAGGTGGTTCCACACTGTACCATTTGCGGTGTAAATTTTAAATGAATATACCCCCCTCGACTGGTGAAACACCTTGGTGAAATGAGATCAGTTTGGCACAAGTTTGAAGCGGAGTTACTACTTTTTGTGTACTTATCAATGGTGTCATTGATTTTGTTGTTCAAAATGCAGTGCAGTCCCCAGAGGAAGAAGTCCAAACATAGAGTGGTGACCGACATCCTGACCTAATTTGTATCTGTATTTCTTTTTGTCACAACAGATTTCTCTGTGTGAAATTCTGGTTGCTCTCCCCAGGGAGAGCGCGTTGCTACTCTGCAGCATCACCCATTATTTTGTATTTTTTTCTGCGTGCAGTTTTATTTGTTTTTCCTATCAAAGTGGATTTTACTACAGAATTTTGCCAGGAACAACCCTTTTGTTGCCGTGAGTTCTTTTACGTGCACTAACTGCATGCTTCACACGGGACCTCAGTTTATCGTCTCATCCGAATGACTAGCGTCCAGACCACCACTCAAGGTCTAGTGGAGGAGGAGAAAATATCGGCGGCTGAGCTGTGATTTGAACCAGTGTGCTCAGATTCTCTCGCTTCCTAGGCGGATGCATTACCTCTAGGCCAGCACTCCACTAGGATGGTGGTGGTGACAGCCCTTCACTGACATGCATACTGGACTACTCATCCGCAACAGTCAGGGACCTAAAACTTTTTTGTTTCCCCCACTTACCATGCAGTAAGGTTCTCTCTTTTTTCTTTTTTTTTTATCTAGGTCATGCTGCAAACCCCAATCCATTTTCTTTTCATGTCAACTTTTTGATTCATTTTTCTCTTAGTGTGTTGATGTGTTGCCTGTGGTAATCTGTTACTGCATTGCTTGTAACTGTTCAGTGTACTCATATTGGACTGTGAGGAAGCAATGGTTGGAGGTACAAGTTGTGAATGCAGTTGTAAGTTGAGTTTAATTACACATACTTAACCGTGACCCAACTAGTGCAGACTCCGGCAGGGGTCTGACATTCCTGCCTGTGCAAACTACTATCCGCCTATGCGGAGAAAATGAAACTACGGCAATTGTAAGTTGAGTTTAATGACCTATGTTGGCTGACACCCTCAAGGTCAAGTTGTTCAAGATTTGGGTCGTGGTTTGTTAGAGGTTGTGTTGTTTGAGGGGCGAGTCCTGTGTTGCGATAGACAAACAGGAGCTATTTAATGTGTCAGCTCTGTTTAATGTGCTATTCTTTAAACACTTGAATTAAGACAAGTACAGAGTTGTAGGGTGTGTTTGATTTTGTTATTGTTTTTTTTGTGTGTGGTTTTTTGACTCACTTGTGTAAACAAAGTGAGTCTATGTTTTAACCCGGTGTTCGGTTGTCTGTGTGTGTGTGTGTGTGTGTGTGTCCGTGGTAAACTTTAACATTGACATTTTCTCTGCAAATACTTTGTCAGTTGACACCAAATTAGGCATAAAAATAGGAAAAATTCAGTTCTTTCCAGTCATCTTGTTTAAAACAATATTGCACCTCTGGGATGGGCACAAAAAATTTTTTTTTAAATGAAGCCTAATTACATGCAAACTGCATTTACTGTTATATTTATATTTTTTGTATTCTCTAAACTTGGCACTTTGATCTGATATTCTGACCCAACAACAAGAGCAGTCATTATTATCATTTTTTGTTCAAACAGGAACTTCTTTTGCTAAGCATGGAAGTTTTATTTATTTTGCAAACGTTTTGGTGCAGATAGTAAAAATGCTAGGGGACTTAATTTGCTTTAACCTTCACCGTACTTTGTGGGTCTGACAGACCCATTTTTGCCTTAAAAAATGCCTTTAAAATATATTTGGTGTCCGATTAATTTGAAATTTCATGACTTTTGTTGTCACAACATATGCATCATTTTAGTAAATTAATGTACACTTTAACTGATTAGTTAATCAGTTACGTAATTGTGAAAATTTTTACCTGCATTCCTACGTTGTGGGTCTTACAGACCCATACTCCCCAAAGAAGAGAAAACACTAAGTACCCTTATTCGTAATTCGTGGGTCTCTCAGACCCATACTCGCAAAAGAAGGGAACAAACCAATAATCCCTTTGTACTACGTGGAACGAAGTCATTGTGCGTACGTGACTGATGACACATAGGCTACCTCACTGCTTCTGTAGTTGGCTGGCACTTCTGTAGTTGGCTGGCACATCGCATCCGGCTCTCACGGAGAACACAACAGTACAGCAGGCTACCGGTGTCATTGCCTCAGGCAAGTTATATTTTGATGATTATCAAGTTTATTAATTGCCATCAAGTTAGCTTGCCATCTGTTCGATACTTTAGGTCGATTCCAACATCGCCATCTCTGAAGGCATCAGTAAGCATTGCAGAGAACATGAGGCTGAACAGCGTTGGAGCCAGGACGCAGCCTTGCTTGACACCATTTGTGACAGCAAAAGGAGCAGATGTTTCGCCATTGTCCTGGACTCGAGCCTGCATGCCTTCATGGAATTGGCTGACCAAGGAAATAAATTTCCGAGGGCATCCGTACTTTTTTTTTTTTTTTTTTTTTTTTTTTTTTGCTGCCCCATCATCTGCGCCATTTCAGTGGCATTACTCCCACGCCGCTCATTTAGATTCCCCCATACACGGCCACACCCGGTTCGTCCGTCGCAGTCCCAGCGTCGGCAGTCCACAGGGAACCATCGATGTTAGGTCGCCTGGAGGCCACACACCAGAGGAGACCCTGCACTGCTGCTGAGTCACTTCAGTGGTGTTCAGTGGTGCCTGTTCTGTTTTAACGTACTTAGGACACCACCTACTAAGCCCCCTACTAACGACAATAATGGCTTAGTCGCGGAGCCAGACTGAGCGAGCGTCTCTCCCAGAGTGGAGACCGCCACCACGACTCTCAAACAACAGCCCCCCCATGAATCTGCTGACACTGACGACATTGACAGGACTCACCCAAAGCACGGAAGTGGAGGGGTATCGAAACTGAGGTCACCATGAGAGCAGGGCATGAAAGGCCACAGACTTTGAGACTATTTTGTTTATATTGATGACGATGAAGGGGGAGGAGGATGACGATGATGATGACGATGTTGCTATGGAGGTCCATTTTGGTTTGGGACTGCGTGACAAGGCTGTACTCTACGCTTCCTGTCATAATGATATCCCAGCGTTAACCAGGCCCGAGAGATACAGACACTTGCAGTGTTGGTCAGGTAATTAGAGCAACACACCCAAAGACGCATCCTTGAAGTGGATGACACTCGACTGTGTGGTCCCAGTCTCCCCATTTAAGCCCACAGCACACTCAACTCTGGGTAGGAGCCGGCCACGGGCCGAAAAACCCACCTCCGCTGGGATTCGAACCCGCGTCCTCCCAGCCGTCAGTCCGCGACGCTAACCACTTCGCCACGGCGGCTGGTAGGGCATCCGTACTTGGCCATGATCTTCCACAGTCCCTCTCTACTCACGGTGTCGAAGGCCTTGGTGAGGTCGACATAGGTGGAGAACAGAGCAGCATTTTGCTCCTGACATTTCTCTTGCAGCTGCCTTGCAGCAAACACCATGTTGGTGGTTCCGCGCTCTTTCCGGAATCCACATTGGCTCTCAGGCAAATGACCTTGGTCAAGGTGTGCTGTGAGGCGGTTTAGTAGGATCCTGGCAAGTATCTTGCCTGCGATGGAGAGCAAGGAAATGCCCCGATGGTTATCACAGGCTTGCCGGTTCCCCTTTCGCTTGTACAAGTGAATGATAGATGCATCTTTGAAATCCTGGGGGATCATCTCTTCTTTCCACATGAGTGAGTACAGCTGATGGAGCTTCTCAGTCAGCACAGTGCCTCCATCGTTGTAGACCTCTGCTGGTATGGAGTCTGAGCCAGGTGCTTTGCCACTGGATAGCAGATGGATTGCTTTCTGGGTCTCAAGAGGTGTTGGCGGATCGTCCAGTGTTTCGTTGATGGGGACTTGTGGGAGACGGTCTATGGCTTCATCATTTATGAAGGAAGGGCGATTTAAGACACTGTTGAAGTGCTCAGCCCAGCGTTCGATAATTTTCTCCTCGGTGATCAAGGTATTCCCATCTGCACTGAGGAGGGGGGATGATCCTGAGGATGTGGGGCCGTAGACTTCTTTTAAGGCATCATAGAACCTCTTCATATCGTGCCTGTCAGCATATCCCTGGATCTCATCAGCTTTGTCACTCAGCCACTTATCCTGCATCTGGCGTAACTTTTGCTGAACAGTCCTGCGGATGGCATCGTACGCATCCTTTTTTTGATGTGGACTTTGGGTTGCTGAGGTAGGCTTGATGCAGACGGCGTTTCTCATCCAGAAGCTGCTTGATTTCATCACAGTTTTCATCAAACCAGTCTTTGTGCTTTCTGGTCATGGGTCCCAGGGTCTCTGAAGCTGTACTATAGATCAGCTCACGCAGGGTCCTCCAGTCAGACTCCACATTCTGGTTGTCCAGAGAGGCGGATTCCAGACGATCTTCCAGCAGCTCCACAAAGGACTGTTTGATGGTGATGTTTTTCAGCTTAGCGATGTTAAGCCGTTTTGGAGCCTTCTGGCCTTGGGGGCGTCTCTTGGGCTGGATTCGAATAGTCAGCTTCGAGACTACAAGGCGATGGTCTGTCCAACACTCGGCGCCGCACATGGTCTTTGTTACACGTACATCTTGCCTATCCCTTTTCCTGACGATGACATATATATATGTGTGTGTGTGTGTGTGTGTGTGTGCGTGCGTGCGTGCGTGCGTGCGTGCGTGCGCGTGCGTGCGTGTGTGTGTGTGTGTGTGTGTACACCCGCACATTCCAATATTCCGTTGCTCCTACAGTACACATGCAAACACACACATACCTCATCCTCTACACACACACGAACACACACATATGCGCGCGCGCACAGAGCTCTCCTGACGTGTATACTTACACGCTCGCGCACGCACACAAATACACACACACACACACACACACACACACACAAATATATATATATATATATATATATATATATACAGAGGCTGCCACACATACACACACACACATACAGAGGCTGCCACACACAGACACACAGACACAGACACACACATACAGAGGCTGCTATTGATTGGCCGGAGGAGGGGTGGGAAAAGATCTGATGACAGGAACGTGTTGCTCAGTCTGTTGAAGTTGGAAAAGCCCACATTAATTTGTATGGGTCTGTCAGACCCACGATGTATGAATAGGGGGTAAGCTCTGGATTCCTTCTTTAGCGAGTGTGGGTCTGTGAGACCCACTAAATATGGATAAGTGGGAAAATAACCAAGTACGGTGAAGGTTAAACTGATCTTTCTCATCTTAAACATTACATTTTGAAATTATACTCAATACAAAAAAAAAGCTTGGATTTTTTTTTTTTTTTTTTTTTTTTTTTTTAAGTGTATCACACGTGAGTCTTGAAGGCCTTGCCTTTCTTGTTTTTTTGATTTTTTTCAATAAACAATTTTTTAACATTTTATGTCAAACAACTATATGCTTTCATACTTTTTTTTAGTCTCATTGGGAATACGTATTAATGCACAATATGTACCTTGCATCAGGCGGATGTTTCTCTTCTGTACTATTTTTTTTCTGTCCATAATGTTTTGTTTTTTGTTTTTTTTCCTTTGTCTTTCCTTTGTTTCATTTATCATATGTTTGGACTTGGTTTTAAATAATTAAACGCAAGATACTTTCAGATTTAGAATTCAGTAAAATATGTGTCTGTTTATCTGTTGCAAATAGTGAATACTTTTAGTTTTGTTTTCTTTCAAATGTTGGCTTAAAGTTTGATCTCTAATCTAGTTTGAAAAAGTTTCTGTTTAGTGGGACGGAGGGGAGGGGGAGGGAGCAAGGTCAATGAGAAGTATGTAGGTTGTTACTGTATGTCTGCTGATGATGGTATCTGCATTCTTGTTTATGTGAATGAGAGTTGAACCAGCTTAACGATATGCCTACTATGACAATGTTAAACATTGTTGTGTTGTAATCTCTTGCAGCATCGTGTGCCAAAGGAATATCATGACAGAGGACCTCGCATAAACCTGACTTTCAGAGTCATCTACCCTGAGAAAACATGATTGATCAGAAAGAACAGATTTTGCAATTTTAGGATGAGTTTATTCATTACTTTACATTGTCAGTGTAAAAAAAAAACCCAACTAATTATGCGAATCTTTTGTTGTTATAAAATCATGTCCATTTGCTGCAACAGTATTCAAATATAGAAAAATGTTTCTTGTGGGTTTTTTGTTTTTTGTTTTTTTTCTTCTAACAACATGTAACATTTGTTTTGTACAGATACAGATAATAAGTGAAACTGATTAACAAAGATTATTGGTGAATGTCCATCATGAAAACAGTACCTGTGATACACTGACAGTGATTGTTTTTGAAATAAGATCTCCACTAGAAAAAAAAAATGGATACAGATTTTTTTTTTTTTTTTTTTTTTTTTAAATATTCAGTTCTCTTTGAACGAGCCTTTTAAAAGTACTTTTCAGTTGAACCTTTTATTGGAAACCACTCCCCAACCGCTCTCCCAAACATTGTACAGTGGTTTGGGTTTTTTTGTTTCTTTTTACTTTTACAGGGGTGTAAAGAGTTGTTGTTTTAGTTTTGTAAATAAAAGCTTTGTTTTGTCTGAAGAGGTTTTTTTTTCTTTCAAAGAAAGAAAAAAAGATAAGAAAGTAAAAATTGCAGGATAATTTGATTAGGTAAGTAGGTTCATGTTGTGCCTAACAATAGAATGATGTGTTGGGAATGTAACTGTGAAATGTATTTGTGCTTGTTTGTCACCGGGTTCTCTCCCTGTGAGTCTTTCTCATTGTGTGCTTCTGTGCACATGCATGAGTGTGTGTATGTGTGGGTGGGTGAGTTTGTGTGTGTGTGTGTGTGTGTGTTTGTTGTAACTGGTAGTTACAGTACTGAGAATTTCCTATTGTTGGTTTTTTTTGTAACATAAATTTATGTACATTTGCAGCTTTAGAATTTTATTTTTCTTTCTTAAAAGTTTATAAAGTGGAATTATAAAACTTAAGAAGACGTTGATAAAGTAAGTTTGGAGTTTTGATGGTTTCTTTGAATTAAGATTTCTGTCATTTTAGCCAACAAGTTTACTAACATGTTGTACAAAACTTGAAATAAAGACAGAAGCAGTCTTATGTTGATTTTTCTGTTCTTTGTTAAGGTCTTTGTTCTTCCATTGATTTTTAGTGTTGTCATTTTCTCCTTTGAACAAACTACCACTGTGAGTGTAGTGATCAACGACAGAAAATAATGGATGAATGAAGGGTCAGTTTGAAGTTTTGCTGACTAAAAGTAATTAGAAACAAAATGTCTCAATCAATACATATCATTTCAAGAAAAAAGCATTTGCCATCGGCTGTCGGCAATCTGCACTCTATCTGTGCACACATTTTTTCTTCTGGGATGCTGGGAAAGTCTGGAACCACCAGGCATAGGTGCTTGCATGTGTATACTTGCAGGCCATAACAATATCACAGGCAGACTTACTTGAAAACATAAACCTTTTATGTTGACCTTTGCAGTTAATCTCTCTTTCTCTCTCTCTCTCACACACACAATCAACACATGCATACACACACAAGCTCAATCACACACACAGGCACACACACTCAGACCCACACTCTTTCTCTCTCACTCTTTCTTCCCCCCTTAACCTTCTCTGGCTATCGTGGGTCGTACACGACCCAGAAGGGGACAAAAACGCAAATATCTCGGCCAATTCTTAATATATTTCTACAATATTTCAGAAATGCTTCCTACACCTAAAAGGCCAACTTTTGCCAAAAAATGAAAAAAAATTCATTAATTAGTTAATGAGTAATCAAAGGTGACGTTTTAACTACACACAGACGCTTGTGTGGGTCGTGTATATCCCATGCTTTTTAAAGAGAAAAAAACGTGGTCACCCCTTGAAAGCTCATGTGGGTCAAGCACGACCCATACCTTTTTAATAGTCATTTCAGAAGGTTTAATTTGCAGTTACTGAAGGAAAATAAAGAAATTATACTTTCAATAGCCTCACTACCGCACTACTCTCTCACTACCCCCTCGCCCCCTCCCTGCCCCATCCCTTTCGCCTGTCTTCAGCTATAACCCCCTTCCATCCCTTTCTCTAACAGCATGTACCTGTGTGACTGAATATCTTTGATTGTGCGTGTATAGGATGCTAGGAGTCATATCTCTCTGTCTCGCTGTCTGTCTGTCTATCTGTCTCTCTATCTATCTCTATGTGCATAAGTAGGGTTTATATGTATGTGCATGTGGTGCTATGCATTTGTGTGTGTGATCAGTTGTGTGTGAGTGTGTGTGTATGTGCGTGGTGTGTGTGAATGCATGAGCATGTGTTTCCTCTGAGTGTATGTGTTTGTGTGAGTCTGTGTGTGCGTGTGCGAGCGCATGTGTGTGTAATCAGTTGTTACAATATGTTTTCCTGTTCTATATTTTGTTATAAGCTTTGGAGGAATATGCAGGTTTTTGTCTCTTTACAAAATATGGGTCATGCACGACCCACACAAGCTTTGGAGGAATATATAGGTTTTTGTCTCTAAAAGGTATGGGTCATGGATGACCCACATGAGCATCCATGTGTAGTCAAAAGCGACAGCGGTATGGGTCGTGGACGACCCACATGAGCTTCGGTGTGTAGTCAAAAGCGACAGCCAGCGAAGGTTAACACCACCCCCCCACCCCCTTTTCATCTCAGTTCAATCATTGTAGAAATGTATGTTTGATTCTATGAATATCTAGATATGCCTGTCACTGTGTGTACTACTCACTGTGTGTGTGTGTGTGTGTGTGAGTGTGTGTGCACATATCAGTCAATCAGTGTGTGTGAGAGAGCGTGTGTGTGTACACATCAATCAGTGTGTGTGTGTGTGTGTGTGTGCACATCAGTGTGTGTGTGAGTGTCACTCTGTGTGAGTGTGTGTGTGTGTGTGTGTGCACATCCAGTTGGATGTTCACCTTATAAACTGATCTGAAGACACATCTTGTTTCAGTTTTCTGTGTTTTTCTTTGAAACAGTTATTAAGCAGTGTGCTCCAAATTTCCTGAGCAAGATGTACAATGACGCTAAAAAGCAACAACCAAGGCCCACATTAATCACCTCTCCATTGTTCATCAGATGAGAACCATGGTCATGACTGATGAAACTAACAGTAACAGACACAGGTCGAGACTGAATCACTGTTGAAACTAATAGTAACAGACAGGTCAAGACTGATGATACAGTAACAGTAACAGACAGGTGGAGACTGATCAGTGAAACTAACACAGATAAATAGAATAAGTTATTGTTGGATACAATTTTATTTTTTGTGGCTAATTCCATATGATAAGCCAACAGATTGTGGGCCTTCATCTGAATGCGGGTCAGAATTCACTAGAAAAGCTCATGTAAGACAAAGCTTCAACACGTGTTATGAAAACTTGCCGCCTATTCGGGGAGAACACTTGAGAATTCATTTTATTTCGTAGTAAACAACATTGTGTTATCTCCATGGAACATTCATAGTAATAATTTTAGGAAAAGTTGTGTTTATCAAAGTTTAGCATCATGCATAAGGCCTAAATGAACCATGAGCATACTGTCTACAAAGGAATAAATGATACAAGAGCCCACACACACACACGCACGCATGCACACGCATGCATGCATTTGAGGATAATGTTGTTTGGGAGCGTGAAGTTGTCAATAATAATAATAATGGATACTTATATAGCACACTATCCAGAAATCTGCTCTAGGTGCTTTACAAAAACGCTTTTGTTAACATAAAACATTACATCTATGATACATACACACACCAAAATGTGACCACACACGCACACACACACTGCATAATACATTTTAACATACATGTGTATCTAACAGCTACCCTAACACATACGCACACATAGGCAGGCACAAACTTACATAAACACACGCACACACAATACACATTCATAAACATGCATGTAGTTACGTACACATACATATGTATACACACATAGTCAAGCACAGCTAACGCAAAGGAAGTGGACTCAGTATTACTGAGGGAAAAGGTGAGTTTTGAGACGAGATTTAAAAGATGGGAGGGAATCAGAATGACGGAGGTTATCTGGGAGCTTGTTCCACGTCTTTGGCGATTGAAAAGAAAAGGGTCTGTGTCCATAGGTTAAGACAAGACAAGACAAGAAGTATTTGCACAAGTACAATTGACAAACTCGCATCTTTCACTCTTAGAGATGTCCCACGAATTCTTTTTCCGGCTTGATCAAGGGCAAATTATTTTATTCTTTTTCTAGCAAAGAAGGTTTGTGAAAACAAAAACAAACAAACAAACCAAAAAAAAACAAAAAACAAAAACAAAACAAAAAACAAAACAAAAACGAAAGCAGTCGCCACGTGACAATTGTGTGGTCACATGGTTGGTGTTTTGTGTATAAAGTCTATGTGGGGTCCCCCTGGACATTTTTGACCTTAAGGGTGTAGACGCCAATAGGTCGTTAAACTCCAATAGTCCCAGGACATGAACACACGCAAAACTGTTCATCTGGTCAACGCTAGACGAGTCAACTTGCTTGGCGCTTTTGAATTTTGGCCCGACTGTGGGTATGTACCTTTTATTACAAGAAAATAATGGCGATGTCTGTATGCTGGATTTGTATTTTGGTTGTCATAGACTATATAGTGCTTTAACTGCAAGCACTATAGATAGGTCTCCGCAGGGGACCAGGTGGTGCAGGGGTTGTCAATTGTGTCATGCACCCGTGTAGACTGGTAGTCGTACCACACTTCCAATTTTCCATTCAATTCTTTATTCACTTTTTATACCAAAACTTAAACGACAACAACAACAAAAACAAGAAAGGCAAGGCCTTCAAGACTCCCTTGTGATACACTTTTTAAAAAAATCCAAGCTTTTTATGTATTGAGTATAATGCATTTACTGTTATATTTATATTTTTTGTATTCTCTAAACTTGGCACTTTGATCTGATATTCGACCCAACAAAAGATCTGTCATTATTATCATTTTTTGTTCAAACAGGAACTTCTTTTGCTAAGCGTGGAAGTTTTATTTATTGCAAACGTTTTGGTGTAGGCAGTAAAACAAGGGAAATTACTCTGCTGGGGAACTTAGTTTGCTTTAAACTGATCTTTCTCATCTTAAACATTACATTTTGAAATTATACTCAATACATAAAAAGCTTGCATTAAAAAAAAAAAATGCATCACAAGTGAGTCTTGAAGGCCTTGCCTCTCTTGTTTCAAAATGTAATGTTTAAGATGAGAAAGATCAGTTTAAAGCAAATTAACTCCACTAGCATTACAGAATAATTTCCCTTCTTTACTATCTGCACCAAAACGTTTGCAAAATAAACAAAACTTCCATGCTTAGCAAAAGAAGTTCCTGTTTGAACCAAAAATGATAATAATGACTGCTCTAGCTGTTGGGTCAGAATATCAGATCAAAGTGCCAAGTTTAGAGAATACAAAAAATAATATAACAGTAAATGCAGTTTGCATATAATTAGGCTTCATTCTTTATTTTTTTGTGCCCATCCCAGAAGCGCAATATTGTTTTAAACAAGATGACTGGAAAGAACTGAATTTTTCCTATTTTTATGCCAAATTTGGTGTCAACTGACAAAGTAGTTGCAGAGAAAATGTCAATGTTAAAGTTTACCACGGACACACAGACACACACACACACACACAGACAACCGAACACCGGGTTAAAACATAGACTCACTTTGTTTAAACAAGTGAGTCAAAAAACATGAGAAAAAAGAAGAAGAAAGAAACAGGACTAAGGTGTTCACACAGGCGCTTGTGCCCGCTGCCCGGTGTCAGCCTCACACGCAAATTCTGCCGGTGAACCGGTCACCCAGCCTCTCCATCCACGAAGCACGAGCTCGTTCTGTGATTTTGTCTCTCCAGTGGTTGGAGCCAAAGTAACCCAGAGCTCTAAGATCCCCAAGGTACTATTTTTCTTCTTCTTCTTCTTCTGCGTTCGAGGGCTGCAACTCCCACGTTCACTCGTATGCACACGAGTGGGCTTTTACGTGTATGACCGTTTTTACCCCGCCATGTAGGCAGCCATACTCCGTTTTCGGGGGTGTGCATGCTGGGTATGTTCTTGTTACCATAACCCACCGAACCCTGACATGGATTACGGGATCTTTAACGTGCGTATTTGATCTTCTGCTTGCATATACACACAAAGGGGGCAGTTCAGGCACTAGCAGGTCTGCACACATGTTGACCTGGGAGATCGTAAAAATCTCCACCCTTCACCCACCAGGCGCCGTCACCGTGATTCGAACCCGGGACCCTCAGATTGACAGTCCAACGCTTTAACCACTTGGCTATTGCGCCCGTCCCCAAGGTACTATTTTCATCCTTCCTCAACAGAAAGATATTCCTACACTTCTAATGGCGGGAAAATTAACAAAGGACCCCACAGTAACTTGGGTCCCCGATAGCTGTGAGGTATGAGCCAGTGGTCCAAGGGGGATAACCTAGCCCTCCCAGTCAGTTCAGCACAGTCGGTAACAAACGAGGAGGAAGGTGGCAGAATGGTTAAGACGCTCAGCTGCCAATACACAGAGTCCGTGAGGGTGTGGGTTCGAATCCCGCTCTCGCCCTTTCTCCTAAGTTTGACTGGAAAATCAAACTGAGCGTCTAGTCTTTCGGATGAGACGATAAACCGAGGTCCCGTGTGCAGCACGCACTTGGCGCACTGAAAAAGAATCCATGGCAACGAGAGTGTTGTCCTCTGGCGAAATTACGTAAAATGAAATCCCCTTTCATAGGTACACAAATATGTAAGCATGCACTCAAGGCCTGACTAAGCGCGTTGGGTTATGCTGCTGGTCAGGCATCTGCTCAACAGATGTGGTGTAGCGTGTATGGATTTGTCCGAACGCAGTGACGCCTCCTTGAGAAAGTGAAACTGAAACTGAAACCGGTAACAAACATTCCTGCTGCATGTGAGAGGCCAATTTACAGACAAGAGAGAAGGGCAGTACAGACTAGAGTCAAAACTTGACAAAATGATGGACATGTTTTGCCAGAAATTGGATACAATAGGAAGAGAAATTGAGGGAGGGAAGCAGGAGCTCTAGAAAAACGTGAAGAAAAAGAAACAGGGAAAAACAACAGTTATAGTGAATTTGATAGAAAGTAATAAGCCGACTGCAGAAGAAAGGAAACAAGACGATATGAAAGAAATCATGAAGATCATGGACAAATGCGAAGTGACAATACTGAGACGAGAAAGAGCTCACAAACCCTATAAGACTGGGTAAAATAGGGGGAAATTGACCCAGACTGTTAAAAGTGACCGCGACATCAGAAAATAATAAGAAAAAAACAATGAAAAAAAGCAGTTCACACGAACCAAGGAATCACTGACCCCAAGAAGAGAGAGAGAGAGAGAGAGAGAGAGAGAGAGAGAGAGAGTGTGTATATATGTATATATATGTATATATATATATATATATATATATATAATGACTTGACACTGAAAGCCGAGAAACAGAATTTCCAACTGTTGACTGAAAAAAAGGGAAAGAATGGCCAAAGGGGAAAAAGATGTGGTGATCAGAAATGGCAAAATAGTTTAAAAACAACAACAAAATAACAAATCAGTGCTGACGACCGACCAGTTTCGGACAAGGGAAAGGGCATTGAATGGGACCAATGACCAAGACAAGGAGTGACTACAAACACAAAACATACTGACTGTAAATAGCTGTAAAGATTTTCTTCTCTCTGGTGATTGTATTATAATGTATAGTATTAGTTGGTATAGGTCCAGCCCTTATATGAGGGTAGGTGGCATCGACTGACGTGACCGAATTTCATCGGTATTTGTGATCGTGTTACACGCCCTGTGATGCATATTTCTCAATAAAATATATTTCAATGAATAAACAAACCTTTGATCTGCACTTATGCCAGTATTTTTATGGATGTGAATGGTGATTTCAATACACCGCAAACATAAAAAGAGCAAAGGGTATACAGCGGAGAACAAACCGTGGCGCCATTTTTACAGAGCGATTGACAGCCATCTCCAACACCAATCGTCGGAAAACTCTTACCGTTTTTTGTTGTTGTTTTTTCAATCCTCAACTGAAATTCGCTTAATTTTCGAACGAATACAAATTTCATGATTTTGAAAAACAAAACAAAAAAACCCCGCAATGTGACAATGTTTGCACGTTAAAATGATATAAGTTTTGAACCAGAAGGTGTTGCTTGTCATAGTCCGTATTATAATCAGGATCAGGATTTGGGACGTTGTTTTATACAACTTAGCCAATGTTGGCTTTTTATGCCCCTTCAAATTTTCTCCTTTACATTGTTGGTCAGGTCGTTGACTAGCTCAGTCAGAAGAACAAATCGCTTGCTTCGCTGAATCCAAATGGCGACAACCATGAGTGGATTTCTGTGTCGAGCGCTGCTGTTGATGTTTTGCACTCGTTTGCAGAATCACAATGTTTGTTTTACAATTAAACAGATATCGAGTAAATAGTTTTATATATAATCGGTATATAATTTCAGTTTCGTGTTGATATTCGATTTCAGGCTGTAACTGATTAGAAATCACCGCTGTATGACACACCCGAGACCTGAATCCAAAAGCCGGTGATCACTTTAACATTTTCAGGTCTCGCTTCAGTTATACAGCTAACCACTGAAAAGAAACACGATCTACACTTACATAAAACGTTTCTTGAAATGATGCACTTTTCTCTTTGCGTTTCATTAAGCTATTGGCCGTAAAATGTCTACTTTTGAAAAGAAACACGATCTACACTTACATAAAATGTTTCTTGATATGATGTACTATTCTCTTTGCGTTTCATTAAGCTATTGGCCGTAAAATGTCTACTTTTCATACCATGTGCCTGAGTAACGAACAATAACTCTGTAAACTGTATGGTTCATATTTATCTGTATCTGTTTAGTACATCGCTGTCGCCAAGATTATGGCATTATCGCGACAGGTGGGGGTGTGCGCAGCTCAGTTCGCAGGTTCACTGTTGGGATGTTAATAGTTTCTGTGTTTTTTTAAGATCTCAGGAGCTGGTGCTCTTACTATGTTTTCTTCCCATTTCTTCTCATTTGAAATCGAAATATCATTGTTTTTAAATACTTATTGTATTAGCATACTCATTATTTGTATCAATTATTGCGAAAATTGGTATTTGCGTGTTTCATGTGTTTGTTTTTGTCAGTGATTCAATCATTTGTGATCTGTTGACAGTGTTACTGTTGGAATCATATGTCCACTTTGGTGCAGGCCACTACCAAAACTATTAAAAAAATATTTAAAAAATAAAAAAAACTTAAAGAAGAAAAGAAAAAAATAATGTTAATAAAATTTGAACATTTTTATAACCAATTTAATGTGAATAATTCTTTATGGAAATTTAACTGATGTGTTTCCAGTTTCATTTTCTTTGCGATTATGAATTGGTCATAATGTTTGTGTGTGTGTGTGTGTGTGTGTTACATATTTTTAAAAGGTGAAACTGTCAAAAACTGAGATATTAGAATAAAGGAAGCTTTCTCAAATTAATGATTGATGATTGATAATATTAATCTATTAAACTTAACAGCTGATAATACTCATACCTGGTGATAAAAGAAATTAAAACATTAACTCTGCAACATTAAAACTGTAACTCTGTTGGAGGTATATTAACTATGACTTCAAGAGGCAATTTTAAACTAAGTACTCTGATAGAGTAACTGATTAAAAAAATAATAATAAAATTTATCAGGTGACTCTGACCATTTCTTAGGATTGATGCTGAGACTGTGAGAGTTAAAGGCTCATACCCAGTTTTATAAAGTTGTCTGTTGAGCTATAGTCGAGTCTTTTTAAAAGTGATGCAGGGGGGAATTAATGGTATGAGTTTTGAATAGTTTCAGGATTTGTTGGTTATTTTTGATTGTGTACTATTTATGATTGTGTGCTATGACTTGTGTGTGTGCATATGCATGTGTGTATTGTGTGTGTGTGTATGTGTGTTGGGGGGTGGGGGGGGGAGGGCAAGGGGGAGGTTGATGAATAGTTTTCAATGAGGTTTGGTATCTTGCGTTCAGTTTTTCCTCTTTGATATTTACACGTGTTCTATTTGTAAACGCCAAGGGCTTGTTCTCAAGATTAGGCGTAAATGCTTATAATAATGTTAATAATAATAATAATTATTATATACAGGTGAAGTGAATTTTCAACTGAATATTTCATTTTCACAATAATAAAAACCTGATTTGAGATCACTTTAACATCATTGTTCAGAGTCTTAGTTTTGTATAAAGTGGTCATTCAGCCATTTTCTTTAGATTTGTAACTCTGTCATATGCCATGGGGTTTTTCTGACAGTAGGTGTTGAGAGTTATTTGTCAGCAGCTCTGGAAAAAATACGCCAAAGGTTATTCTCCACCATATTCCCTTTACTCTTTGTGTTTTTGGTGTATCGCGAGCAACATTCACACAAAAAATAAAAACAACAAGTGCAGATTAAATTTTTGTTTAACCACTGAATGTGATTTTATTGAGAAATAATGCATGACAGGCTGTACAACATGATCACAAACATCTTTGAAATTAAAATTAGGTCGCATGAGCTGTTGGCTTCATCTGCAAATATATGCTAGTCCCAGTCTCCCACTGCTTTTTTATTTATTAATTTTTCTAAGTTGTTCACATGAGCTGCTGGCTTTTTTTTTTTTTTTTTTTTTTTTTACAATTTTTTAATTGATTTTTATTTTTTAAGTTGTGAAGTCAGCCATTGATGGACTTTACAAGATTCCTGGCTTGAACAATAGACATGGATTTTTCAGCTTTAGTTATACAATATTTTGTGTCCAGGAATACAGTGTATCGTGTACTAAAGACATATAACACACATGCAACAGAATGCATCACACTACAATTTTATATTTTCAATCAGAGAAACGCAACCAATCATGCAACATAAATGGTTGCAAAAGATTTGTCCATCATGTGAAAACAGAATTAGCCGGAATGGCTTGGTCAGTTTGTGTATGTGTGCTTAAGCACGTATTATAGATAAAGTATTTATCAAATTTTATCTCTGTAGTAAAAGTGATTTTTCAGTTTCATGCTCTTTGAAACATAGTATATCTTGTCATGCTCTTTGAAACATAGTAAATCTTGCAATTTGGTAAAATATGCCCTTTTCAGAAAAATTCAAGAAACTATATCTCAAAAAACTATTCAAGATACAGCCTTGAAATTTTACATGGCTTTATATCTCATCAGTAACTTTGTGCCTGTAAAGGTTTATTCCTGTCAGATTACGTTTTAAAAATTTGTGGTCCTAACTATGTATAGTAATGTAGATAGCCTATCCAATAAGTTAGAAGAATTTAAAATACAAGTCAGTGAGATAAGACCACACATTATTGGCCTAACCAAAGCAATTCCAAAAAAAAAAAAACACACAAAAAAACAAAGATACTTTTTCAATGTAAAAGAGCACTGTAGTATCCCTAACTATGATATTTTCCCAAATACAAATGAAAAGAGAGGTATAGCCCTGTATTTAAATCCCTTAAAGCCCAGGAATGTTCTATTCCAAGTCTGCTTTTGAAGGAAGCATATAGTGTACATTTCAAAGTGCAAATGGTGAGAAAGTATTAATTGGGTGTATATACAAAAGTCCAAATTCATCAGAACAGAATATTGAGAAGTTATTTGAACTGTTAAAATCAAAAGAATTGACAAATTTTGACAAAGTTTGTATAATGGGTGATTTTAATTACCCAGAGCTATACAGTGGGATGGTTCATGGACAGGCCCTTCCGATAATGATTTTATAGAATGTCGGAGAGATGCTTTCCTGACTCAAAAAGTGGCAAGAGCAACAAGAAATATATACAACAGGTCAAAGACCTAGCATTGTAGATCTAGTGATGGTGAACGCTACCAGGTTGGTACGTGAAATCAAACACCAATATCCTCTAGGAAAGAGTGACCATGACATTCTGGTTTTCCAGTTCCATATTTCAATGGTGAAGTTAAAAGCAGAAATTAAGTATAAATTTGATCTTAAAAAAAAGAGAAAAAAAAGAGGGAAATTATAATAAGAGAAACATTAAATAAAATGGATTGAACTACATGGATGAACAAGATGTTAACAAATGCTGGAATGATTTAAAGACACTAATACTTAAATCTATGGATAGATTTGTACCTAAAATTACAGGTAGACAAGAAAAGAACATCCAGGTCAGTCAGGAACCTCGGTGTTGTCCTTGACAATACACTGTCCATGCAAAAATTTATCAGTCAGACATGGCAGTCCTGCTACTGTCAACTGCGGCTAATCAGTGCCGTCCAGAAATATCTGTCCACTGATGCAACATTTAGACTTGTCGTTTCTCTCATTCTCTCTCGCCTTGACTACTGTAACTCTCTATTGTCTGGTTTGTCTGCTTCATCCATTCAGTCCCTTCAGCGCATACAAAACTCTGCTGCCCGACTCGTCCTCAGAAAGAAAAAATCTGAGCACATCACTCCTCTTTTGCAACATCTCCACTGGCTCCCTATCCCACACCGAATAAAGTACAAGATCAGCACTCTATGTTATAGATGTATTCACAAAACTGCCCCTTCCTATCTCTGCGGCTGCCTTCACCTCTACACTCCATCTCACTCACTACGATCGGCTTCGGATCCACTCTGTTTACGCATACCCAGATTCAAACACTCAACTGTTGGCCGCCATTCTTTCTCTGTCGCTGGACCTTGCAATTGGAATGAACTTCCTCTTTCGCTTCGTCAAGTCTCCACACTCAGCTCTTTCATGTCTGGCTTTAAAACCCACCTCTTCCCAAAATAGCCTCCCTTGCCTGCCTCTTCCTTGTCTTTAGTTTCTACAGTTTTAGAGTTATGCATGCGTGTGAATGACTGGTGCGAAAGCACTTTGATTAGTCTCTGCACAAGATTTAGCGCTATATAAATACCATTATTATTATTATTAAAAGAAATGAAAACCCTTCTGTATGAACAAAAAAATAATGAGAAGCATCAAAAAGAAATATGAATTATATAAGCATTTCTTAAGAACAAAAACAGATTAATCCTATTTGTTATATAACATAAGGAATAAATGCTGTAAACTTGTTAAAAAAAAGCTATTTAAAAAAAAAAAAAGAGTATGAAAGAAACATAGCAAAAACCGGTAAATATAGCCCAAGAATGTTTTGGAAGTATGTACAGAAAATAACAAATCTAAGAACGGGAATAGGAGTACTGAAAAAAGAAGATGGTAGTTTAGCAGAAACAGATATGAAAAAAGCAGAAACTAGAAATAATTTCTTTGCAAGTGTTTTTACAAAAGAGACTGTTACAAATTTACCAAGCTTTGGAGAAAGCTCCAGATCGGGAAATATTAATGTATGCGATCTAAGGGTCACCCCTATGGCAGTGGAAAATACATTAAAAAGCCTTAGTCCCATATAAAGCACAAGGACCAGACCAAATACCTTCAAGGCTCCTAGAAGAATTGAGCAGAGAGCTGGCTATTCCACTGAGCATCATCTATAATAAGTCACTTGAAAGTGCTTGCATACCAAATGACTGGAAGATGGCTGAGGTAACAGCTGTTTACAAGAAAGGGTCAAAACAAGAACCAGGCAATTACAGACCAGTGAGCCGAACATGTATAGTGTGTAAAATTTTTAAATCTTTTATTAGAGATGCAATGATTTCACATATGAAAGTAAATAACCTTTGTGTAGAATGTCAGCATGGCTTTAGACAGAATAGATCATGCATAACGCAACTACTAGAAGTAATCAAAGATCTGACTAAAATGACAGATAGCAGTAAACATACTGACATAATTTATTTAGACTTGGAAAAAAGCATTTGATTCTGTCCCACACGAAAGACTTATTAAAATTAGCCTCATATGGTATTACTGGTAATTTACTGAACTGGACAGAAAGCTTCTTAACAGGTAGAACACAATTAGATAAGATAGGAGAAAATAAGTCAACTTGTGCAAACGTAATTAGTGGTATTCCACAGGTCAATATTCTTGGACCAGTACTTTTCAGAATATATATAAACGAACTTCCTGATTGTATACAAAGTATGTGTAAATTTTTTGCAGATGACACTAAAATTTACAGTGATGCACACAACAATCTCACATTGCAAACTGATTTATATAAACTACAAGAATGGTCTGACAAACAGAACCTTTATTTTAATGTTTCAGAGTGTAAAAGTAATGCACATAGGGGAAAAAAATCCAAATAACAATTACCATATGAAAATAGAAAACATGACACAGAACATTGAGAAATGCCATAGTGAGAAAGACCTAGGAATAATGTTTGACAATAAACTGTCCTTTGATACACATCACATAGATAATGATTATTATAAATAAAGCCAATGAAAGATATATTTCTCAATCTATATAATATATATAAAGCATTAGTTACATCACATGTAAAATATGGTAATATTGTGTGGCACCCATACCTTAAGAGACCATCTTTTGCAATAGAAAGGGTCCAAAGAAGGGCAACTTCACCTTCACCTCTCCCGTAGTCTGGGTTCAGACCGTTGGGGCACCGCTGCTGACCTGACCACCACCCCTCTCCACGGTTTTCTGATTTCCTCAGGGCGTCACCGAGCGTCAAGCCTGTCCACCCCTGGATGTTGTCTTCCCATCTCTTCTTCTGCCGTCCTCTCCTTCTGCCTCCTTGTACGGTGCCTTGCAGGAACGTTTTGGCAAGACCAGATGATCGGGAGATGTGTCCATACCACCTAAGTTTGCGTTTCTTCACTATGGACAGAAGGTCTTCGTAGGGTCCAATACTTTGCTTGATTCTGTTCTTCACTTAAGGGCAACTAAATTATTAAAAGAATGCAAGAATGTGAGTTACCAACAAAGACTTGCATACTTAAATCTGCACTCACTAACAGGTAGAAGATTAAGAGGAGATTTGATCGAAACTTTTAAGATATTAAATAACATAAATGATGTAAATGCAAGACATATCTTCAGAATGTCAAACTATGATAGTACAAGGAACTCAGTAAAGAAAATGTGTTTAGAACGCTGCAACACCAACATCAGAAAAAATTCATTGGCTAACCGAATTGCACAAACATGGAATGCACTACCAACCGAAGTTAAACTTGCACAAAAGACTAACACATTCAAAAATCTCCTTGACACCAACACCATCTTAAAAGAAAATTTTTGATTATGATAAATAAAACAAAGTTTCAACAGAAGTGTACTTGCGTACCCCACCCAACAGCAACAAACAAAAGGAGAAAATAAATAAATAAAATGGAAGAAGTGAAGATGAAGATTCGATGGGGAAATAAAAAGGCCAAGAGGTCTAGGCAGATGACTTGCCAGTACCTATACTACTACTACTACTACTGAACTGGACAAAAAACTTTTTGTCAGAAAGAACACAGGTAGTTGGAATTGGAGAAAAAATGTCAACAAATGAAAATTTTGTTAGTGGTATACCACAAGGTAGCATACTTGGCCCAGAGCTTTTTACAATATACATAAATGACCTTCCTGAAAGTATAGAAAGCAAATGCAATATATTTGCTGATGATACTAAACTTTATGGCAATGCACAAAATAATACTACACTACAAAAGGACTTATATAAGTTACAGGACTGGACTGATAGATGGAATCTATATTTTTAACATATCAAAGTGTAAAGTAATGCACATGGGAAGAAAAAATCCAGAAAACAAATACCATATGATAATAGAAGACACTACACAGGACATTGAAAAATGTCAAAGTGAGAAAGACCTTGGCATCATTTTTGATAATAAACTATCATTTGACATACATATACAGAATATAATAAATAAAGCCAACCAGATGATAGGAATAATTAAGAGAACATTTACCTATTTAGATAAAGATGCATTTCTTAAACTGTATGAACTTATGAAGCATTGGTTAGATCACAAGTGGAATATGGTAATATTGTGTGGCACCCATATCTCAAGAGACAATCTATAGCTATAGAAAGGGTACAACTAAGAGCAACTAAGTTATTATATAATATCATTGCAGACCTATATTTAGGCTTCTCAGCCTTTAGTCTGGTCTTAGTACTTGAAAACTTATTATCACAAAAGTCCAAACACTTTTTCTTGTTTCTTTTTCCCTGTTTGCAGCTATTTGTACATGCGATCTGCCTAGCTTTGAAAGCGTTGAGAGAAGGGGCGCTGACTACAGAATCTGGTAGGGTGTTCCACGGGTTCACCACCCGGAAGGAGAAGTAGTGCTGGCACATTTGTCCATTGCATGGCCTCTTCTTGAGTCTCAGGTTATGCCCACGGGTCTGTCTGTTACTGTTTTCTAGAACCAGGGGGCTTTCCATTTTATACAGTCCATGAGTAAACTTGTAGACCTCGATCATGTCTCCTCTGTCCCTATGGTACTGCATGCTGGGTATTTTCATTCTGGCTAGGCGCTCCTCATATGTACTGTTTGCCAGCCCGGGACCATTTTTGTTGCTCTCCTGAGAACACCCTCGATGAGGTCTTTGTCTTTCTGGTAGCGGGGTGACCACGCAACATTGGCAAATTCCAGGTGAGGGTGTATCAATGCAACGAAGAGCTGTCTCATTGTGTCCATGTCTTGGTACTGGTATGACCTTCTGATCAGCCCTAAGATCCTGTTGGCCTTGTTGACTTGTGTCTCAATGTGCTGTCTGAACTTGTGTTCCTGGTCCATCATTACTCCCAGATCCTTCTCGCCTTTTGATGCTTAACACCACTCTCTCATCGCTGTTGTGTAGTCTCATGTTGTACTCAGCTATGGGGTTATTGTGCCCTAGATGTAGGACCTTGCACTTTAATGCGTTGAAGCGCAGTTGCCAGAGATCAGCCCAGCTGACAAGGTTGTCAAGGTCCTGTTGGATCTTATCTCTCTTACTTTCTATTTCCACCGAGTCATACACTTTCGTGTCGTCTGCGTAAATTTCACAGAAGAAGTTGACCATTTCCAGCATGTCATTTATGAAGAGGACAAATAGCACTGTGCCCAGAACACTACATTGAGGGACTCCACTCATCACAGGTTCCCAGCTTGAGACACTGCCATTGACACACACTCTTTATCTCCTGCCCACCAAGAAGTCTGTGATCCACGCCACAACCTGAGAGGTGACTCCATATGATTTGAGCTTGATGATGAGACGTTCGTGGGGTACAGAATCAAATGCCTTGGCAAAGTCTAGATAGATTGCGTCTATTGGCTTCCCTTCATCTAGTGACTTGGTCCATGCATCTAGCACCCTCAGGAGGTTTGTGACACAAGATCTTTGGCTGATGAACCCGTGTTGGCAAGGTACCAGAAAGTTGTTGTCTTCCATGTGAGCTATCACTTTGTCCCTGATGATGGATTCCATGATTTTGCAGACTGTACAGGTTAGGCTCACTGGTCTGTAGTTACTGGGTTGGTTCCTGTCTCCTTTTTCGAACAGAGGGGTGACATTAGCTTCTTTCCACTCTCTTGGCAGTTTCCCTTCTTCTTCTGATTTCATGAAAATCATTGATAAAGGCTCTGCCAGCTCCTCTGCAAGTTCCTTCAGTACATGTGTGTGAATGCCGTCTGGGCCAGGGGATTTTCCAGTATCCAACTGTTTGAGTTTCTTCAGCACCTCTTCTTTGGTAAAACAAATCTTGTCTAACTTTTTGGGGCACTCTCTATCCTTGCAAGTAGGCATCTCTTCCAGTCTCTCCTTTATGAAAACACTACAGAAGAATCTGTTCAGAGTTTCTGATTTATCCTCATTACTGGTAACTGTCCTTCCACTCTCATCAACGAGATTTGAGACTCCTTGCTTTGTCTTCAATTTACTGTTGGGATAAGCGTAAAATGCTTTTGGATTTTTATTCGCGTCCCTGGCAACAGATTTTTCAAAGTTTCTGACAGCCCTTCAGCATGCACTTTTGGCCTGATTTCTTGCCTTCGCATAGGTGAGGTAATCTTTACCTTCCTTAGTTTCCATATATCTCCTGAAGCATTCCCTCTTTTTCTTGAGTTTTCCAAGTGCCTTCTCGTCCCACCACAGAGGCTTTCTCTTTTTCATGTTTTCACAGTTCCTTCCCCCAGTACTGATTTAGGGGATGCATTTGTCCATGGTCTCCATTAGTATCATTTTGAAGCAGTCCCATGCCTCTTGAACATCAAGATCCCTGACCTTTTCAGACAAGTTCTCATCACTCATGAGTTCCCTAAGCTTTTTGTAGTCTCCCTTAGAGTAGTTGTACCTTGTCTGTTGTGTCTTTGAGCGCTGTTTTGTGTAAGCCTGAAATTCAAAGTGCAGGATATGATGATGGCTTTTTCCAAGCGGAGGGCTATGTACAATGTTTCTGACCATACCTTCCTCGTTGCTAAAAATCAGATCAGTCAGGGAAGGGGCATGGTTAGGATGAGTGTGCGTAGGAAGCCTTACATGTTGTATCAGAAAGATCTCTCTTACGAATGTCTCAAGAAACACAGTAGCTTTATGGTTTGGAGTAGATGGGGAAGTTTCATTGTTCCAGTCAATCTCCAGTCAATCTCTTTGAGATTAAAGTCACCTGTTAAGAGTACATGCGACCTATCACAGATCATATCTTTCACAAGACTATACAACGCTGTATTTTCTTCCGGTGTATTGCTGTCGGATCTGTACACACAACCTACTAGCAGTCTGTCTCCTCTGTCCAGCTTGATCTCTGCCCACACTGTGTCTTTTGATCCTGGTTTATCAGATACTTTCACTTCTTGAGCTGAAAGATGTTTCTTTACATAGATCAAAACTCCCCTTTCCACATTCTTTTCACAAATATTGCTAAAACAATCATATCCATCCAAGGTCAGTTCCACTGACTGTGCCTCGAAACGAAAATTTTTTGGTACCACTTGTTATACACACAATGTCCGGGTCATCATTTTCAATCACAAATAAAAGTTCTGTACGTTTGTTTAAAAGGTAATCTACATTTGAGTATGTACATTTCACAGTTCCTGCATTCTTCACTCTTTGTCCTGTTTGCCCTAATTAGGGTGGGCATCCTGGTTTCTTGCCACGTTGACTACCTTGAATCTTCTTATCACCCAGTTCGCTGTTTCTCCCTTTGCAGCTGCCTCCTCTCGCTTCTGATTCCTTTCGGCAACCAGGTTTCTCATGTGGCCTCGCTGTAAAGGGGTTAAATCTTGTTTCAGGTTGATTGAGTGGAACTTGCTGTCGTCATGTTCTTTTAGTTTCTTGGATGCCCTGAGTGCTGCCGTGACTTCCTCTTTCGAGCCTAGGGTGGCTAGTATCGGTCTCGGTTTTGCTTTGCTCCCGGCGTCTGTACTTCTTCTGCCAAGTCTTTTCACATCCTTAACTGTGACGGACACACCAAGACCTCTGTCACACATCTCTCGTAATTTTGGTGTCATGTTCTTTGCGATCACTCGGTTCCGTGGACTGACTTTCTTCTATGCCAAAGATGACGATGTTAGCCTTTCTACAGTCTTGGTCTTCCATCTCTTCCACTCCTGACTGCGCTACTTTGGTGCTGTTATGGTTTGTTTGGGTTTCCAGGTCTCTTTGAGCAGTTTGTATTTCTTTCACTGTTTTCTCCAAGGCCCTGACATCACTGTCAAGACTCTTGACTTCCTGTTTTGTTGCTTTTTGTTCCAGTCTGCTTTCGAACTGACTCAGAAACTCCCTACACCTGTCCTCTACTGCCTTATCGGAGAATACTGCCTGTAGTGCTGGTTGGTTGCATTTCTCACAGAACCAGTGTACGTCTTGCCTCGCCATGACTGCATATTCACCTTCACTCATTTTTATGCACTTGATGCAGTGCCACGCAGTGCAGCATTCGCATGAGAGGAGCTTGTCTTTGTTGTCGCTGAAAGTTTTTTTTGCAGCCTTCACATTCTGCTACACTCTTGGTACTCTCATTGTCCGATTGATCCCTACTCTGACTGCTCTGTCTTTGTGCCGTTGCCTCAATCTTCTTTGTACTTGCTTTTTTAAAACTACGATTTCCGCCGGCACCTTTCTTTTCCATTCTCTCTTCCAGTTACTGAGTTATGGCCTAACACTGGACAGACCACAGACACAATTTCGCTAATTATGCTGAAAATCTTGTTGAAATGTCTCAGATTTACTCCTGGAACCATTCACCTATCACTTCCCTAGTTTGTACCAGGCACCACACTGAGTTAGGCCTAACACTGGACAAACCATAGACACAGTTTCACTAATTATGCTGAAAATCTTGTTAAAATGTCGCAGATTTACTCCTGGAAGCATTCGCCTATCACTTCCCTAGTTTGTACTAGACACTACTCAATGTTACTAAGTTTGCACTCTATCAAACAACTTCGAAATATTCATCTTTCTCAGAGCTCTTGAAAACCGCGGCCATCTACGCTTACATCCGGGCACTATTACTTTTCCATTCTCTCTTTCAGTTACTAACTGAGTTAGGCCTAACACTGGACAGACCACAGACACAGTTTCGCTAATTATGCTGAAAATCTTGTTGAAATGTCGCAGATTTACTCCTAGAAGCATTCGCCTATCACTTCCCTAGTTTGTACCACTGGGACACCACACTGAGTTGGGCCTAACACTGGGCAGACCACAGAGTTTCGCTAATTCTGATGAAAATCTTGTTGAAATGTCGCAGATTTACTCTTGGAAGCATTCGCCTATCACTTCCCTAGTTTGTACTAGACACCACACAATGTTACTAAGTTTGCACTCTATCAAGCAACTTCGAAATATTCATCTTTCTCAGAGCTCTTGAAAACCGCGGCCATCCATTGTGGAAAGATAGGCAAATCTATGAGTTATCAACAGAGACTTATATTCTTAAATCTGCATTCATTAAAGGGTAGAAGGCTAAGAGGGGATTTAATAGAAACATACAAAATGTTAAATGGCTATAATGAAATCAATGTGAATAATATTTTTAGAATGTCAGATTATGAGAGTACAAGAAATTCAATGATGAAAATTTGCGAAGAGCACTGTAATACTAACCTAAGGAAAAATTCATTAACTAAAAGAATTGCACAAATATGGAATGCACTACCAGTCGAAACTAGCACAAAATACTACTACTACTAAATGTTCTTTTTCAGTTTGGTACATAAACTTTCGTTTCTTGAAATCTCACGATCCCATAATACTCTGAGATCTCGCGTTGATTCGTATGCACCGGCTTCGGACCGAATGTGGAGGTATGAGAGCTGACTGTGTTTCAGAGTGAATGGAGTGTTTGGGATTGGGCGACAACATAACATACAGCACCGTAAGTGAATGAAATTTCACTAAAACTTTATTTCGTCAAGTTGATAATCATGTCAGTCAATTCAAGTTCTGTCATTATCATTCAACAAAAGCACGACTTCGAGTTGCATGCCACAGGCCGAAGGGTGTTGCTTCTCTTTTCAACAATCGAACAGACTCGATGATTCACAAACGATAAGGAACGACAGGAACATTTTAGGTCTTACTTAAATGTTGTATATATTTAGAAACAGTATATTCTATTTGAAATGTTATTTATTTGATTGTGTCATGTATAATCCGTAACAAATTTACGATTGTTTAGTCGCTTGGGTTACTTGACATGTACGCTCATGCTCCGGGGAGCGGAAATAGGAGATGCTTGAAAATCGTTTTGTCGTTGACTTTTAGGCACAACAGACTATTCGTCTGGTGTTTCAAACCGCGAAAAGAGGTTTCAGTTTTATTTGCTTTCATTTACGAAATATGTCTGTACACTGTTTAAATTTCTGTCATAATTCGATGTCGGGTATATGCTTCTTTGCTTGTCGGATGAATGTTGTCCCCGGCCAGTCCACTGGGTGGCTTTGTTCTGGCCAAATTTGGAAGATCTACAGTGGCCTGTTAAGCCTTACCTCTGATATATTTAAAAGAATAGTTTAGCATTTTTTATACTTGGAACTTGCCGCGTGTGTACTTCTTAATGGCGACGTGTTTTTCTTGTCTATATCTTAAATTTGTGCAACAAATCGACCGCTTTAGTGTTTGATGGGTTCCGTACCCCAGTCAGGGCCTCACAGGCAGCCGCTGTTTATTGACCCAGTGACCGATGCATATAATTATGTTAAGCAGGAAAAGCTGCGATGTTTCCTCAGGCACAGAGCCGTTTTTGGAGAACTGTTTTGTTTTCTTGTGACAAAATTGGATTGTAGACCCGATTACATTTATTGGTATTTCATTTCAATTTTAATTTCTCAGCGTCATCACAGTCATTGACTTAGTCACTGACAGTTACAGAGTTACCTGGACGTATCTGAGAGAAGCAACACATTTTGTATTTTTGTATGCTTCAGATTTTTGTGGACTCCCCTCTCTCTTTCTGTGTTAAACTTGGTTTCTGTGGAAGTCAGTGTTCGTAAATATTTTGCCGGTTGTGTTGCTACCCTTTGTTTTCCATGAATTCACAGCTCACTGACAATGAGAAGAGAAAAAATTTTTTCCCTATCATGATAACCAGAATAGTCAAATTTACTTTACTTTGCCTTCACTGATTGATTGAGGAGGGTTCCCCATTAAAAGAAAACTGGTTGGGATTGATGTCTTTCTCTCTCTTTCTCTCCCTCTCTTTGTTGTTGATTAATTTGTGGCATGCTGTTGTGCACATCTTCATGATAATTGATAGGTCAGCATATGTGTGTGTATGTCATGTCTTATTTATATATGGGTCATTTTCCAATGCTGGTCACCAAAAGGGGTCACTAACATGAGTGAGTAAGTTGTCTTGGAAAACGTCATACATACTCTAGTTTGATAATTATTTGTATGTGTGGTGCATGTGTTGAAAAAGGTGTGCCCATTGAACATTTAAAGTTAAACAGAAATGAAACAATAGTATTTCAATTTTCACTGCAATGATGCATCTCATGAAATAACACAGTGATTATCAACATGCAACACAAACCAATATTCTCAGTTTTGGGGCAATAAATCTTAATGGATGATGCTATTGACATCATACATCTTACAAGAGAAATTGTATATTTGTTCAAATCTTCATTTTTCTGTTTTCAGGTTGTTTTTCTTCTTAAATCAAAGAAAATAGAGTAATGAAAAACCAACATTTAAAGTGGGATGACTCATTACAGCTAATTGTAATGGTAACAGAACTGAAAAAATGGCTGAAATGGATCAGTTGATATGAAAGATGGGATGCATAGTTGATAAATACATCCCAGCATTCAGTGGACCTCTGGATTTGATCTGTGGTGAACGTTCAGTCCTTTGTTGTTAGAAAGACTCAAGGGAATCAACTAACCAGAAATTGAGAAAATCCAATTGAATAACATTTCAAATCAATTTTTGGGATATTGAAGGAGGAGTATTCCAGGCACTTCGATTTTGTTGGTTTCGTTGATTGTATCATGAAGAAAATTATTCAGTCATGCTCATAAATACTGTGAGCCATGGATTTTAATCAAATGCCCTCTTTTTATTGTTAGTTTGTTTTTAAATTGATAAAGCAAAATTGCTTGAAAAACATAAAGAAGGGTATAATGGCAATAAACTTGCAACCATACCAAGTTCCGATTGTGGCTTTGTGGTCAACTAAAACTGTATTTAACACTTTCAACAAAAGGATGTAGAAAAATTAGCTTAGTTTAATCAATGCCCAGTGTGAACACATTTATGATTGTTACTGTGTAAGATGTTAAGTGAGGTTTACATTTTTGTTAGTCTGTTCAGATGCAGATAGTGAACTTTATTGAAATTAGTGTTGTAAATGAGGCACAAACAGCAGCAGCAAGATTTATTCTCCTGTTTTTCATGTGACACTTTGCATTTTAGTTTGCAACATTTTTACCAAAACATTTTTTTTAAATAATTGTTCACATGATGTACACATTGTTTCAACCAGACATACAATCAGTCATCACACCAGAACACATTGTTTTCCTGTATAATTTATTCACTGAAGTTAGTGACCCCCATCTGATGATAAGTCAAGCACTGGAGAATGACCCATATATATATGATTGTATGTTGATAATTATGCATTTAAAAAAAGATAAGCAAGTCTCTTCTGCTTTCAGTTTTGTGTGTTTTTCTGATGGAGTAGTGAATTACTGAAGCCCTTTCTGTGACTGAATAAGTAGTTAATGGACATTGTTCTTTACCTTGAAATGTGTTGTACATGTAATGATCATGTATGCCCTGGGATAGGACTTGTGTATAAAAACTGTTCATGTGTTGCTGTGTAGGTTTCAGAGTTTTGAGGAAATAGCTTTTAAATGAACATTCTGAGTATGAATGCACATTTTTTTTTTTACAGCTGAAAGATTGTAATTAATATTCAGTGAGAAAAATGTATATTTAATGTTTGTAGTGAGTGCCTTTCATTTTAGGATTGTTTATGTTGATCGATAAAGACCTTTGACAACGTAGATCCATCTGCCAGTATAAATTGACAGACAACATCATGGCTTCAATTAGAAAGGGGATGTAGATGTAGAGATCCACTGTCAGCTTATTTGCTCATTTTATGTGTAGAAATTTTAGTTGTAATTGTGTGACAAAGAAGAATTGGTAAGTCAAACAAAGTGAAAGTCAGTGATGAGTGATGTTGAACACAGAATCTGACAGTTAGCTGATGACATCCACTGACCCAGTTATTAGAGTTAAGGAAATGACACCCATTTTGATATTTTGATATGTGGAGTGATGGCCTGTGTGGAGTGATGGTCTAGAGGTAACGCGTCTGCCTGGGAAGCGAGAGAATCTGAGAGCGCTGGTTCGAATCACGGCTCGGCCGCCGATATTTTCTCCCCCTGCACTAGACCTTGAGTAGTGGTCTGGACGCTAGTCATTCGGATGAGACGATAAACCGAGGTCCCGTGTGCAGCATGCACTTAGCACACGTAAAAGAACCCACGGCAACAAAAGGGTTGTTCCTGGCAAAATTCTGTAGAAAAATCCACTAAGATAGGAAAAACAAAAAAAAACTGCACACAGGAAAAAATACAAAAAAAAATGGGTGGTGCTGTAGTGTAGCGACGCGCTGTCCCTGGGGAGAGAGCAGCCCAAATTTCACACTGAGAAATCTGTTGTGATAAAAAGAAATACAAATGCAAACAAATTTAGTGAATAGTGGAGACAAAACTATAATTTAAAAGATTATATGGAATCTTCCATGGTTTAACTTGGTATTTGAAATATGATTTACTTCTGGATTCTGTAAATTTGAAACTGGGCATACACTGAATATATGCCCTGAAATGAATTGTTTGAATAACTTTTTGCTAAATAGTACAGATGAACTGGGAAGAATTCTCTGTATGTTACAAGTCAGTAATTGCTTATGCTATTGTTCTTGTGAGAAGCCATTTGTAAATAGTGGTGTGCTGCTTTGTTGTATGTGGCACTGTGAAACAAAACAAAATTGTAATCCACTGCAACTCAGTGTAACTGTAACCAGCGTAAGTGAAAGTATGCTTGAATTTCATTAATTGTAGTTTGTCTCAAAGATAAAGGTAGAAGATGCTTGGTCTATATTGCTTGTTAGTTAATGTTGTTTTTCTGTGAAAACACTGGCTTGGACATACATTTTTGCATTTTGTAAATTGACCCTTTTTTTTTTTAAGCCCAGCAGTTCAAAGTGGTTGAACATAATTGCATCTGTGTAGCTTCCAGTGCATTATGAAAAGAAAGGAAACCCCAATAATGTTCATGTTTCATATAGAATTCACAAGGTCACTTTGATCCCAAGGTAAGATGTAAGGGTTGTTTTCTTAAATAGGGGTTAGTCTGAAGGGAGAAAATGTCATAAACTAAAGTAAATGGTTTTATTAACATTTTGCGGTCAGAAAAAACTATGCATCACTCTCACCCTGCACATAAAGTGTCAAACTTTAAAATTTGCACTTCGATTACCCTTTTTTTTTCTCTTCTTCTTTAAAAAAAAAAAGCAAAAAAAAGCACAGTACTGTAAGAAACACTGAGTTATTAAAAATTGATTCTTGTTGATTTTACTTTGTAAACAGTAAACAGTATCACTTTAATATCTACTTTCTTTTTTCAGGAAAACAACCAAAAATAAGATGTCTCATAGTGGAAAGTATTCTTCACTTTATGGGTGCTGCATCTGTGGAACAAAACACAGCACCAGCCAATTCAGGCCCTGGTATGATCATTATAGTGAAACTATATATTGCCGGGTGTTCAGTCTACAGTCATTGAAAGGCCGGAGAGGCTATGTGTGCAACCCGTGCGTGCTCTTTATTAAAAGGACGGTAAACAGCATGGATAACGACACCTTGAATTCTGATCCTCGCAAGGTAAGGATATTTAATTGCAGTTTTGTTTAGAGAAGAGAGCTTGTGGTTTGTGTATGTTTGTGTGTGTTGTGTTGGCAGTACAGTTGCCAGTTGTCAAATTGTTATTCTGACAATTGTTATTATAATGTATGCATATGTGTGTCTTCATATAGATGCATGCACATGCATATTTGCTTGCATATGTTCTGTACAGATAGAGTATAGTTTGTACAGTTTTTGAAAGTTCTAAGTAACTTTTGATATTTGAAAATTGAGATGTGCGATTAAAAAAAAAAGAGAGAGAGAGAGAGATCAGGAACTACATATATGATAATATATTCTTATGAATGTTTGCAACAACCTGAAAATACCATAATACCCCTGCCAGCCACACCCACACCCACACCCCCACACCTCCCTTTATCACCTCCCACTCAGTCCTACACATACTGGAACTATTTGAAGCTGTTAATTGAAATCCAGAAACATGTGATTCTGACAAGTACTACACTTTTCTAAATCAAAATGTACAGTAACTGAGGGAATCTGTGGGTTTTGAATGAGACTTTCATACTTTAGACAAAGAGGAAAACATTACAACTAATTAGATATAATTTAAAACAGAACCTTTGTGTGTGTGCGTGTGTCTGTGTGCGTGTATGTGTGCTTCACAAGTTCCTTCAGAGCCATTTCCTTACTTAACTGGTTGCTCTCTGTTCATCACTGACACAGTGTGTGTGTGTGTGTGCGCAGCATATGTGTGTGCAGCGTGTGTGTGTGCATGCATGTGCATGTGCTCGCACATGATTTTGTGCAGGTGGGTGGGCATGCATGCATTACAGATATGGTTAATGATTTTTGGAAGTGTTTAAAATGATTTGGCTCATTCAGATGTAATTTCTTTTGTGGGAGAAATATGTGTTCATTATATTTTTAGAAGTTAACAGTAATATTATTGGTGTATTTGGACTTTCGAAATGCTGTGAGGAGTATGGGTAGGGGTTGCGAGAGATGGTAAGGAATGGGACTCATGAGTTGGGTGCTTAATAAAAATGGAGAGTGGGTGGGGGATGGGGGGACGGCAGAGGGAAGACTGCAATCGGGCGTGGAGGAACAGAAGTTGGAGAGTTTGTGAGAGAGAAAGAACTAATGTATGGTTTTTAAGTATTATATTTCTTTTGTTTTGAATGTACTACATGTATAACTTTTACAATTTTATGAATGTAAAATTGTTATCCTGTTGCCCACAAGCCAAGGGGGTGTTGACAAACTTCAAAAACTTCAAAACTCTGCAGCACGACTCACACTCAAGGCTAGAGAACATCAACACATCACACCCCCCCCCCTTCCCCCCCCTACTTGCTTCCCTTCACTGGCTCCCCATTCAAGCACGAATACAATACGAACTCTCAGTCCTTTGTCACAATTTCTTTACGGATCCCTGTCCTTTCTATCGTTCAGGTCTACTTTCTGTCTATTCACCATCCAGACAACTCCGTTCTTCAAATGACATGCGCACACTGTCTATTCCAAGAATTTGCACAAAAACTTATGGTGAACGTTCCTTTTCTTTTGTTGCACCAAAACAATGGAATTCACTGTGCTCACACATTTGTCACACCCAACACCTGCATTCAAGAGAGCGCTCTAAACACATCTTTTTAATTTGTATCTTTCTAAGTAGAGCTTTTCCATTTGTATATGTTTGCTGTGATTTGATCGCTGGACGTGCTCTTGGAGTTGATTTGCGTGCATTATTGATGATTTTTAGTGTGCTTCTGTGAGGCCTGGTTCCTGGTGCATGTTTTTGACTTGGGTAAATGTGATGTGTTTTTATCTTGCTGTGATTTTGAGCCTATGTGATGTGAGACTATGATATTGCCTGTGATGATTTTACATTATATGTGAGTGTGTGTGTGTGTGTACATGTGTATGTATGTATATGTGTGTAGATATATATATATACATTATACGTGTGTGTGTGTATACACATGTGTTTGTGTATATATAGAATAGAATATGTCTTTATTACCGAGGGTCACAAAGAATATTGGGGGAGGGGTGGGGGGAGATAGTGCATAACAAGATAGAACATAAATTGAAAATCATACACAAACACAGATACAATAGAAATTAGGATACATACAAGTGCCTATCAATATAAAAAAATTGTGCATACTCACATATGCACGCACTGCACACACACACACACACACACACACACACACACACACACACATATATATATATATATTGCGCAGTTCTATTTATCATACTGGATTTGTTTGAGAGACAGGGCATTGACTGCTCTGGGGAAAAAGCTATTGGCGAAGCGATTAGTTTTTGTCATTATACTTCTGTACCATCGACCAGAGGGGAGCATTTTGAAAATCCTAAAAGCTGGATGTGATTCATCCTGGCTGATAGTGCTTTTTTGAGTAGCTGCTTATAATATGTCTTCTAGAGAAGGTAGATCGGCCCCAGTAATCCTAGTGGCAGTTTTTACGATTCTGTTAAGGGCTGCAACTTCTGCCTTTGAAATGTTTCCGTACCAAACAGTAATAGCGAAGGTTAGCACACTTTCAATGACTGTTCGGTAGAAATCAACCATGATTTCTCTTTTAATTCCAAAGTTTTTGAGTTCTAAGTTGTTTTGATCATACCAGCTGACAAGTTCCAGTACTTCTTCCCTATATTTTGACTCATCACTGTTCGTAATCAGCCCTTCTAGAGTAGTATCGTTGGCAAACTTGACCATGGTGTTACATTCATTTTGAGTTGCACAGTCATGTGTGAATAGTGAGTACAACAGTGGGGATAGAACACATCCCAGTGGGGTGCCTGTGTTGATAATGCATGTGGAGGAGGTGAGGTCACCAACTTTACAACTTGTGGTCTGCATCTTAGAAAATTTTGGATCCATGCAAATTGATTCAGGCAGCGAGGGGTCTTTTAGTTTAAAATATAGTTTTGATGGCACTTTTGTGTTGAACGCAGAGCTGTAGTCAATGAAAAGGATCCTGGCATAGCTGTTAGGATTTTTGAGATGTCTGAGGACGTGGTAGAGACCTATGCTAATGGCATCTTCAAATGATCTTTTAGCTCTATAGGCGAACTGAAAGGGATCATATATATATATATATATATATATATATATATACATATGTGTGTGTGTGTGTGTGTGTGCCATTATGTGTGTGTGTGTGTGCGTGTTTGTCACTTAGTTCGAAGTATGTAGATTTTAGTCAGCCTTATGTGAGATAGTCTGAAATATGTATTTTAGCAAATGGGATGTGAGACTATTTTATTTTATTTCATTTGTATTTTCTTTTTTTCATATTTTTATTTCACTTAGTCTTAAATTTGTATATATATATATATATATCTTTTTGTAAAGCACGGTGAGCCCCATTTGAAATGGGGTACTGCACTTTTTAAGCCTGTATATTATTATTATTATTAATTTCCCTTTCAGAGGTTGGACTCGAAGCTGAAGGGGGTGCGGCCAAGCAACATCCCTGATATCTTTCCACCCGGTGTCAGTCAACCAACCAAAATTATGGGCTATTTTGCCCGAAATAGGAGGTGCATCCCGAAATACGCCTTCACCGGGCAGCCCTTCATTAATATATTCAGTCGTAAGTAATTTTTGTCATTGAAATTTGTGGCGTGTACATATCTGCTGTATTTGTGTTTGTTAGTCACTTAGTGTTATGGTGTTTTACTCAGATGTTTAAGATTATGTCCTCTCAGTAACATATTTCTAACATTTGCAAATCAGTTGATCAATATCTTAAGTTGCGAAGACTTAGTTCATTACTTATGGAAGCAACCAAAACATTAGTCTGTGCTTTTGCTTTGTCCAGGATTGATAATTGCAACTCTGTTCATGGCAACATATTTTCAGAACTTCCAGATTTGAACATGTTACTCCTCTCTTCCACTCTCTTCACTGGCTACCTGTTTCAAAGAGAATTGAATAGAAGCTTTCCACTCTGACATTTTCTGCCCTCTCAGGCCTCGCTTCCTCTCAGACCTCCTTGAAGTGTACATTCCAACTTGTCACCTTTGTTCTCCTTCTGAAACAAGGCAGTCAGTATTTAAAAAAATCCCTATTGTAAAGAAGAAGCAACATTGGTTTTCTTAGTCTTTTTCCAGGCCCTCTCAATCTCATTATGGAACAAACTGCCGGAAAATTTGTGACATTTTGCTGATTTTTTTTTAAGCATGCTCTGAAAACACATCTTTTCCAACAAAGTAATTTTCCAGTGCTGGTCTGGAAGGGTGAGGAAGAAGGAGAGGGGGTTGAGATGTAAAGCGCTTTGAGCAGTATTTCAGGAAAAAACATGCTATATAAATGTCCATTATTTATTTGTTATTGTCAAGTAAAAGAAAGGATTGCCTTTGATTGGCCAGCTGTATGTCTTCTCTTTCCTTGAGGCTTTTAACTCTCTTCTTGCTCAGCATATATTATACATGTGCACAAATGCGAGTGTGCGTGCGCACGCGCACACACACACACAGAAAACTGTACTATACACATCTACTAATCTAGTATTATTACTGGCATAATATGTATGATTGCAAAACTCTGTACAATACATCTTGTTTTTGATCTGACACAATAATTACAGGTAGGAAACTGTGTATTCAGAATGCATCCAGTGTTTGTTTTGCCATATGTACTACTGTGATCCAAATCAAGTGACATGATGTGTATAACAGGAAACTGTATAGTACACATCTAACGTTTCTGATGGTATAATATTTTCAGTCAGGAAACTGTACAGTACACATCTAGTGTTTGTTCTAGCAAATATATAGGTAGGAAACAACAAATGCAGTACATATTTAATGTTCTGTTCATCCTGGTGTGTTGTGTTTAGATAAAAAATAAAAGTGTGTGTCTGGTGTGTGTGTCTGTGTGTGTGTGCAGAACATATCTTGTGTTTATTCTGGTATATGTATAGGTAAGGTAGGAAACTACATATACTGTACATGGTGTTCTGTTCATTCTGGCGTGTTGTATTTGATAAGAAACTGTGTGTGTGTGCATAAGACATCTTTTGTTTGTTTTGGCATGATATGTTAATGTACAAGTAGAAAACTGTTTACAGTATGCATCTAGTATTTGTTCTGGCATGATGGGTACAGGTAAGAATCTCTGTATACATTACACATCTAGTGTTGTATCATAACTATGTATGTGGAATACAAATCTTGAGTTAGTTCTGGCTTAACTGTGTCTGTACATCAGACATTACATAACTACTGATCTAGTGTTCTGGCATGATAGACACTGGTAGGCTAGTGTGTTAACAGTATACATCTAGTGTATGTTCTGGTGTATCATTGTCCACTGGGAACTGCTCCCACACCCCTCCCCCCATGATAGATTTTGCTGAGCTGTATGTTTTCTTCCAGCGCCACAGAGTATCCCTTCTATATCGTGGCAAGATCCCCAAGACATGCTTGAAGAGGAGGATGGTGCAGAGCAGGATTATAGCCTATACAGGCGGGCCGCACACATGAAGAGAGTGATGGGAGAGAGACCATGGATGAGAGAGAAGGAAGAACAGAGGCTGAGCAGTTGTCAAAACTTGACGGAGGACACCCCATGCAGATCTCATGCCAAAGCTGAGTCTGGCAATGAGTTAGTAAAGGATAGCAGCCTGGCTGCCCACAAAACTCATAGAACATATGGAACAAGAGCCAACGTTCTGAAAGGCAAGATTGCCTTAAACGGAGCCGATTTGGCTTTCTACAAAGGAGACGATGATGAAGATACTGATACCAGTAGTGAAACTATTGATGGAGAGGAGGAAGATTTGCCTGAAGCTCAGAGTGAAGGGCTGTCATCATCGTCTGAGGACCTTGATCCTGAATGTTCAGGATTCAGCAGGAAAAGAAAAAGAACTGATGTGGACGTGGAAAGCGCTGCAAAAAAATTAAGGAGTGAATCGAGTGGGGAACAACTGATGCCAGCCAGAAACCGGAGAGTCATGAGGTTACCGATAAAGAACTTCAAGCGGCCAACAGTATCCTTCATGGACTGCTCATACTGGCAGAAGTGAGTTTGTATGTCTGTTACTGTCAGTCTGTGTTGATTCATCTGTCAGTTTGCTCTTTCTCTCTCACTCTCTTGATTGGACTGATTACATTAGAATAAATGGAAATAGCAGTATGAATATGTTTCAGATATGTGCACACAGTTGTCTTCTTTAAGATAGTCTGAAAGTGTAGATAACTTTTTTGGCAAGCATGGCTGGAGTCTGAAAGTGCAGATATCGTTATTACTAAAGCATGACTGGACTCCTATAATGACACAAATTAAAGTTCGAATGACACTGTTAGCAGAGACAGCATTTCCATACAGAAGACTTCACTTGACAGGTGTGATACAGGAGTGAGAAGTTTGGTCGGAGTAAACTTGGTAACACAGAAAAGTTAGACGGTTGGACTTCTTCAAGTCTTAGGTTCCTGGATTAGAATCCCTGATACAGTGTCAGAAAAAACTTGGTGGGTTAACTCTCTTAAGGGTAAAGTTGTTTTGTTTTGGGGAGGTGAAGGAGGGTGGTGGGGCCGGAAGGTGGTATTAATATGGATTAATGTTTTTTTTGTTTGTTTTTTTCTGTGAACAGGAACAAGCTGTGTAGCTGTGTGAACCTGTATGTAGGACCAGACGGTAGGATTTGTGTTGTCGGTCTGTCTAAAACCAAGACTTGCCCAGCGGGGTTGAAGAAACTGCTGCAATTACAGAAGGAGGAGGTGAAACAGAAGCCCGGCCAACCTCAACTACAGCAGTCGCCAAGGTCCAGTTCTCCAGATGAACTGCTCGAATCGGGTTCCATCACCTCGAAGGAAGCTGACGATGAGGAATCAGAGGTAGATTCGCTGTCGTCAGAACTGCAGCGACATACCGAGAGTGCTCATGCCCGGAGTGACAGTTCTGGAGACAGCAGGATTCTGGACCACAATGGCTGCATTGGCCCCAAGAAGACTGGAGCTGACCCGGAGTCTCAGTCAGAAAGCGCTTCTATTTTATCATCTGGTGATGATGAGCTCAGCGAGAACAGATGCGCAATTATCAGCAGCAGTCCCTTGCTGGAAAAATCCTGTTCATTTTTTAATGAAAACTAGGTATTTTGTTGTTTTTTTCCAAAAGTATGTAAGGCAGCTGTGCCACATTTTTAGAGATGGAGGAGAGATTAACTGATTGAGTGGAATATCTGGTCCAAAGATTTTTTCCCCCACCCCCACCCCTCCCCAAGAAGGGTTGCATTACCGCCATTTAACCCAGTGGAGGAAGATCCTTTGCAGTTTTTTTGGGGGGTGTGGGGAGGGGGGTCAGTTCTGTGAGTCACTGATAGTCACAGTTAGAGGGGGGAAGGGGGAGGGATCTTGATAAAAATCTGGCTGTGTGATTGCGGCTTTTGGTTTGTTTTTTATGCCAACTGGTTACAAAATATAGGTATACAATCAAAGCAGGTTGCCAGTGCTGACTGGCACACCAGTGTCTTTAGTCTGAATGTTGATTTGTGTCTCCTCTCATTTCTTCTTCTTCATTGTCTCTTAGAAAATCCACATACACAATGTGCTTATCTGAAATAAATGAGTGGAACGAAAAGGTTTTGTTTTTGTAAAACTATATAAGAAATTATATTGTTTCTTTTATGTTGTGAGCTCTGTTTTTCTTCAGGTTCTTTTTCAGTGATTTTGTCTCTTTTCCACTGTTACAGTTTCTTTGCCTCCTTGTATTGCCAATACCACTGTTACTGTGAGACACTTAAAAAAAAAAAATAAAAAAGAAGAAAAGAAAGATCAAGTGAAACAGTAGCATTCAATATAGTGCCAAGATAATCTTGTTCTAGCTAGTCAAGTATTTTTCAGCATGATAAAAAAGAGCAAGAGGCAATCTGTAGACATCAAGGTTGTCTACAAGTGACCAGTCCACTGAGCATCTTCATGTTGTCCATGCTTGGGATGTTGCGCTGTTGAAGGTCTTGCTATTTTGTGGTGGGATGGGGGCAAAAATACTGTCAGTAACAAGGAGCTGATATTACTCATTCCCATCGCAGATAATTAGGATGGCTCTGTTCTTGGTTGAGAATGCTACATAGGGTTCTGCCTAATATATTCCCAAAACTGAGCTGCTGGCTTCGTAGAAGCAATGGTCCACATCCAGGTGACATCTTTTGACTACAGATGACGCTTGCAGATCATGTAATATTCCAGTCAGCAGCAAGGGGCCCTTTCAAGGCTATGACACTCATGAAGAGGTTTCTTGCATAAAAGTTTGGTCTGTTATTTCAGGCTGAAAGTAATGGCAGCATTAACAGGAAAATATTCATCTACAGCTCAAGAGCATTTGTGTGTGTTATTCTAAGACAGCAAGAGGTGCATGGCGTAATTTTTTATTTATTTATTTTTTTTTTATAGATCAGTTTAAAGTGTGGATTTTTAAAAATATTTCTTTCCTTTTTCTTTTCTTTTTTTCTTTCTTTTTTGTTCTGTGGTCTTTGATTAAGACAAGAGCATCATTGAGCTGAAGTTGTACTTATAGACACATTGTCTGTGCAACTCCGGTGTTTTAGATTCCATCCACAATCTTCAATGGCTGTCTAAAGCATCTGTTACATTGAAGATGATAAACTTGTGTATGTATATGTGACATTCATTTAGACCCATTCACATCCATATTGTTCATTATTCATGGTAATTCCGCATACTGTTTTTAACTTCTGGATTGATGCTATTGTCAGATAGATATCTTGGCCAGAATTTTAGATAGGAAGTTCCGAGGCTGTATGCCAGTCCAGATGGACAACAATGGGACAGTGACTTTGCTAATGAAAAAAAATGTGACATCTTACTATCCTTAGCTGTACAGTGGTTAAATGATGGGACCGTATCAGAGCCCTTATTGGTCCATTTCCAGCACCACTGTGCATTCCTGCTCAGGATAGCACATGTAATTTGTAGCTTTTCAATCCACCAGGTAGTATTTGCTGCTTTAGTTATTATGGGCTCACTGAAAGTCATCAAAAACACAAAATATTCATCAATCATTGAAGCGTGTTGTGTTGGGAAACCTTTGCGAATATATCATTGAGACATTTTGATGATGTGGAGTCTTTTTTCTCTCTCTCTCAGTTTTTACATTGTAATAGTTTGAAAAAAATATTTAAAGACAATAACTGAATAAGATATTATTGACTTTGCCAGTGCATGTTCAACAGTTGTGCCATGTGACCCAACCAACCTTCACAGTGCTAGTGAGTATTATTATGGAAGTGAGTGTGCAGTCTCTTGTACGAGTCATATATGTGTGTGCGCTCAAATGTGCATATATGATGGCTGACACACCCAAGCAAGGAAAGAAATAAGTAATGTTACATTGGTGTGATAACATCACTGTTCATATCGAAAACTCCGCCACCTGATATTTCGATAATTCTTGTTTGTATTAAAAAAAAAAAAAAAAAAAAAAAATTTTTTTTTTTTTTTTTTTTTTAATTATACAAGTTAACTCACCAAGACTGGTCACATGGGCTTGAGAAGGGGATGTGGGGAACACATTTTGTGCAGCTTTAACATGCCACATGACTTGAACACCACTGGAGGCAGCATTCATCAGATCCTTGAACTCAGAAAAAGTGTATTGTGTATCACCGTGTTGTGTTTATGAGCTGGCATAGCACTTCATAAAACTGTGGATAACTGGTAAAGTGATGTAAGAAAATGCAGGGGGACAAGCCAGCCTTTGTGTTTAATTGCCCTGACTCTGATCTCCACCAGTCATCCCTCTTTGTATTCTCAGATGTATGTAGTTGGATTGTTTCTTTTTTTTCTTTTCTTTCTTTTTTTTTTTTTTTTTTAAATAGTTTTACCGCATAATCCAACAGATTCTTAACTTCTGCTATGGATTGCTGTTTAAGTATCCAGATCTAAAGAACGTTGAGGAGAAAAGAAAGAGGAGAAAATGGATAATTTTTGACTCTGTGTAAACAAAGTGAATCCGTGTTATAATCTGGTGTTCAGTCGTCTGTGTATGTCTGTGTCCTTGGTGAAATTTAACATCGACATTTTCTCTGGACACATATTGTCTGCCAATACCATATTTGGCTTGACAACATTTTTTTTGTGTTCACAATTACAAGAAAAGAAATACAATTTCTGAACAGAACACATGCGGTGACACTTACTACACCATCAACGTGTTTACAGCATATGACTATTCTAATGTTTACAGCATATGGCTATTCTAAGGTTGATGCTGAAATAAACTGGAATGAACATAAAAGAAAAATAGAATCAAACAGTTCTTTCAGTTTCAGTCAGCCTGTTGTCAAGTGCTTTATGAAGATCTATACATGTTGCGGTGTGCCTGAGGTGATGTCAACATCTCCTTTACGGTCGAATTAAAAGAAATTCTTAGATAATCAAGATAGGTCAAGAAAACATTATTTAAATGGTGTTATTACTTCAGATACAATATTTTGATAACGCTAAAAAAGACCCATAGCTTTGACTATTGAATTTGGTCATGTAATGTCAGATCAGATGTGGCGTAGCATTGGGGATTAGATTATTTATTTCTGAACAGAACTTTTGTGGTTAGATCCCACTAGCAGGCCTCTTTTTTTCTTTTTTTCTTTTTTCTTCCTTTTTTTCCCCCCCAAAGCTTATTGAAGGGGGGGGGGGGGTTGCTGCCCCATCATCTGCACAGTTTCCGTGACATTACTCCCACGCCACTCATTCCAAGTCCCCCATACAAAGCCAATCCTGGGTTCGTCTGTCGCAGTCCACAGGGAACCACTGATGTTAGGTCACCAGAGGAGACCCTGCACTTCTGCTGAGTCACTTCGGTAGTGTTCGGTAGTGCCTGTTCTGATTTAACATACTTAGGGCACCACCTACTATGCCCCCTACTGACGACAATAATGGCTTAGTTGAGGAGCCAGACTGAGTGAGTGACTCCCCCAGAGTGGAGACCGCCACCATGACCCTCCAACAATAGTCCCCCATGAATGTGCCAGCGCTGAAGACCTTGACAAGACTCACCCAAAGCACAGAAGTGGAGGGTTAGCTTATTGATATTTAATACAGGACCCATATTAACTACTTTTTTTTCCTTTCTTTTTTTTTTCTGCATGATTCCTTTACTGAATTTGCCTGTCATAAGTGAGTTTTGAAGGCCTTGCCTGTCTTGTTTTTGTGTGTGTGTGTGGTTTTTTTGGGTTTTTTTTTAAGATAAAAACATGTCTTTAAATTTACACTTCACCATTTATGCATATGTTCATTACACAACCACATTTAAATCATTTGTGTTCATTTTATAAAATATCAGCTAGCAACATTTTTTTTGTATTTTTTTGTTTTGTATTTACCTTTTTTTAATTGTCTCATTCACAAGATCTTCCATTGCTGAAGTAGCATATATTCTCACGACAATAGGAAATGTGGTTGTGGTTTTAAATACAAAAAAGAAAAGATCATATAAGTCAATGATTTTTTTTTTCCTTGCATGAAGAAAGTCACACTGTGGCTTACTGGGGTGGGTTTTTTTTGGTTGTTTTTGTGTGTGTGTGTGTGTTTTTTTTGTTTTTGTTTTTGTTTTTTTTTTGCTCTGAACAGCAAGAGTATATAGAATTAAGTAGTGCCTGTGAAATTCACCTCTTCCAGCTTTGACCATTTTACCATCATGACATGCCAATTGCTTGCTCAGGTAAAGAAAAAAACATATAAAACTTTTTTGATGTTTATATTATGTCATTTCACTATTTTTGATTGTCTGTCCCAACTGATTTTGCAGTGACCAGAACTTTTTCCACTCACACCACTGGTTTTCAATGGTCTTCTTCCTTTTAAATGTTTCTTGTCAGTACTTATTATGGTGCTAGTGCAGCTGAGGAGGAGACCGACTCTGTTGGAAAAAGATCTTTTAAATGATCTCTGATTCATGGTAAACTGCATGGAGTGAGTGTTTTTATATTGCTTTTCGTATTGACCACAAATTTTAATACACATTAAATGATATTGATTGCAGCAGCATTTGCAATAACTTGAATAAGTAATATGCATAATTTTGCTTTCAGGGTTGTCTCTAAGGATGAAGTGGCATTTTGATGTGTGTGCTTACGATTTATGTTATGCAGTGAATATATGCAGGCCAATGTCAGTTTTCCATCAGGATAATCATATTGTCAGCAAAGTTCAGTATTATGCGATGTAAATCTGATGGGGTGGGAAGGTCATGTGGAGACAGGTAGAAGATATTTTGTATAACTGAGTAGATTCCGAAGGTTGCACCAAAATTCCTTCACATAAAATATGATAAATATTAATTTAAAAGAAATATAAGCTTACCAACCTAATGATATCATAACTGAAAAATATAATCTGAATTTTGATAACATATAAACTATAAATCCCATGTATTAGGAATTGTTTTTTGTGTTTTGTTGGGTTTTTTTTTTTAATAAGAAATATTGCTTCCTGTAAATTGAGGTAAATCACTTGTGACCAATTTACTTGAAGACTAAGAGGAGGTAAATCACTTGCGACTGATTTACCTGAAGATTGTAGCCAATCCAGCTACTTTAGTTTCAGTTTTATATTTTCAAGGAGGCATCACTGCGTTCACACAAATCTATACACACTACACATCTGCTAGGCAGATGCCTGACCAGCAGTGTAACTCAACACACTTAGAGGTCTGAGTGCATGAAGTTTTGATGGACAGTATAAAACTTCAACAAAATGGTGTGCTTAAATCAGGAATATCTTTTGTTTTTCTTTCATTTTAATGGTCTTCAGTTTATTGACATTACCATGTATTATTCATTTGCCTGTACTTGTAGTGTTTTGACCATGTATTTTTTATTTGTCGTTAGTGTTTGACTTCACTGTATTTTGTGTAGATCTAATAAAGCATATGATCTTACTTCCTTGCCAAACCAGTACTGTAATCCTTTTTTTTCCCCAAAGGAAAAAGTATTTTACACAGTTGGCATTGTTTTCCTTTTTCACATTAATGAAATACTTGATTGAAAAATGATACCTTTGTTTACTTGTTTTATCTTCATACATGTGTGTATTTATAAGAAGCCTAAGTTTTTTTGTTTGTTTTTTTATATATACCTTGGTGTGCAAGAGAAAAAAAAAACAAACACAAAAATACAGTGTTTCTTTTCTTGATTAAAGATGCAGATTTTATTGGTTGTTTTCTAGGTGTGCTTTTTTTCTTCTCTTTTTTTTTTCTTGTAAACATGTCTTTTGTTTAACACTCAGTGTGCTGGTTTTAGAATTTACCTTTATTTTGTGTAGTTGCTAGATGCTTTCTTGAATATTTTCTGTCTTGATGTGGTGAGTTGATTCAGTTGTACGCATTCTCATTTATTCATATATATATCATTACATAGGGAGTTTTTTTTTACATTTGCAGTGTGTTTGCAGCACATTCACATTTCAAGTGGAAATCAGAATTGCATTTGATGCCTGATATTGATTTTCTGTGTATGACAGAAACTGATTCATGCATGAGCTGAGAAGTGAACATTCAAGATTTTACATGCATATAATTTGTGTATGTCTGCCTTCAATATTTTTTTCTTGTCTTTTATTGCATACAAGTAGTTACATTGTATCTGAACAATATTTTCTCATCATGTTTTTCATCCAGCAACATTGTTTCAGAATTTTCATTGCATTTTTTGTAGATGATTGTCTCATTGAAGGTTTTGAAAAAAATGGAATGGAGAGCAATTTGATTGGGACTTGGACAACCAAGTGTTTGTTCTTATGTTTGGATGAGTTGTTACTTTCAGGTTGACTTTCGGGTTATTTGAGTATGCATGTATGTGTGTCTGTGTGTTTGGTACTTGATGAGGTGGGTGGGTGTGTTTTTTGAGAGAGTTTGTGTATGAATAAGTTATCTCCAGGGCATGTATTTATTGAGACTTTTTCTGTTTTTGAAGTGAACTTACAAATTGCCTGGTATTTGTTTTGTTTTCTTCCCTATCCCTTTAAACTGCAATTATTAACATTAAAATGTGTGTGCATGTGTATACATGTGATTCAGATGAATTAGGGGAAAGAACGGCACATTAATGTTTAACCTTTGCCTCAAGATCACAAGGTTTAAAAAAAAAAATTTATCTCCTCAGAAAGAAATCAACTTTGATAAAAACATATAATGCATTGCTACATCACGTTTTAAAAAAGTTACTAAATACTGAGCTGGATTCACCAAAGCTATCTTGATAAATCTCCTATTCGGTAGTTGTTTTTTTTTGGGGGGGGGGGGGGGGGGGGTGGGGGGGGGTTGTTTTGTTTTTGTTTTTTTGCCAAAAACTTTGAGGAAATTCTGGAAGAGTTTCTGAGGGGCGGAAAAAACCTTCAGACTGGCAGGAAAACCACAGTCAGTGTACATTTACAGGCACACACACTAAAACATATTTGTTGGATGTTATTCTACACCAGGCAAAGGAAATTCATTGCACAAGTTGTCATTGACAACAGAATTTCCTTGCGCGTGTATTGCAGAGAGTGTAAGTGTGTGCATCTGGTATTCAGTTGATTATTTGGCTGTCTTTTTAATTTATTGAAATGAGTTAATGAGTTATTTTATTCTGGACTCTAGTCATGGTCGTATTTGTGATTGTTATAGATCTGTATATTTTTGCTCCCGTGTACTTAAAATTTGAAAAGCTGAGATTGAAAACACAGCTCACTGGAAATTAGCGAGGAATCTGATAGATAGCATGAAGTTGGTTAGGTGTTCCATGGTTTTTTCCTTAGATGTTTTAAGCCTGTTACATTGTTACGGAATATGATGGGTCGAAGATAAAGCCATTGTTTTATCCTATCTGTTGATAAGATTTTTTAAGAAGAAAAAGTTCAGCTTGGAATGTATATATAATACTGTTTAGCGGCTGTTGCTTTTGAGGACCGAAGAATGAGATAACAACAGTTGCAGACTTGTTGATTTTTTTTTTTTTTTTTTTTTTACCAAGTTGTTACAGAAATGGGTAACCTATTGTGATAATGTTTGTGGGTTTTTTTGTTTTTGTTTTTTTTAATGCAGCAGGCTTAAAAATAGCAGAGCGAACTTGATTTGAGAGAAATTATTAATTACCAGCGTTACTGTTTTCATAGGGTGAGTTGTGATTAAGGTTTGAAATTGAAGTGTGATTAGTGACATGAGTTTAGTCAAAACCACATTGTATTTATTCTCAGGCAAAGTTAAAGTTATTCCCTTGTTTTCTGTTGGAAATGGGCATGACTTTGTGAGCTGTACATAACCCAGCATTGATTGGCTTGTTTCTGCATGGTTGAAGTTACTTGTGTTTTCATTTCATCAGATAACTGCAGTGTAAATATCTGTTATTTATTATGATGAACTTTGGGGACCTTTCGCTACACATGAAAATTGAATCTTCAGAATGATACACAATACGTAAATGATGTACATTTTATATTTTGTACGTATTGTACGTGGCTACTTTAATGCATGTGTTTTAGGTTTTAATGGATTAGTTTTAACTTCAGTCTTTTCCTTCTCTACTCATAACTCTTTGCTTGGTAGGTTTTAACGGATTTTCGTTTTACATGAATCTTCTTCCCTTTGTTTGGTTAATGACAAAAAATCTGTTTGACAAATGTTTAATGTTTGTGTCTTTTTGTCATGCTGATTGATCTGTGAAGCATGTTCAGTTGGAGCATACACCCCCCATCCGCCACTGCCCCCCCCCTTCCCCCCCACACCCCCCTCTCCTTCAAAAAAAAAAAAGATAGGACTCAGACATTCCTTTGAAAGGCAAACAGGGTGATTCACAATTAGCACTTCATCTAGCACTTTCTCTTCCTTTCCCATTACACCTTTCAGCTGCGCCTGTTAAAGAGCTACTTATGCGCAAGTTTAAAGGAATCATTTTTTGACTGTACGTTAACTTTGCCCAAAGAAATTGTTTTTATAATATTTCGTATGAGGATCCTCCACTCCCCTGCTTTTTATGAGGGACTTTTTTGTTTTAACAGATGGCAGAAGGTATACAGGTAGTTGTTTTGTTGTTTTCAAAATTTTATTTAGATATACGTGGATAGAGAGGGAGATATATATATATTTATATGAATATATAGATATACAGTAGAGATAGATATATAGAGATATACATATGTATTTTTTCTTACTTGTCAGCAGTGTGGAATAATCCAAGTTCCAGGGCATGAACTTGGCAGCACTGAGCCAGCGCAAAGTCATTCTCAGACACAGTGCGAACGATGCTGAGGACGTTGACATTTGACTCATAAAGTTTTTTCCAAGACCCTCTCTCTCTCACTGTAGCTTTCCCCTCCCCTCTCCCTTGCGGCAGCTCTATGAGAATGTATTGATTATGTGGCAGGGGTGGGTGGAGTGGAGATTCCGTGTCCGTTCATGGGTTCATGCCAGTCAGTCGTATGAGTGTTAATGATGCTAGCATCTTCTTAGAGTTAGATATTAAAACAAACAGTAGTTAGCTTATATCAGAAGTTGGTCAAGAACTGTTGTTTGTCTTTTCGTTTCATGTAAAATGAGACAGGGGCATGCACGCTTATAGGCCCATGGGCATGCACACATACACTCAGAATAACTAGTGCAGGAAGAGCGTTAACTTGAAACAGTCTATACTATTTTGCTGACTCTGAGTAAACAAATATAAAAGGGAGAAGAAAAAAGTATTAGCATCCTTCTTGATCATTTATGTCTGCATTGCACTTCTGTTCTTTACAGCTTTCAGATTTGTATATGATGATGTAATTTTTGCATGCTGCATATCCAGAAGTGTAGTAAATAGTCTGAGATTAGAGACGTTTAGTGGGGTTCTTTTTCTTATGTTTCTGTCTGTCGCTTTCTATTATTTAAGAGAGCATTTTCAAGATTTTGATACAGCATGAAAAAAATCCACTTCACAACAAAGAAAGGTCCCCAGTTCAACATTGTTGATCATAAATATATCACCGTTGTGTATATTTATCATCCATATTTATTCTTCCCTCATGTTTATACTCGGTGCAAGGAGTATGTAGGTGTTAATGGTTCTGCTGTGGTGTTGTGAGGTTTTTCACTTCAGTTGTTGATTGGTTTTGCAGTCAGCACAACTTATAGGTGATATCCTATGTGTATTGATATTTGTGATGTGCTTGTCGTGGTGAGCTGATTTCTTGATGGTGATTTTGTTTCTGCTTTTGAATGCTGTTTTTTGTTTTGAAAAATACATTTCAAGAGTCTCAGAAAAATCACTGGTAGTGATATTTTTCGGCATACTACATCTGGCTCTGGACTTGGTCCTAAAATAAACCTCGGAGCATATCACATGATGTGAAGGCTGGCAGTCCCTGCATAGTTTGAAGGTCAGATGAAATGAAATACCAAACTGCAAACATCATTGATGATGTGAACCAAGCAATTACTTCATGACAGACTGTGAAATTAGAATTTGAGGTCTTGTTCAGTTGTACTGAATGATTTTTGTTCCAAAGATGTGTTGTTACTACTTCTTTTTTTCTACTTCTTCTTCATAAGTAACGGTAACTTTCCACGGTGACTACCAAGGAAAATATTTACATATCATTGGCATATAAGTTTACAACACACCAAACTCACCATTCATTCTGATCATCAGAATGTGTGCACGAGTCATTGGTGACAAGATACAGAAATGAACAAGACGGCAGTTGTGCACTGTTATAGACCTTGTTTCATTTTTTAACTTTTTTTTTTTTTTTTTTTTTCTTTTCTTTTTTTCATGTATGATCGGACAGTAAAACAGATTTTCGATGTACATTTCATTCCTACCATGTTTACATAACTTTGATTACTGTTTGAATGGTTGCTGTTTTTTCTTTTCTTTTGTGTTCACTTGCTTTTTAATCGTTCAAACAGTCACCCCCCCACCCACCCCTCACCCCCCCTCCCAAAAAAAACAACCTCAGCAGACTTGCTTTAGTCATGGCATACATGTGCCATCCTGTTTGTTTTTCTATTGTTTTGGTTCTTTTTGCTCACTGGATGTCTCCTTTTGATGAGTTGTGGTAACTCTTTGTAGTGGTATTACTGTGTTTAACATTATTGCCTTCAGTTGTGGTATTCTTTATATTGATCTTTGTAGTGGTATTACAGTGTTTAACATTATTGCTTTCAGTTGTGGTATTCTTTATATTGATCTTTTGGATGGTATTACTGTTTTGTATTTTCCTTTTTTCAAGTTGTATTCTTTGTTTGAACTTTGTAGTGATGTTACTGCCTTGTATTATTGTTCCATTCTTTAAAGTTTTGTGTTCTTTGTATCGGTCTTTGTAACGGTGTTACGGTCTGTCTGCCATTGTTCCTTTTGAAGATCTGGTATTCTGTGTATTTGTCTTTGTTCTGATGCTACTGCCTACTATTGTTACTTTCTTAAAGTTCTGATACTTATTCTGATATTGATATTGTAGTGTAGTGGTGTTATTGTCTCTTGTATTGTTCCTTTCAAGATGTGGTTTGTATTGATCTGTGTGGTGATGTTACTATTACTGTGTGGCAGTTTTCTTTCTGTGAGATGTATTTGTATTGATGCTGCATGTGTACATTGTGCAGTCTTGTTTTCTTTTTGGATGAAAGTGTGGCATTCTTCCATGTAGAGGCATTACATATGCTTTGCAAAATCTGCTCTTGTTTTGACTGTCCATGATTTTGTTTCTCTGCATTTTTCCCCTGAACTCTGCATATCTTTGATCCTCTTGTCAATAAAAAGTATATGGAATTTAAAAAAAAAAATTAAATAGAAAATTTTAAAAAGTGTTCAGAAGTGGAACAATAAATGGTTCAGCACATTACACATGAAAGTGACCTTGGTTAACATGATTACACTCAAAGCAAAAAAAACAACTGTTCATAGAGGTTGGTCGTGTCCTTGGCTTGTTTTATTAGAGCAGCTAGGTGACTGGGTAGTGCTGCAGAGTCTCTTCCGGTGTGTGGCCTTACGGTGGCCTAACATTGATAGTCAACATAGACTTAATGAGAACGCAGGGTGTTAGGATGTGGGTTAAGTTCTCATAGTTATGTAGATTATCAGTTGCAGAACAAACTTCACCTCGCATGTGAAGAAACATAATTAAAATCATCATTTCTGGTTTTGGAGAGATCAGGTAAGAAATGTGTTTTGAGTATTTATGGGCATCCATTCAAATTAAAACAAAAATACAATCCAAGAAACAAAACCATTTATATTCTTGATTTGTGTCAGTGATGACCCAATGTGATCAGTTGTCTATTTTGAAGATCAGCTGTTTTGATTGGTAAATTTCATCTAGTCAAACTGTATAGGATTATAGAAGTTAACAGAATTTAAAATGATTAATTTTTTGGGAGGGGAGTGAATAGTCTGCGAGCAAGCAAGTAAGCAAAGCAACTAAACTGATCCAGATTTTTTATCTAACTTCAACTGAGACTGGCAACAGTTCAGACTGACATGGGTAATGATAATTGTTCATGGGATGAACAGATGTTTGAAAAATGTAGATGGTGCTAAAAACACAAACTGTCAAAAGACCCCTTTTTTCAGAGTTCAACTTTGATAATTGATTCTTTCACATTGTTTTGTTTGTGTGTGTTTGGGGGGAGTGTTGGGTGCCATTTGAGAACAAGAGCAGATTTTGTGAAGGAAAGAATGTCCACCCATTTCAGAATCTGTGGCTTCATATGTGACAGGAAGGAATGGATAAATGGTGCAATGAAGAAAACAAAACAAATTATTATGTGCACATTGGTTACTGTTTCAATGTTTCATTGTTTCTGGTTGTGGTTGAGAGAGAGAGAGAAACTTGTTTTGTCTGGTCAGAGGGAATTCAACATTTTCCTATCATTCTTGTTCATTTCACACAGTTGAAATGCTTGCTTTAAACTGAATTCCACTTCTGTTTTTTTTTTCTTTTTGTGTATCACACTCTCTTCCTTTGGCTGTGTCTCAAAAATATTTACAAGGCGCTGTCAGCAGAAAGGGAATTGTTTTCAAATCAAAATGGTGTGCTACATAATGCTGAATGCAGGTTGAAAGATTCACACTTTCTCATCAGGTAGAATGAAAAAATGGGTAAATCATAATAATGGATTTCATTCCTAACATACACAGAAACATGACTTTGTGTGTATGTTTAAAGCTATGCACAAAAAAATAAAAGGAACGAAAAAAGTCTTGCATATCAAAGATGGTGGGTTTTTTTCCTCTCTTACACCTTTTAAACTTTTTCTCTCCCAGAAACAATACTCCAATAATTAAGAGTGCCATGTATGTATTGTGTTGATGTTGTGCTCTTGCCGTCTACCCATTTTATAAAACCAAAAGTGAACACACATTGTCATGACAATATTTCCCCCCTTGTCTGTTGTAAGTGTTCATGTTTCATTTGGGGGTTTTGTTGGGGTTTTTTGTTTTGTTTTTAATTTGATATGAATCTCTGTCACTGTCATCTTACTTTTCTCTCCTGCCTTTTTCCTCCTCTGTTTTCATCAATTTTTTAAAAAATGTCTGTTCTTACAGTAAGTCACTTTTGATAAATGCATAATAGTGAATGATATTAATAATTATCTTGTCTTTATTATGCTTGTACACACATATACCCAGAGAACTGACGACATTATGTGAAATATGATTTGTCAATTTTAGGTTTCATCCAGTCGAGTGAAAAGTCAGGTGACTGTATTTGCTTTCATGAAATTCAAAGAGATGAGCCAGTTTGCTTATTTCCATGAAATGGCCTAGGTTTCAGTAACAAGATTGCGATGTTTCATAATAATTGTACAATGACGGAAGGGAAACCCAGAAAATGAGAAATTATTTTCACTACCAAATAATAAAACCATTTTGTTTTTAAAGCAAGTCCATTTCTGTTCTGCACACTTTCTTCAATGTCGTCATCCTGTTATTTCCTTTCATCTTCTGCTGCTGCTTTTTTTTCTTTTCTTTTTTTTTGTCAACTGCATTCTCTTTTGCTCAAGAAAATTCCCATGCCTGGTTGCTTCTCGTTCTATGCATTGTGAGGGAGGAAGGGTTTGGGGGGTGGAGTGGGGGGGGGATTATACATATATGTAAAAGTAGTAGTTCCATTGTCAAAGTTTTTTTGTACGGAGCAGTATTGTGGGAAACTTGAATATGTCTGTCTGTTCTTTGTGACAGCATTCATATCCTTGTTTGTAAGTGAGAACTCCGTGCAACATGCATCTAGAATTTTGATTAAGATCTTCCTGGGAGGGTATGGTTCTTTGAGCAATAGTAAAGCAATGGTCTGTTTCAGTAAATACTATTGCAGTTGCATTGAAACTACATCAGTTTCCTCCACAAAGTTCCAGAGCGTGCAATTCAGGTCTTTGCAGAACTTTTTGATCATCTTGTTTTGGCAGCTTGTTAAAAATTTCGAAAACAGTTTGTGTCTGCAGACATGCATTTTGTTTTTATATTACATAGTAATGAAGATTTAATATATATATATATATATATATATATATATATATATATATATATATATATATATATATGTAAGTATATAACAAAACTTTAGTTACCTGTTCAGCTAAGGTCTGAAATGACGTTTGTTTGGCTGGCAGATGGCAGACTAATGGCAAGATATTTTATTATTGTTTGATGTGAATTTTGACCAGAGCAAAACCAATAGGCCTAGCTTGCATCATTTAAGATGTAAGCATATTTAACCAAACTGGGAGTATAATTCAAACTCCCCATTTTGCAAGGATATTAAGTTTGAAATCCATGCTGAAAATTTTATTTTGAAAACAAAAAATTGGACAGGTTGGGTGTGGGAGTGGATCTGTTTCTTGGTTGAGAATCTCCAGCATACATTTAAGTCTTCATTGCAAAGCAGTAATGAATAAAAAAAAAATGTGTGTATTATCTTACTTCAGCACAGCATCATAACTTTGAAACTGGAGCTGTTGGGAGATGATGATTCACTGTTGCTTCTTCTAAGTTATGTACAACACATAAAACTCTTTTCTTTGCTGTGGTGCATTATGAAAATTAATTATTTAAGCTTTTTTCATTATGTTTTTTGATAAATACGTTCTTCTGCAGCAATTTATTCCATCTCTCTTCTTATCCAGTTTGTCTTTTAACTTCCCGCAGTGTGTGCCTTTCTTGACTCTCTGCATACTGTCATTTGATCTTCCAGCTGTCTGTTTTTTTTTTTTTTTTTTTTTTTTTTTTTTTTTTTTTTAATCATTCCATTTCATTCTCTTTTTCTTCGGTGTTTTTTTTTTTTTCTTCTTCTTTTCTTTCTTTCTTTTTAAAAAAATTTTTTTTGGGTCAGTGTTTGTTGAAATGTTGATTTTTTTTTTTTTTTTTTAATTTTTTTTTTAGGCATACCACATACTGCCAGCCTGGGGAGGAATCATTTTCCATGAAAAATTTAAAACATGCAACAGCTATGTATATATTTCATATATGATAAATTATATGTGCATAACTCTATTTTTATACTGCTGTATATTTAAGCAAAACGCAATCAAGTCAGCAGTTCATGTTGGGGAAGAAAATGTGTTGTATGGAAAATTTATAAAATTCATAATAATTACATGATCTCTTTGATCTTAGTATTTGAATGACATTATTTTAATGTGAATATATCAAGCTGGAACATGTTATTTGCCCACACTTGATATAACTAGTTGCTGTAACTTTCAGTTATGAGTATACGATTTCTTGAATCCGTGTGTGCTTTTGTCTTTGTGCGTGTCTGTGCGTAATTTTTAAAGCCATGCAAGGAGCTTTTTATGTTGGTAGCATGTGTTAGAACATTCCTTTCTCGTAAATTATGCATGCATTTGTACCTTCTCTTGAAGTCAATGAAGTTATTTATTAATTCATTTATTGGTGTATTGAATGACGTGTTAAGAAATTTCATATTTGTTCAAAATGTTGTCCTTTTGTACGGATTAAAAGAAACTATAAAAAGACATGTTGTGTGTGTCACAGTGTGTGTGTTAGAGAGAGAGAGAAAGGGGGGGGGGGGAGAGAGAGAGAGAGAGAACTGACTGCTGCATCATTTCATAATCTGCTATAGCTGTTATTACAAACAGACCCACCCCATATTTGCCTGAAACCTAAAAACAGACATTGGCCCAATTGTCAGATAACCAAGTTTATGCTCGATCAGTCAAAAAGAATTTTAAAAATAATAGTGCATCTTGATTGATGACAGAGACAAACGATTAATAAATACCAGCACAACCCACAACCCCCTTACCATTTCCCCCATACTTGTAAGGTGGGTGGTGGGATGGGAACGGGTAATTACAGCGACTGACGTGGGAGACAAGGGGTGATGCAATGGCACTGCTGTTGGCCGTAGCCCTTTAAACTCCTCAACAATTGTCAACAGAGTTGTCAAAGGAGTTTTTTTTTTTTTTTTGGTGTTACTTTTTGCCTGTTCATACTGTGCGTGGAGTGGGTGTGTGTGTGTAACTTGCACAAGGGAGAAGGGAGAGAGAAAGGGCATGTGTTCGGGTTGGGAGAGAGGTTGAACGCATGTGTGTTTGAGGGAAGGGGGATGTCAGCCTCCCTTGCTGTCCCCCACCCTGACCCCTCTCCACAGACTCTGCGAAGATCAATAAAACGGCTCTTCGTCTTTGGAGCAGGCAGGCAGACAGACGGTGGCAGTGCCTCAGAGGAGAATGTCGTGGGATAGTCGGTGACCTGATTCGCCGAGTTCGATGACCTAGATCGCTGGCTCGACTGGCTCTCTCCCCCCCTTCTCTCTCTCTCGTGTGACCTAATTCTCGGGTTCGATGACCTAGATTGTTGGCGCTTGCATCAACTTTCCCTTTCGCTCTGATCTGCCCCCCCCCCCCACCCCCCACCCCACCA